>NC_026000.2:110854663-110917190 GCF_000442705.2 Elaeis guineensis | reverse complement strand
ATCATATAAATTAAGGGTGCAATCCCTTATGAATCTCTTTGATAGATTTTATGTGGTGCCACTTTGATTTGATCAATTTGGATGTATCTATTAATTAGAGGGCCTTTGGTTTTCATATGTTGTGTCTCTTGGGTGCAAAAGAGGGTATCTAATTATGGATGCAAGGGCTCCAATAGTTGGCACCTAAGGGGCTTCCTAATGTAAGTTGGATAACTTAAGTTAATAGGAATCCTAATGCAAGTATGACTTATATTATGAGATTGAATAGAATTCAATCTATTGAGAATAGTGTCTCAAAGCCAATCGTCAGCTTGTTGATGGTTGTGCTCATTTTTTGTATTTGTACATGAATTATGAATTAATAAAAATTATTTTGACATTTTTTATCACAAAATGTTTGATCTTCTAATGAACTCCTATATTGTGGTGAAGTCCTTAGGACTATTTAGACTCGACAAAGGAGGATTTGTCGTTTAGTTCTTAAATCTATTCACGACCATATGATACGTTGTTACCAAGGATGATAATGTTTATCAAACATAGATCGTTGTGTGCCATATAGGTTGGTTGTCCTCTTAACCAATGAGTGTGGAGACACTGGTATGGCATACAGGTGAGATGTAAGGGTACATCTGCACTGAACGTGACTGACTCTGGAGCTATTTCTGCTATCAAGATTTACTCTGATGGAATATGGGTATAAATATCCCTCCGACCTGAGACCGCCACGGTGACTTGCAAGCAACTCACTGCACTTAGGCACTGGACTACCTGAATTTTTAATTTAGTGACGGAAGGCTGTTGGGTGTAGTCAAGTACTTGACTTGTCGGTGCGTGTCAAGATGGGATTGACCACTCCAGTTTAGGAGCTGTGTACAGTCGTGTTTCAATTTAGCAAAACCTTGGCCAGGGTAGTCCTTGTGAGGAGCACAGGACTGTTTGAGTTGAGCATGATTTGGATGATCTGATCAGGGTTGACAGTTTAACCCTGAGTCATCCTAAACATAGAGGTCAGAAGGATGAATTATATAGTAACCATATTCATGTAGGTTCTGAGTGTTGCGATTGTGACCATTCGACCTATCCAGTCATCAGGTACCATTGCTAGATGGTCACTTCGATTAGTACAGGAATTGGTTCCTGTGCTACCGACTTAGGTTCGAACCTGCGGGTCACACACATTAGAGATTCTTATCTGATCTTATGGTTGATGTAGAATCCTACATGTTTGGAACTCAGTGATCAAAAATCAGGATACTCTGATCACGAGTTCCACACATTATGGGTACCGGGGTCAAGAGTCCCACTGGTTGGAATTTTTCAATCAGGTTTACATATCGATGAATTCTGATGCCTTATTGCCCATCGAATTTGGACTCAGTATTTATGAGAGGTTTAATTAGTGATTTGATCACTAACTAACTCAATTTGATGGAGTAATTATTTTTGGATCAAGTCCAATTGAATTGGATTCAGTTGGGTTTGACCCGATTAGGTTAAGAGTTGACCTAATCGTCGATATGGTTTGGTCCCTGATTTGATCAGAGGTTGGGCTTAGTCAATTCCTGATTTGATTAGGATTTTATTGAGCCTAATTAAGCCTAATTAAGTTGGGTTTAAATTAGTCTAATTGGGCCTAACTTATTTGGTTCAATTAGGTTGGTTTAAATAATTAAACCACCTTGACCAAATCTCCATGCACCACCTCAGTTCCATTGCACCCATTTGGATTCATGAGAAGACCTTCTCATGAATTTTTTCTCACGCCAAGCCCTCTCCATGCCCTACTTTAATGTGCCAAATGAATGGATAAGAATGATTGGTTGGCCATTCAAATTCAAAATAAAGTTTGAATTTGAATAGGCAATCAATCTTTGCACCTTATCCCTTTTTTTTACGCCCTATTTATTACATGAGAAAAGGTTTCTCATGAAATCACTCTATGCACAATTTAAGCCACGTCTCATGCTTTTAGTTGATAAGGGATGAGTTGGTGTCCAGTTGAATTTAAAATTTGATTTTAATTCAAATGTGCAATTACTCATCTTTATCCTTTCTTTTGGATAAGACATTTGACGTTGTTATAAAAGGAGCAGAAGAGTGGGGTGTGTAAGAAGAATTTTTTTTTTTTTTGGAGAAAAATTCTGGAGCGTGAGAAGTTTTGTGCGTGAGAAGGAAGTCCATATCCTTCCAAGAGAAAAAGAAAGAAAAGAAAGAAAAGTGGGTGCAAGGTTTTCGGTGAGTTCCCTAGAGTTTTAGCCTGGGGTTCGAGAAGTGAGAAAGTGAGCTACAAGTATCGTGAGCCCACAAAATCTTAGGGAGATCTTCAACATCCTCTCAAGCATGTCTGTTGATGATCTGAAGCATTCGAAGAATTGACAGACATTGATCGAAGGAGTTCGATCAGCGTCCACTGTCAAAAGGGCTCTACAACGAGCTAGCACTCATGAGGAGTCGATCAGACTGGGAGCTTCTTGTGGATGATCCATAGAGGCCAGACACACTGTGTGACTGCATCGCGATGATCAGACTCTCTCAATGGTGATCAGATTGCGGCGATCTACTACCCGCACAAAGGTATTGTGTTCGAATACATTACAGTAAAGTGTTTACTATTCGAATTTGAATTTCAAATTTAAATGAATGCATGCTATATATCATATTTAGATCCTAGTGTAAGATAAATTCATGTTAATTAATTAGATTAATTAATATTTTTTACTGTAAAATCATAATTTTAAAAAAATTTTAAAATTACCATTTTACCCCTGCACTGAATTTTTTCCAAAACAATCCTCATGCCTATTTAAAGAAACCTCTCCTAAAGTCTCTAGAGCATCCAAACCAGCAACCTCTTAGACCCAAAGGCTCTCCCCATGCCCTCTCTTCCTCCCCTTTTCTCTTCTCTTGGGCGTTTTGCATGCCATTCCCTTGGGACGCGTGTCCCAAGGTGTTTCATGTCAAAAGAAGTTTGGGTGCCTCTTTCTTGCTGGTTTCTAATATCTGGTAGCATCATATAGTAAAAAGAAACTTTAGAAAGAGGAGAAGAAGATCAAAGAGAAAGATCAAGTGTTGATCATGATCTAGGTTTCGTTCAGATTCAGCAGGCTGAATTTTAGAGAATCAAAATTTTGATTATAAAGGGCTGTTCTAGAATGATTTTGAGTGGATACTCGTAGAGGTCGGATACTTGTGTGGCTAACAGAGAGCTTCATCTCTTTCAAACCCAGATTTGATGAAAGAAATTGCAAAAAAGGTATGTGATTTGATCTTAATTTAAATTTCAACAAATATTAATTTCAGTATATAAAATAGATCCATGTGATTTAATATTTTTATGCATATAAAATTTAGATTAAAATGATTTTAATCTTATTCTCCACTATGGTGTTTAAAAAATTAAGTTTTTGAAATACATATGCATGCTTCAAATCCCAAACTCTAATACGAAAATGATATACTCATTAGGGGTAGTTAGTGGATACTTGTAAGATTTGGATGAGAATCACTAGTAGGTCATCTTTAAGTATTTGAGAAATACTAAGGACTGATGACTCGATTATGGAGAATCTGACTTAAAACTTGTGAAATTTGACTCCAATTTTTAGTGGATCATAATAATAACAAGAACGTATCAGAATACATCTTTATCCTAAATAATGGAGCAATCTGCTGGAAAAGTTTCAAACAAAACAATATAACCAATTCAATTTGTGAAGCAGAATGCATTGCAGCATCCGATGTTTGTAAGGAAGCTATGTGATTGTAAAGGTTAATTAGCAAGCTGAGAGTGGAATCCTCCAATGATGGTCCTACAGTATTGTACTATGCCAGAGCCATAGCTCATGCCAAGGAGCCGAAGTCCCATTAGCTTACCAAGCATTTTGCATTGCTACCACTTTATTCGAAAAATTATGGATTGAGATGACATCGAACTTTAGAAGATTGAGGAAAAGAGAATCTGACCAATCTATTTACTAAAGCATCGGTATCTAGAAGTTCGATCATTAAAAATCAAAAATGAGTATATGATACTATACTGATTAGCCTTAGTTCAAGTGGGAGTTGTTGGGAATTGTGTTCTAAAGCCAATCGTTTGATGATTGTGCTAATTATAAATGTATTTAAATTAATCAATAATAAAAATTATTTGTCCTTTTTATCATAAAATTATTTATCCTTAGGACTACTTTAATCGATAATAGAAGATTTATCACGTAGTCCTTAAACTGGTTCATGACCAAACGATATGCTATTACTAAGACGATAGCGATTATCAAGTGTAGGTCATTATGTGCCTTATATGTTGGTTGTCTTCGTAACCAAGTGGTGTAGAGACACTGATATGGCATGCAAGTGAGATGTAAGAGTATATCTCATTGAACATGACCAACTATGGAGCACTCTGCAGTCAAGAGTAGCTTACGAAGGGTATGGGTATAAGTGTCCCTCCAACCTAAGATCATCATGGTGATTTGCAAGCAACTCACTATACTTTGATGTCAGACTATCTGAATTTTTAATTTAATAATAGAAGACTTCTGGGTATAGTCAAATACTTGTTAAGTTAGTGTGTGAGTCAAGAAGAAATTGACCCCTCCAAATAAGTAGGAGTTAATGCATTACTATATTTCAATTTGGCAAAACCAGGGCCCGAATAATCTATATGATGGATTTGAAAGATTAAAATATAATATGGATGACTAATCCAGGATTGACAGTTAAACTCTAAGTCTCCTTGAGCATTAGAATCAAAGAGATAAATTATACGGTAAGCATTAGGATCAAAGAGATAAATTATACAGTAACCATGCACTAGTAGGTTCCTGAATGTTGCTTTGCAATCATTCAACCTATCTAATATCGGGTCCCATTGCTAGATGGTTACATCAATTAGTTTAAAAAGTTATTTCTGTGCTACTGGCTTAGATTTGAACCTATGGGGTTACACTCAAAAGAAATTTCTGACTGATCTGTGACTGATCAATGATTGAGAATCATTTTAGGATTTAATCGTCAATTCAATTGATGATTAATTTTGTGCAAAATTGTAATAAATTAATTTACTAATTATGGATAAATTAAAGGAAGATTGATTAGTAATCTTATTACTAATTAACTCAATTTGATTGAGGTTTGGATTAAATCTAACTGAATAGGATTCAATTTGGTTTGATCCGATTAGGTTATAAGATGACCTAATTGCTAAGGATATTTGATTTCTGGTTCGAGCTCGATTAATTTTTAATTTGATTAAAATTTAATTGAAATTATTTACTATCTAATTATATTAGATATTTTAATTAGTTCTAACCTAATTTGGTTGGATCAAAAATTTAATTAGAAATAAATACAAACTCAAATTTGAATGGAACAAGAACTCCTCATGCGCCACCTTTCACATGCCTTGCTTTTCTCCACATATGAAAATGGTTTTCACATGAAATATTTTATGCCAAAAGGTGTGTGATGCTTTCTTCTGATGCTCTTTGGATCAAGATTTAGTTGGTTCAAGTTTGACTTCGAATTGGTTTGAAATCAAGCTTAAATCAAGAGTCCAAGTTTTGTGGGACTCTTCCAAGCTGCCGACCAGCCTTTTTCTCATGCGTAAATAAATTTTGTGTGATTTTTTTTACACCAATCTATATTGTGTTGCCCTCCTTTCTAATTTGCTTATGTGTGAATTAAATTTATTTAAAATAAAATTTAAATTTGATTTAAATTCATAATAAGATCAAAGACTGTTTGAAGCTGAACCAGATTATCCAAACTCTACATGAGACGCCACCTTTGAGAAGGGAGATTTTTGTGCACCAAACCACTTTAGATATGGCTTGAGAAAACTTCAGAGATTGCATGAGAGATCTAAGAAAGAGGGGTTGGCATCCGTGCATGAGAGAATAAGAAAAAAGATCCTCTTTGGGGCGTGAGATCCAGGGTGGGGGTTCTAGGGTTTCCTAGTTCTTATTTTGTGAGAGAGAAAAATAAAAAACAAAATTATTTTTCTTCTTCCATACCATCTCCTCTTTAGAAAGCTCCTTTTTCTAATCTGGAAGTATCCATTTGATATGAAGAAAGGAGTCTTCATCAGCCATCTAAAGCCTTCATTGCGAGCTAGCACTCCCAAGAAGGATGATCTATTTGGGGTTTCGAGTGGATTACCTATAGAGGTTGGACATGCTGTGTGGCTACTCAATATCAGAAAAGATATCCTACCACATCCATCAGTAGCAATAATTATTGATCCATGATCAGGTAATGGATTCTGAACTTTTTGGATCAGATCAAAGCATTAGATCTGATTCAAGGCATGGATATAATCGATGCAGTCTTTTTTTTCAAATCAAATTTTTTTGTGCAATATTTTCATATCATAGATATTTAAGAAGGTAGTTTAGATCTGATCAAAATATGTTTAAGAGATTAAATTATTTAATCTATTGCTTCCACTATATAAAAATTTTAAAAATTATATACTTTGAACTGCCTGTTTTCCAACAATTGCAGTTGTGGTGATTAAGATTGAAGATGAAGAAATAGGCTCAATTAAGATGGAGATCAATCAGTTCAATGAAAGGTAATTTCTCTTTATGAAAAGTGAGGGTGAAGAACATGCTCATCCGGCAAAGGTTGATCGACTATCATAGAGGTACAGGATTGGAGGCGGCTCCAAATGTAGGTGGTAAGTACGATCTGTTTCTACCTAATGGATGAGATGATGATCCATATGCTTGACGATACTTCTCTGATGGTGCTATGATCGAAGCTCGAGGAGTTGTACATGGTGAAGTCTCTCACCAATATTCTATCCTCTAGAGATAGTTCTACCAGCTACAGATGACTGAGGGATAGAGTGTGCAAGAGCATCTTAGCCACTTCCATAAGATCCTCACCGACCTCCTTAGTGTTGGCGAGAAAGTTGAGGAGAAGAACATTGCTTTCTCTTTCTTCCTCCTTCTTATGAGTTCTTGGTGACTGCTCATCTAATGGGGAAGAGCACCATCAAGATAGACAAGGACATCATGGTGATTCTTAGGCTGAAGAATCTTACTTCGAGCATAGGCGGCAGCTCAACTTTGGCAGTTTCTAAAGGAGCAGGAGGTGGCAGATGGAACGACAAAAGATCATGATGAGGGTGCTCCATGTCCAGGGTGAGGGATTTGAGCAAGGCAGATGTTATCAGTGTGATGAGTTAGGGCATCTAGCTAGAGATTGCCCTCAACTCAGAAATTGGATCAGGGCTACTACGGTGACGGCCAGTAGCGAGTCAGAGGATGATGTCTTGGAGATATCTGATGAAACATCTATATCTTTCCAGCAGTGAATTTTAGATTCTGCATGCACCTATCATGTATGTTGCAGAGAGGAGCAGTTTGGCTCCTTGGAGAGTAGTGAGAGTACTGTTTATCTACAGATAGATCGAGATATACGATCAGAAGAATTAGATAGTCAGCTGGAGGATACATGATGGTGCAGTGAGGAGATTGGGAGAGGTCCGATACACATCTGATTTCAAGTGAATCTTATCTCACTGAGCAGACTGAATTTGAGAGGCTATAGGATGGTAGCTGATGGAGAAATCCTGAAGGTATTACACAATGAGAGGATTATTCTGGAAGAGAAGAAGAGAATGAGAGGATATTATTACTTGGTGAAGAGCCCAGTGCGAGATGGAGTTTTAAGAGTCAGGAAGAGCCCAAAGTGAGGTGGAGCTCCAAGTGGAGGTGGATCGGGTATGAGATGCGAGACTCGAGAGGGTGAGAGGCGATATCGCAGGGTGAGATTCCTATTACTGCAAAAGGATACATTGAGCAAGTCTCAGTTTAGGAAGAGCATGGCATACAATGAGATAGGATCGAGAAACCTAGCTCAACTTCTATATTTGTCCATCCATGATCAGCAGGTGATTGCCTCAAGACATGGGGATGAAGAGATCTAGAAGCTCTTAGAGTCAGGAGGAGATCGAATATTGAGTCGAGATAGAGATTGTTAAAAATACACCTCAAGATTCAGTCCACAAGGAGCCCACAGTGAGATCTGTAATGATAAATGGAGTCCAATGAGTCTAAGAATAGGCTCAAACGGAGTATAGATGGCGAAGATATGCAAGAAAGAAGGCCAAGGCGTGGTGGCATGGCCCTCGGGAGGCGGAGGCCGATGGTGGTGTGGCCAGGCCCGGGCATAAAGCCCAGGCACCCGCATGGCCTAGCGTGCACGTAGTCCACACACGAGTGTAGCCCAGACTGTGCAGCGCACAGTGGTCCACTGCACCAGTAATGTTGGTGCGGTCCATGGGGGCCGTGATGGACTAGGAGCTCGTTTCCCCTGGGTTTCGCATGATCCATGGTGGACTGATGCCATTTCCTATGGGGTTTCTCACAGTCTAGGGTGTTTTTCATGGATTGGATGGCCTGTTGTGTGATCCAACGCTCCCAAAGTGTTGCAGGTTAGATCAATGGTTCAAGGCATGTTCATGTGATAATCGGAGTGCATATCTGATTAGGGCTCAGATTTAGGTCTTTAAAGGGCCTGTGGACAAATTGAAAGGTGTTATGGCTTGGTGGATTGACATAGGATCTTGAGTAGAAGTAGCAGCCCAGAGCAGAGCAGAGGCAGCAGGAAGACCCTAAAGAAGCGTTGATAGAGAGTAGGAGTAGGGGCTTCAGACAAACTGTCATGCAGCAGACAGAGGTCACTTCATGGGTTCAGGAGGTCTTTCAAAAGTGAGAGCTTTTGTGAGAGAGAGCTTCTTGTGAGGGAGAGATTGGGTGTACGAGGATTGAGGGTGTGATCTCCTCTTATAACTTTCTCTTTACTCATAGTGAAGCTTACATGCTTATGGAGACTAACCTTTTGGCTGATCCACATATTTGATTGTTTCTATTTTTATTTCTTCTTTTTTCCTTCTACGATATATGGTATCGAAAAGATTCTATGAAGGTGGTGTCCTGAACAACATCCCCAATAAGTGGTATCAGAGTAGGTGATATTATAAACATATATGAGGTCATGATCCTTAGGATGACATTATCTAATGTCTGGATCGATTTGTAATGAGCTTGAGTTGGAATTTGCTAGGTTGGCTATTGTTCGGGATTGTGGACTTGTACTATTTTCCCTTAAGTTGGACCTATGATGTGGTTTACTTCATCTAATTGTAGGCCGAAGTGCTTTAGTTAGCGAAAAGTGGCTCACCCAAATGACTCACACCCAAATACTTCCCTCCAACTCTCAAGCCCGAAGTGGCTTACTAACTTCGGACAATGGGGGTAGTTTGCTGGGGGAGCCATTTTTGGCCATCGGACGTATTGTTGGATTTCTACAGGTGCTAATGCATGTAGATCTCAAAAATTTTATAAATCCAAAATGTAGTAAAAAATTAGATTAAAATATGTTTAATCTAAGCATGCATTCATCATATGAAAGTACCTATGGATCAAGTTCATATGCTAAAATTAACATAAACATATTATAGTAGAAAGAAATCAAAGCCTGTGATCAACTTGCATACCTAAAATGCTTTTCTTTTGCCTCAAACCTATAACTGGGGTTGAATCTAATTTAATCCCTGGATCTCAGGATTGAGCAGATTCTGAATCAGTAGCACAAGTGTCCTACTTTCACGAATATCCACAAAGCTGACCTGGATAGGCTCCTCTTGATACAACTCACTTGAACTCAAAATTTGAATAGGCTTGAACCAAGTCTAAATAAGGATCAACTCTTGATTCTCATTTTTTAATTTATTGAAATCAACTCTGGATCTTTTTTCCTTGATTCTTGAAGAAACCAAGAACTAATTAAAAAGTGGTTGCAACAACCAAGAATTAGTTGCAACAACCTTGCAACTAACTAGGATGCAAGGTGCCAATAATTGACACCAAGAGCCATAAAGAAACCACCCACTTCCCTAGATCCCCTAAAGAGAGGAGATTGAAGAAAAAAAAACCGCCTTTTACCTTTGTAGGATCTTCTAGATTTCATCAAATTTGGAGTGGAATAATTTAATAATTTTATCCTACACTATTTCAGATCTAATGTCTGTTAGATCTAATTTTATTATCTGATATTTAAAATCTAAAATTAAATCTAAAAGTATGAGAAGTATAGACATGCCTCAAGGGTAATCTGATTACCCTGTAGATGATCTCAGCACAGCCCGAGGTTCTGATGTAGCCATGCAAGTGCCTGGCCTCTACTGGTATCCACTCAGGCAGGATCTGGAATGTCTTCTCCTCACAAATCTATGCTTCAAAAAATCAGATGTCTATCTAATTTGGAAGTACATCAGAACTCCTTCTGAAGTTGGAGCAGCAGCCTGTCGAAGATGTCCTGCAGCCTTCCTGTTCAGGCATCACCACACCTTTTCCTTGCACCAGATGAATGTCCAACTCCTTGGATGTGAAGAGGGGAGATAGGAGAGCAGGGAGGATGTGGAGAAAAAGGGAGGGGGCAGCAGCTATTGGGTTTGGTGCATAAAACAACTTCCTCCTTAAACCCTAGGCGCAGAAGGGTTTATATAGATCCTGTATGCTGCGCAGCCACATCATTCAACCAATCAAAAAATTCCAATAAATTTTGAAAAAATTCTGATTGATTGCTTGATATCATTTGATCACATCAAATAAGAACCCAAGCCTCTATCTCAAAGTTGGCACCAACACTAGATAAGGACAAAGAGAGGTTGGCGCCAAAGAGTCCAATCTTATCAAGACTCTCCAACCTTATCCACTTGGGGTGCCCACTTAATCCAATTGGGCTCATGCCATAATCTGATTATGGCATCTAATTTGATGTGGTTTGGCTCCATAAAAATCCTCCAATAAGCTCTTGCCAAGTGGCCTTCAATTTAAGACCCATATGTCAACTTTTGGCAAATGTCCTAAAATGAAATTGACAGGTGACAGGAATTAGCAGGTGCTTGTCTTAAATTTATCTCATGAATTAAGATAAAACTTTTTTGAGCTGGACAAGTTTTATTTAGATTGAGAGAAACTTTTCAAGATTCTCTGGATGAGTCAAATCACATTTGGTTTAGTAGAGACAGAAAAGATTACACGAGGAGAAAGTTAGGCTCAATCGTGTGCTAGCATGATTTCCTTGAACCTAATTGGATCTTATCCAAATCAATTGGGTTAGCCCAATTGATGACATCCAGATCTTAACCCTTGTTAGTGTGACCCCGTTAGGTTCAATTCTATATGGTAATGAGACATGTTGTAATCTCATCATCGACATCATCGAAACTCCTTTCGATGGACCAGAACTCTTCTGATTCAGACAATTAGAATGATCGATCATTAATATCATTCTAATTGCTCTCAAAATTCACTAGTGACACCTAGCAGTATGTGATGGCAACCTATCAGAACTAAAGATGAACCTCTCGGTGCAGCTACCTGTGTGATTGAGTTCCTCTATCATGAGTCCCGACTGAATTAAGGTTAAGGTGAACTCATCAAACCTAACATCAGTCATATGAATCAATCGATTGATCTAAGTCTGATGTGAAACCCCAATGAAAAAATCTTTTTCCATTATTTCACTCTACCATGGCCATGGGCTTAAGGACTCGATTTTTGATCATCATAGGACTACTCCTCTCATCTATCGAGGTTGATAGATCCCATCTTGGTGCAACCTAGTTCCTACAATGAATATGCTACAGCCAACATACACCTCAGGGTTCCAAATAGCTAGGAGATCGAGTTATGGTGTAGTCAAATGATAATACACTCAAGGTGAACTATCGATGCACCTCAGGTCAAAAACTAGACACACAACTACAACATCGAGCTAGTCATCGATGAGAAGGTAGACTTCCTTATGACTGCTGAGATAGTCATGCTCAATACTCTCATTCTCAATAAATATCTGTACTCTCGCTCTGGTGTCTCCACACCGTAGACTCAAGACACATCTACCCTAAGGAAGCGATCGTACACGAACCTTCCGGATCGATCACCATCCTTGTGATGATCCTATGGTCAGGAGCTGTTTATAAGTTAGTTATGTAAATTTATGCCTTAAATTTTAACTCTTGAAAATATGAATGGACATTCCTACTAACTCAAAAGATGTATCACAGACACAATGTACACAATGTGATAGAAGAATAACCCATTTATTGATTTATAATAAAATTATAAATTTGCCCTTAGATTTGTACAGGAATGTGTCAGCCAATCTGGCGTCTAGGGCACACATCTAACAAACTCCCACTTGACCTAATGCCAATTGGCTACATATCTAAGTCCCTTCTTCTCAAGGTGGACTTTGATCTTTTGCTAGCCTAATGGCTTTATCAGTGGGTCTGCCACGTTGTCTGTGGAGTCGACTCTCTTAACCTCGACATAACCCTTTTCGAGGTAATTACGGATCAGATGGAATCGCCGCTCGATGTGCTTGGACTTCTGGTGAGATCTTGGCTCCTTAGCTAAAGCTATGGCGTCATTATTATCGCAGTAAAGAGGGATGGCATCCAATGACATCACTCCAAGCTCTGCGGTAAACTTCTTGTACCACAATGCCTCCTTCACAGCTTCTGATGCAGCAATATACTTTGCCTCCAAGGTGAAATCAGCAATCACCGTCTGCTTGAAATTCTTCCAGCTAACTGCACCACCATTGCAAATGAATAGACTTTCAGATGTCGACTTTTGATCATCTATATCAGACATAAAGTCTGAGTCTGTATATCCCTGAATTTGGAGTTCTCCATTCCCAAAGACTAGAAACATATCCTTAGTCCTTCTCAAGTACTTAAGGATACATTTCACAGAAGTCCAGTGTTCTTCATCTGGATTTGACTGATATCTGCTTGTGACACTCACAGCATAGGCTATATCAGGTCGTGTACATAGCATGGCATACATGATGCTCCCTATTGCCGAAGCATAAGGGATTTTGCTCATGCGTTCAATCTCCTCAGGTGTGCTAGGGCACATCTTCTTGGAGAGATGAATGCCACGTCTAAAAGGTACTAAACCTCTTTTGGAGTTGTTGGTGCAAAATTTTGCCGAAGCCGGAGTTGAGAAGACCGTGGCCGCCGTCGAGACCTGCAAGGAAAGTCTAAACCGAAGTTGGGGGTGCTCCGGCAAGATCCTCTGATGCTCAAGTCAGTACTCTGCTTCAACAGAAATGGAGTGCTCAAGCAAAAGTTTGGCAGAGTTTTGAGATAGAGTTTTTTGAGCTTAGAAAAGAATGTATCTGGGATCCTTATTTATAGACAGAGGCATAACTGACTGACAGCAACATCTGTAACTGTATGGTAGTGGGCCGTTCAGAGCCGTGCGGAGTTTGTTACGGAGAGCAGTGGTGTCAGAGGTCATTCAGGGCCACATGGAGCTTGTTGCGGAGAGTGGAGTGGTGTCTGTTGTCGTGACTTGCCAGAGAGTGGTGGAGCTACGTGGAATCCGTTGCAGAGAGTGGAGCAGGGTGGCAGTTTTTATCGTGGCTTGTCAGAGAGTGGTAGAGCCACATGGAATCCATTGCAACGAATGGAGTAAGGTAGTGGCCCTTGTCGTGGCTTGCCAGAGAGCTTGGATCTGTCGACTGAAGCTCTGTTGGAATGCCTGATGGAGCAGAATGGCCCTTTACATCGTCACTCTAGGAGAGGCTCGGGTGTTTCGAGGTCGCTGATGAATCTACCACTGTCGGACACTTCGGGCGCTGACATCTCAGGTGGGAGTCACCTGCTGTAGGAGCTCAGATGGAGATTTTCTATTGGTGAAGTTCGAGGAAGTCCAATCGCTAGAGAAGTCCATCTGAGACTTATCTGATGTGGAAGCTCATCCGAAGATCGCCCGAGGAGAAGTCCGATTTTATGGGAAGCCTGGTAGGAGGTCGGCCGACGATGGACTTCGGATAGCGCTGGGGAGGCTTGGCAGACATCGGAGGTAATTGGCTATCGCAGGGACCCAGCTGCTGGAGCTCGTCCGGAACCCATCCGTCGGAGAAGTAGCTCGGCTGAAGTCTACCTGTAATAGAAGTTCGGAGGGAGTTATTTACAGTAGAGGCTTGAATGGAATTTACTTACAGTAGATGTCTGGGATAGACAGCCCACTGTAGGAGTTCGGAGTAGACCATTTGTAGTAGAAGTTTGGCTCTCGCGGGAGCTCGATTGGGATCCAAAAGGTGGTGGACCGCTGTGGAAACTTGGATGGAGTCTGGTTACCATAGAAATCTCGCTGTCGGGAAAGCTTGGATGCAGACGAAGTCTGGAAGAAGTTCGAAAATAGTTGGCTACTGTAGAAGGTCGGCTAACAGTGGGGCCCAGAGGGCCTTTGGAGTGGCCCAGTGGATGAGTGCAGAAGTTCATTGTCGAAGAAGTCCGGACGGTCGAGGGGGTTCGAAGAGAAGCCACACATAAGGTCAGGAGCCGAAAGAGCCCTGGAAGGATCGGTCTTTTACAAACTTCGATCGTGGGGTATTTTATACCCAACACCAGTCCCCTACTTTCGAGTTGGGTTTCAAATGAAGGAAGTACAAAAAATTCTCCCGACTGAAGCTGCTCCCCACGATTTTCCACTCGGTGGTTGCCAGATATTTTGACGTTCGGCACGCTGGTATTGGAGCCTTTTCGGAAAAGATTTCTTCTTTTCAAAATTTTTGCCAGGGCGTGGCTCTAGGTACGGTGTGATAATGACTTTGTCAGCTACCTGCCGTTTCCAACAGCCTGTCAAGGGGGTGGGACATGCGGCGAATGCAGACCGGCTAGAGGAGATCCGCAATCATTATTGCGCCGGATCCTGGGGTCTATTT
The DNA here is from genome assembly GCF_000442705.2 of Elaeis guineensis. Lineage (NCBI taxonomy): Eukaryota > Viridiplantae > Streptophyta > Magnoliopsida > Arecales > Arecaceae > Elaeis > Elaeis guineensis. The sequence continues at coordinate 110,902,427 of NC_026000.2, read as the reverse complement.
AAACATGTTCTCCTCCTTCAGGGGTTTCACTTTGCTTGAGAGAATCCCTCGGTTTCCCTCTCTTTTTCGAGAGCTCCGGCTTCCTCTAGCATCCTTCCCGGCCTTAGGCATCCTCTGGGTTGACCCCTATCATCCTCACCGTCTCCCTGTACTCCTGGGGTCAATCTAGGTTAGTTTCGAAACTTCCTATCATTTTTCCATCTTTTCTTCTTCGTATTCTGTTTATTTAGCTTTCTCGGGGGCCTGTTTGCTACTTTTCTCAATTTTTTGGGATTTTTGTGGCTTCCATTTGATCAAAAGTATCCTCTGATATCTCCTCTTCTAGCAGTTCTAGGAGTTCGTCACCCCCGTTCCCCACAGTACTGGTACCGTAGATGAACCCATAGCTAGGACGAACCTTGTCTGGCCTTTGCACCAGACACCATCCCCGGCTCCTTGACTCCGGATGAACTCTCACTGATAAGGATCCAGTATGGAGTTCCTCCGGAGTACGAGCTGGAGCTTCTCAGGCCATCTGATCGGGCTAGCGCCCCTCCTCCCGACTGCTTCTGTCTGTACCAGGAGGCCTTCCGTGCCGGACTTCGCTTCCACTACCGTCCTTTGTCGTTACTCTCTTTCATTTTTTGAACATTTCTCTAGTTTCTGTCATGCCGAACTCCTTTAGGTTTTTGATAGGATTTCTTTCTCTTTGTAGTTTAGCCAAGTTTGGCTAACTCTTTCTTTGTTAAAACTTCTACACCTTCAAGCGCCATCCCTCGACAAAAGATTGATGGTACTTCTCCCCCCAGTTCGGTAGAAAGGGGTTGCTGAAAGGCGCCCCCTCTTCTATCCATAACTGGAAGGAGAGGTTGTTCTACGTCCGATGCCCAACCTTAGAGCTAGGATACCCCCTTGGGGTTCTCTGAGGGATTCCACCCGCTGGGCCTCTAGCCTGGAAAGGGACGCCTCGAAGCCTCAAAAAAGCTCGAGGCCTACGAGCCCCCCTCCTCCCCGAAATTCTAAGGGAACAACTTTTGTTCAACATCGGCCTGAGCCCCCTTAACCTGTCGGTATCTCTCCCTCTCTCTCTTTTTTTTTTTTTTTCTTTTCCTTCTTTTTATCTTCTTACATTAATTTGAGTCGTGGTGCTCTTGTCCTCCAACTACAGTGTCCTACCGAAGCTCTTCCCCTACCGAAGGGTATTCCCTTGAAGTCGATGATACGAGACCTCCAAAGGGAAGTTCGTCAGTTGACAAGAAAATCCAAGAAGCTAGAAGATGAGCTTCACCAGCTGAAGGAGAGCCATTCAGAGGCCACTGCGGAGGCTACTCGCTTTGGGACCTCCACAAGAAAAGTTTCATGGAATACACCAAAAGGAAAGCCGACTTCATTATGGAGCTTGAGGAACTCCGAAAATGTGCCAGCGATCGTCTTGGTCTCAGGCTTCCAAGATCAGCTCCCTTAAAGTTGAGCTGGCGGCCGCACAGGAGAAGATCGGTCGGCTGGAAGGGAGCTCGTCCCGACTTACAGTCCAGATTGATCGTGACCAAGACTGGTCGAAAAAGTTCTCCGACTTTCAAAAGCAGCTGCAGGACGCCGAGGCGAATTACGATGCCTACCGAGTCGGCTAGAGTAGACAAGTAGAGGACTACCGAAGGAGGCTCCAGATGACGACTGACGAAGTTGCCCGCCTTCAGAGGTGGCTATTCGAGAGAGTCCAGCCCGTCCCTGCACAAGGTTCTGATGGGCTTTGCTCCTTGAGGGGAACTATGGCAAAACTATCTGTAGCCCTTGGGTGGGAGGAAGTCGAATTATGACGGCTGAAAGTTCAGCTGGTCCACAAGCAGCAGGCAGTCAAGGATGCTGAGGCAGAGTCGAGGTCTTGAGGAGGAGGCTTCGAGAGTCAGAGGATGAGCACCGGCGGTTCCACCGGATGTACCAGGATATGCTATTGAAAAAGATGGAACTAGAAGAGGAAGTCAAAATGTAAGGCAATCGATAGTAAGGGTCGGAACTGAGAGCTCGAAGTCGGAAGAAACTGGGCTTCCTTAGAGCCTCCTCTTCTTCTCTTTTTTTTTCTTTTTGTTTTTGGCCTTTAAGGCTTTGTAACGTGTACTTCACCAACGAAATAAAATGAAATTGTCTATTACCTTGTCCATTCTGGTATTAAATGGTTGTTTACCAAACTCCATCTATCTTCCATCTTGTTCGACGCCGAAGTTGTTTGAAGGTTTCTGGCCGTCGCCATATCGATTCGCCCTTAGGGACTGAAGATTTTTGCCAAGGGTATTCTCTCTCGTCGAGACGAGATCCCTGGTGCCTTTGATGTAGTTTGTTTTTCACCTATCGCCAGTGTAGTTCATCGCTTTTTCTTTTCATCTCCCTCTTTCTTCTGTGCTCGAGTGAGGGTCTTCCCTCTGCCTTGACGGGGTCGCGAGAGTGTAGAGGAGTCATTGAGGAAGCTTTCCTCCTTATCGATCAATCGAGTCTTTGTTTGCATCGGATGAGGTCCTCCCCTTGTTCCGACAGTCGGTTTCAGCTCGTATTAGGATGAGTTCTCCTCTTGTTCCTAACAAGGCTGTGGGGGCACACAAGGGCCATTGTGAGGGCCTCTCCCCCCATCTGGTCTTTAAAAAATTGAGACTTCAACTTTGCTCATGTTAGGATGAGGTTCTCCTCCTATTCCTAATAAGGCTGTGGGGGCACATAAGGGCCATTGTAAGGGCCTCTCTCCCCATCCGATCTTTAGAAAATCGGGTCTTAAACTTTGCTCATGTTAGGACGAGGTTCTCCTCCTGTTCTAACAAGGCTGTGGGGGCACATAAGGGCCGTTGTAAGGGCCTCTCCCCCCATCCGATCTTTAAAAATTGGGCCTTCGACTTTGCTCATGTTAGGATGAGGTTCTCCTCCTGTTCCTAAGAAGGCTGTGGGGGCATAGAAGGGCCATTGTAAGGGCCTCTCCCCCCATCCGGTCTTTAAGAAATCGAACCTTCGACTTTGCTCATGTTAGGATGAGGTTCTCCTCCTGTTCCTAACAAGGCTGTGGGGCACATAAGGGCCGTTGTAAGGGCCTCTCCCCCCATCCGATCTTTAAAAAATCGACCTTCGACTTTACTCATGTTAGGATGAGGTTCTCCTCTTATTTTAACAAGGCTGTGGGGGCACATAAGGGCCGTTGTAAGGGCTCTCCCCCCATCCGATCTTTAGGAAATCAGACCTTCGACTTTGCTCATGTTAGGACGAGGTTCTCCTCTTGTTCCTAATGCGCTTAATTTCGTTTGTATGGGGGAGTTATCTCCTGTCGTTATAAGCTCATACCAAAAGAAAGAAATGCGCGAATATGAAAAGAATTTTTATTCAGGGCAAAGTTATCGGTAATACATTCGTAGATTTTTCAAACCCTATATCGCGGAAGGTCTGCTCTCCGTCGGGGTCCCCCTGAGATGGAGTTGATAATCCCAATCAGAGGTCGATCTTTAGGCTGCTCCTCCCTCCTTGGCGGTTCTGGCTGCGGCAGGGCCCTAGGCCGATCTTTCCTTTTTCAGGTCGGCGTCGAATGAATCAGTCGAGCTGACCTCATCTAATGAGCTCCTTGATCTCATCTCGGAGTTGAATACACTCCTTCGTGTCATGCCGTGGTCATGATGACAGAGGCAAATTTGTTTGGGTTGTGCTTCCCAGGATGCGAGTGCATCCTCTCCGCCTTGGGAGCTGCTCCCTAACCTCCATCAGCACTTGAGCTTTCGAGGTGTTGAGAGGGGCGTATTTGTGGAACCTTCCGAGAGGAGAGCCTCGCTAACTCGATGATCTGGGCTCCTCTGTTTACGAGCTCGGGGAGGAGTCGGACGTGCCTATGTCTGGGAGGAGTTCGAGAATATGGCCGAGCTTCACTCTGCCCTTTTTCAACTGCGGGCTTGATCGAGTCTCCCGCCTGCCGCTCTTTCCGGTCTCCTCGTCCTTCATCTTGAAGGCTTCTTCTGCTCGGGCATATCCTTTGGCCCGAGCCAGCAAATCGGCAAAATCCTGGGGTATTTTTTTTCCAAGGAGAACAGAAGGTCTTCTTTTGAAGGCCGCCTTTCAGAGCAGCCATCGTGACGATTGGTCCAAGTTCGGACTCCAACGCAACGACATTGAAACGGTTGACGTAAGCCCGGATAGATTCCCCTCCCTTTGCTTGATGTTGATGAGGGACTTGAACCTCTCCAGAGATGCGGCTGCTAACAAAATGAGCCACAAACTGGTGGCTCATCTGGTCAAAGGAGAAGATGGTACCCGGCTTCAATGTTGAATACCAATTTCTTGCTGCTCCCTTCAGGGTGGATGGAAAAGCTCAGCACAGAATGGGTCTGGCGTGCCATGGAGCAGCATCATTGTCTGGAAGGCCTCCAGGTGGTCAACTGGGTTCGAGGTCCCGTCATAGCTTTCGAATTGGGGGAGCTTGAAGTTAGGCGGGATCGGTTCCTACATGATCATTGAGAGAAGGTGGGTCAGTATAGATGTCCTCACCATAAGCAGGGGGAGCGTGGCGAGTTCTTCGATCCGTCGGTTCATCTCCTGGAGACTTCGATCCAGGAAGTCCTCTCGATTGCGGGTCTCGAAGGTCTTTGGGCAGAATGGAGGTAGAGATCCTCGAGAGTAGAATCATGATCGGACTGAGGGCTCTCCACCCTCGGATTTTCTTTCCGAGAAAGATGGGGCGACTGGCCAAGTGGCCTGCCCTACTACCAAATTTTAGAATTCTGGCAACGTTCTCTCCAACCGCACTGACGCCTGTGGCTGTTGATGCTGTTGCATAGCCTGCACCACTTCAGTGAGGCCTCTGACCTACTGAACCAGTTGCTCCCACCGACCACCGTTGCGGAGGAGGAGGAGGAGGTTGGGAAACTGGAGGTGAGGCCGGGGCCTGAGATCTGGCCGTGAAGGTCGTGGATCGCTGGTGGATGCTTTGCGGGGAGGCATCGGGTGAAGATCTAGTAGGAGAAGGAGAAGAGGATGTCGAGAGGATGATCGAATCAGTCTCGTTGAGAACTCCTTTAAGAACAAGGATACTGCGAAGACACAGCATCCTTCCTTAGCGTCAATTCTGTTGGTACAGAATTTTGCTGAAGCTGGAGTTGTTGGAGTCGAGAAGATCGTGGCCGCCGTCGGGACCTGCAAGGAAAGTCTAAATGGAGTTGGGGGTGCTCCGGCAAGACCCTTCAATTTTCAAGTCAGTACTCTGCTTCAACAGAAATGGAGTGCTCGAGCAAAAATTTGGCAGAGTTTCGAGATAGAGTTTTTTGAGCTTAGAAAAGAATATATCTGGGGATCCTAATTTATAGATGGAGAGCGTAACTAACTAACAGCGACATCTGTAACGTCTGGTAGTGGGCCGTTCAGAGCCGTGCGGAGTTTGTTACGGAGAGCAGTGGCTCAGAGGTCGTTCAGGGCCATGTGGAGCTTGTTGCGGAGAGTGGAGTGGTGTCCGTTGTCGTGACTTGCAGAGAGTGGTGGAGCTGCATGGAATCTGTTGCAGAGAGTGGAGCAGGGTGGCGGTTCTTGTCATGGCTTGTCAGAGAGTGGTGGAGCCGCATGGAATCCGTTGCAGCGAATGGAGTAAGGTAGTGGCCCTTGTCATGGCTTGCCAAGAGCTTGGATCCATCGGCTGAAGCTCGACTGGGATGCTGATGGAGCAGAATGGCCCTCTGTATTATCGCTCTAGGAGAGGCTCGGGTGTTCAGAGGTCGCTGACGAATCTACTATTATCGAACACTTTGGGTGTTGACATCTCAGGCAGGAGTCACCTGCTGTAGGAGCTCGGACGGAGATTTTTGTTGGTGAAGTCCGGGGAAGTCCGATCGCTAGGGAAGTCCATCTAAGACTTATCTGATATGGAAGCTCATCCGAAGATCGCCCGCGGGGAAGTCCGATTTTATGGGAAGCCTGGTAGGATGTCGGTCAGTGATGGACTTCGGATAGTGCTGGGGAGGCTTGGCAGACATCAGAGGCAATTGGCTATCACAGGGACCCAGCTGCTGGAGCTCGTCCGGAACCAATCCACCGGAGAAGTAGCTCGGCTGAAGTCTACCTGTAATAGAAGTTCAGAGGGAGTTCGTTTACAGTAGAGGCTTGAATAGAATTTGCTTATGGTAGATGTCTGGGATAGACAGCCCACTGTAGGAGTTCGGAGTAGATCGTTCGTAGTAGAAGTTCAGCTCTCGCGGGAGCTCGATTAGGATCCGGAAGGCGGTCGACCGTCGTGGAAACTTGGATGGAGTCTGGTTACCGTAGAAATCTCACTATCGGGGAAGCATGGATCAGACGAAATCTGGAAGAAGTTCGAAAAATAGTTGGTTGCTGTAGAAGGTCGGCTAACAGAGGGGCCCAGAGGGCCTTTGAGTGGCCCAGTGGATGAGTGCAGAAGTTCATTATCGAAGAAGTCCGGACGGTCGAGGGGTTCGGAGAGACGCCACACATAAGGTTGGGAGCTGGAAGAGCCCTGGAAGGATCGATCTTTTACAAACTTCGATCGGGGGGTATTTTATATCCAACACCAGTCCCCCTACTTCTGAGTTTGGGTTCCGAATGAAGGAAATATAGAGAAATTCTCTCGACCGAAGTAGCTCCCTCGATTTTCGCACTCGACGGTTGCCAGATATTTTGATGTTCGACATGCTGGTACTGGAGCCTTTTCAGAAAAGATTTTTTCTTTTCGAAATTTTCGTCAGGGTGTGGCTCTGGGTACGGCGTGATAATGATTTTGTCAGCTGCCTGCCATTTCCAACAGCCTATCAAGGTGGGTGGGACATGTGGTGAATGCAGACCGGCTAGAGGAGATCCACAATCATTATTATGCTGGATCCCGGGGTCTATTTAAACACGTTCTTCTCCTTCAGGGGTTTCACTTTGCTTGAGAGAATCCCTCGGTTCCCCTCCTCTTTTTCGAGAGCTCTGGCTTCCTCTAGCATCCTTCCCAGCCTTAGGCATCCTCCGGGTCGACCCCCATCATCCTCGCCATCTCCCTCTACTTCTGGGGTCAATCTAGGTTAGTTTCAAAACTTCCTGTCATTTTTTCATCTTTTCTTCTTTGTATTCTGTTTATTTAGCTTTCTCGGGGGCCTGTTTGCTACTTTTCTCGATTTTTCGGGATTTTTGTGGCTTCCATTTGATCCAAAATGTCCTCTGATATCTCCTCTTCTAGCAGTTCTAGGAGTTCGTCACCTCCAGTTCCCCATAGTACTGGTACTGTAGACGAACCCGTAGCTAGGACGAACCTTGTCTGGCCTTTGCACCGGACACCATCCCCGGCTCCTTGACTCCGGATGAACTCTCACTGATAAGGATCCAGTATGGAGTTCCTCTGAAGTATGAGCTGGAGCTTCCCGGGCTGTCTGACCGGGCTAGCACCCTTCCTCCCGGCTGCTTCTGTCTGTACCAGGAGAACTTCCGTGCTGGACTTCGGCTTCCACTGCCGTCCTTTGTCGTTACTCTCTTTCATTTTTTGAACATTTCTCTAGTTTCGTCGTGCCGAACTCCTTTAGATTTTTGATAGGGTTTCTTTCTCTTTGTAGTTTAGCCGAAGTTTGGCCGACTCTTTCTTTGTTTAGGAACTTCTACACTTTCAAGTGCCATCCCTCGGTAAAGGATTCGTAGTACTTCTCCCCCCAGTTCGGTAGAAAGAGGTTGCTAAAAGGCACCCCCTCTTCTGTCCATAACTGGAAGGAGAGGTTCTTCTACGTCCGATGCCCAACCTTAGAGCTAAAATTACCCCCTTGGGGTTCTCTGAGGGATTCCGCCCATCGGGCCTCTAGCCTGAAAAGGGACGACCTCGAAGCCTCAAAAAAGCTCGAGGCCTATCAAGCCCCCTCCTCCCCGAACTTCTGAGGGAATAACTTTTGTTCAACATCGGCCTGAGCCCCCTTAACCCTGTCGGTATCTCTCCCTCTCTCTCCTTTTTTTTTTGTTTTTTTTTCTTTCTTTTTGTCTTCTTGCATTAATTTGAGTCGTGGCGCTCTTGTCCTCCAACGACTGTGTCCTGTCGAAGCTCTTCCCCTGTCGGAGGGTATTCCCTTGAAGTCGATGATACGAGACCTCCAAAGGAAAGTTGTCAGTTGACAAGGAAATCCAAGAAGCTGGAAGACGAGCTTCACCAGCTGAAGGAGAGCCATTCAGAGGCCACGGTGGAGGCTACTCACTTTCGGGACCTCCACAAGAAAAGTTTCATGGAATACACGAAAAGGAAAGCCGACTTCATTACAGAGCTTGAGGAACTCCAAAAACGTGCCAGCGACCGGTCTTGGTCTCAGGCTTCCAAGATCAGCTCCCTTAAAGTCGAGCTGGCGGCTACACGGGAGAAGATGACCGGCTAGAAGGGAGCTCATCCTGGCTTACAGTCCAGACTGACTGCGACCAAGACTGGTCAAAGAAGTTCTCCGACCTTCAAAAGCAGCTGCAGGACATCGAGGCGAATTACGATGCCTACCGAGTCGACTGGAGTAGATAAGTAAAGGACTATCGAAGGAGGCTCCAGACGGTGACTGATGAAGTTGTCTGCCTTCAAGGACGGCTATCCGAGAGAGTCCAGCCCGTCCCTACACAAGGTTCTGATGAGCTTTGCTCCTTGAGGGGGACTATGGCGAATTGTCTGTAGCCCTTGGATGGGAGGAAGCCATTGCAAATGAACAGACTTTCAGATGTGACTTTCGATCATCTATATCAGACATAAAGTCTGAGTCTGTATATTCCTAAATCCGGAGTTCTCCATTCTCAAAGACTAAAAATATATCCTTAGTCCTTCTCAAGTACTTAAGGATACATTTCACAGAAGTCCAGTGTTCTTCGTCTGTATTTGACTGATATCTGCTTGTGACACTCACAGCATGGGCTATATCAGGCCGTGTACATAGCATGGCATACATGATGCTCCCTATTGCCGAAGCATAAGGGATTTTGCTCATGCGTTCAATCTCCTCAGGTGTGCTAGGGCACATCTTCTTGGAGAGATGAATGCCATGTCTAAAAGGTACTAAACCTCTTTTGGAGTTTTCCATGCTAATCCTTTTTAGCACCTCCTCTATGTACATAGACCTTAATACCTAGTATAAAGGATGCCTTTCCTAGATCATTCATAGAGAACTCTTAGACAACCATACTTTGACTGAGATCAATATGGGAATGTCATTCTCAATTACGAGGATGTCATCTACGTACAATACGAGGAAGACAACCGTGCTCCCACTGACCTTTTTGAACATACATGGTTCCTCTCATTCTTGATGAAACCAAATATTTTGATCACATTATTGAAATGAGTATTCCAGCTCCAAGATGCTTGCTTAAGTCCATAAATGGATCTTTACAGCTTGCAGATCCTGTGATCATCATCACTGGATGTGAAACCAATGGCTGTTCCATATAGATATCTTCCTCAAGATATCTATTTAAGAATGCCGTTTTCACATCCATCTGCCATATTTCATAATCGAAATAGACTACAACAGCAAGCAATGTACGGATGGATTTTAGCATTGCTACGGGCGAGAAGGTATCCTGATAGTCAATGCCTTCGCGTGACTATAACCTTTTGCTATGAGCCTAGCTTTGAATGTCTCCATATTTTCATCTGCATCTATCTTTCTCTTGAAGATCCATTTATACCAATAGGTACAATACCTTCAGGTGGATCTATCAAGGTCCAGACTTGATTTGAGTGCATCGAGTCAATTTCTGATCTCATTGCCTCTAACCATTTCTCAGAGTTGATATCTGATATCACCTCATCATAGGTCTTGGGATCATCACCATGAACCCATTTTCTTGAGAAATATTTCCTCTACATCCTCCTGTATGGTACTTAGTACCTTTCAGGAGGAAAAAAATCCTAGTCGATCTACGAGGTGGAAGAGGTTGTGTTAGGACTGGTTCTGATTGATTTGGTTCCTCAGTTCTATAGCTCGTGTTCTTGGGAGACATTCTCCTTGAGCTTAATTATTCTTCTGATGTCACCATCTTGAATAAACTATTTTTCAAGAAAAATAATATTTCGACTCACAATCACATTGTGGTCTTTGAAATATAAAAATAGTATCCTAATGACTCTTTAGGATATCCTATGAACCGAGCTTTAAAAGATCTGAACTCTAACTTGTCCGTCTGCTGTCTCTTGACATGAGCCAGACAACCTCAAATTCTAAGATGTTCAGACTTGGCTTCTTACCATGCCATATCTCATACAGTGTGATAGGAACGGTTTTAGAGGAAACCCTATTCAATACATAAATTGCTGTCATGAGATAATGTCCGCAAAGAAATTCAGGGAGGTCCGTGAAGCTCATCATGGAATGGACCATATCTAATAGGGTTCGATTTCTCCATTCTGAAACCTTATTGAGGTGAGACGTTCTAGGTGGAGTCCATTGAGAGACTATACCATTATCCTTAAGATAGTTAGGAACTCCCGACTAAGGTATTCACCTCCTCGATCTGACCGAAGAACCTTAATGGGCTTTTCTATTTATTTTTCTACCTCATGTCTGAATTCTTTGAACCTTTCAAAAGCTTCAGACTTGTGTTTTATTAGAAACACATATCCGTACCTAGACATATCATCGGTAAAGGTAATGAAGTAGACGTAGTTGCCTTAGCCGGCACATCAAATGGGCCGCACACATCCATATGTACTAGGGCAAGTAGGTCTGTGGCCCTTTCTCCATGTCCCACAAAAGGAAGCTTGGTCATTTTGCCTTGAAGGCATGATTTACAAACTAGATATGACTCAGAAGTCAACGGACTTAATAGCCCAGATTTCTCCAATTTGTTAACCCTGTCTTCTGCTATATGACCTAGCCTTAGGTGCCACAGATATCTATTATTTAGACTATCTCTACCTTTTAATTCCTATGGCATTCACATTTTCTCGATATTACATAATCGAGATGATTGAGTGCCTAAGCAAGCTCAACTTTCTCCTGCATGAGCAGTTAGGGAAAGATGCTATTTTAAACTCTCTATCCAAGTCCTATCTCCCTTTCCTTACTCATTTTCAAATGACAAAGCCTATAGTTAACTGCCACAGTTTGTTGGAGTTACTGCAAAACTTTGAGAAGGATCAGTAGCTCTAAAAGGAGTCAATAAATGTTATGGGAGGGTCTTCTTCTGGACATCGATCCTTTAAGAAAGGAAATAAGAACAAGAAGAACAAAAAAAAGTGTAAAGTACTGGGGCAACCAAGCTCAATCAAATCAAAAAACCCAAGTCCGACCAGAGTCAGACGGAATGCTTATACTGCAAGAAGCAGGGGCATTGAAAAAAAAATTATCCTCAATTCATTGCCTTCCTAGACCCAAACAGATCAAGAAAGAAGCAAGTCATTGCTGGACAGATAATTATATGATAACACCTTGTAATTTCTCAATTTATGATTCTACTATCTGGGTATTAGATATTGGAAGTCTTTTAATATTTACAATTCATTACAGGTCTGCAGGTCAGTAGGAGATTTGAAGAAGGTGAAAGGTTCCTTAATGTTGGAGATGGAAGATCAGTTTCAGTTCTAGCGTTGGGGGCTATTGAGCTTGTATTCAAGTCTAATATATTTTTTTAAGTGAATATCACTTTTATCCTTCTTTTTATTGAATATTATTTCTATAGGCCTTTTGGCCATGTACGGTTATAAAATTTTAATAAAAAGAGATAATTTTAATATCATTATGAATGGTGTTATGTATTGAATGGACAACTAAACAATGGTATTTACATATTATCATTTCCTGTTAGTGTAATATACACATCCAACAAATGCCCTAAAATTAGTGATGTCTACGATATCTACCTTTGACATTGTAGGTTAGGTCATGTTAACAAGAAAGAATAAACAGGTTGACACAAGAGAAGTCCTCGAAGTCAGTGATTGTGAATCACTCCCAATCTGTGAGTCCTGTCTCTTGAAAAAATGACCAAATCATCTTTTATTGAAAAAGGTGAGCGAGCTAGTGAAGTTCTAAGTCTGATACATCTGATGTATGTGGACCTATGAACACTAGTGCCAGAGGTGAATATTTTATTTTATTATATTTATAGATGACCTATCGAGGTATGGGCACATCTACTTAATGGCACATAAGTCAGAATCATTTGAAATGCTCAAATAATTCTGTAATGAAGTAGAGAAACAAACTGGAAAGAGTATTAAAAGCCTTTGGTCCGACCGAGGAGGAGAATACCTCTCTAGTGAGTTTCTGACATACTTAGAAGAAAATGAGATTCTCTCATAATGGATCCCTCTTGGAATACCACAGTATAATGGTGTATCGAAAAGGAGGAATCAAACCCTATTAGATATGGTTTAGTCCATGATGGGCTTTGCAAGTCTGTAGATTTTTTTTGGAGATACACACTTGAGTCGGCTTGTTATATTTTAAATAAAGTTTCGAGTAAGTCAGTAAGAAAAACACCACATGAGATATGGACAGGACGTAAGCCAACTTATGTCAAATGTTTGAAAATCGACAACTTGGACCTTGGTCTAACAAATATCTATTTGTAGGGTATCCAAAAGAGACCAAGGGATATTACTTCTATCTTGCTGATGAACAAAAGGTGTTCATCAGCAATAGGGCTATCTTTTTAGAAAAAGAGTTCTTTAGTAAAGAACTAATACCTCAAAGATTAAACTTGATGAAGTTTGATCGGTAGAAGAACCAACACAATCTAATAAACTCAGAGTCAGACTTGATTAGATCAAATTCAGAATCCATTATAGAAATATTTTTAAAAAGATCTGGTAAAGTACCGCATCAACTGGATAGATACTACGATTTCTTATTCTGAGATGGAAATCCAATTGAACTCGATGAGAACAATAAGGATCCGATCACCTATATGGATGCGATACAGAGGTCTGACTCCGATAAGTGGTTGGAAGCCATGAAATCTAAAATAGAGTCCATGAAAATTAACAATGTATAGAGATTGGTTGATCCATCTGAAGGGATAAAATTCATAGGGTGTAAGTGGATCTTCAAAAAGAGAGAGGCACAGATGAAAAGCTGGAAATCTATAAATCTGTCTAGTTGCCAAGGGTTACTGTCAGCATTATGGTATTGATTATGATGAGATATTTTTTTCTGTGGCAATGCTCAAGTTTATTCAGATTATGCTTGTGATAGCAGCATATTTAGACTATGAAATCTGACAAATGGATGTAAAAATAGCCTTCCTAAATAGAAGCTAGAACAAGAGGTGTATATGATACAACCTGAAGATTTTACATCCACAGATGAGTCTAAGATGTGCAAGCTTCAAAGATCCATCTATGGACTTAAGCAGGCATCTCGGAGTTGGAACATGCATTTTGATAGAGTGATCAAAATGTATGGCTTTATTATGAATGGAGAGGAACCCTGCATATACAAATGGGTTAATAACTCTGTGGTTGTATTTCTTGTTTTGTATGTCGATGATATTTTCTTAATTGAGAATGACATCCCTGTATTACATGAAATAAAAGTTTGATTGTCATCACAGTTCTCCATGAAAGACTTGGAGAAGCATCCTTCATCCTTGAGATGAAGATTTATGGAGATAGATCTAAAAGATTGCTTGGATTATCTCAGTCGATGTACATTGATACTATGCTAAAAAGGTTCAGCATGAAGAATTTCATGAAAGACTATCTTCCAATAGGCCAAAGAATTTCTCTCTCGAAGAATGATTGTCCGATAACTCCTCAAGAGAGAGAGTGTATGAGTAGAATTCTATATACTTCGACAGTGGGATCTATTATGTACTCTATAACATTACATGATCGGATGTAGTATACTCATTAGGAGTAGTGAGCAGATACCAGTCCGATCCAGATGAGAATCACTAGAAGGTTATAAAGACCATCCTTAAGTATTTGAGAAATACTAAGGATCAATGGCTTATCTATGAAGAATCGACCTAAAACTTATGAGATTTACAGACTCTAATTTTAGTCGGATCATGACGATAGCAAAAGCATGTTGGAAAATATTTATACCCTGAACGATGGAGCAATCTGCTAGAAAAGTTTCAAGCAGCACACTGTGGCTGACTCTACTTATGAAGCAAAATATATCACGACATCTGATGCTGCGAAGGAAGCTGTGTGATTGTGAAAGTTCATCAACAAGCTCGAAGTGGCACCCTCCCTTGACGGCCCTATCTTGTTGTACTGTGATAGTACTGGTGCCATTGCTCAAGCGAAAAAATCGAAGTCACATCAGTAGACAAAGCACATTCTGCACCGCTACCACTTGATCTGAGAGATCATGGATCGAAGTGACATCGAGCTTCAGAAGATCGATAGAAAGGAGAACCTGATCGACCCATTTACTAAAGCTCTTGATGTCAAGAAGTTTGAAGACTACAAATCAAAGATGGGTATACGATACTACACCAATTGATTTTAGTCTAAGTGGGAGTTGTTAAGAATTGTATCCCAAAGTCAATCATCAGCCTATTGATGGTTATGCTTATCATTGTAATTGTATATAAATTATTAAATTAATAAATATTATTTGATTTTTTATCACTCTGTACATCTTATTTTGAACTCTTGTTATGTGATGAAGTCCTTAGGACTATTTGATTTGATATAGGAGGATATATCATTTAGTCCTTAAATGAGTTCGTGACCAAATGATATTCTATTACTAGGATGATAGACATATCAAGTGTAGATCGCTGTGTGCCATATAGATTGGTTGTCCTCTTAACCAAAGAGTATAGAGATGCTGGTATGGCATGCAGATAAAATATAGAAGTATATTTCACTGAATATGACCAACTCTGGAGCACTCTACTATCAAGAGTCACTCCGAAGGGATATAGGTATAAGTATCTCTCCGACCTGAGATCACCATGGTGACTTACATGTAACTCACTATGCTTTGATGTCGGACTATCTAAATTTTAATTCAGCGATGAATGATTTTTGGGCATAGTTAAGTACTTGTGAAGTCGGTGTGTGAATCAAGGTAGAATTGACCCCTCCGAATAAGTAGGAGTTAATGTATCAGTATGTTTCAATTTAGTAAAATCTTGGCCAGGATAATCTATTTGATAGATTTTAAAAATTGAAATATAATGTAGATGACCATATCAAGATTGACAGTTAAATCCTAGGTCACCTTGAGCATTTGGGTCAAAGGATGAATTATATCGTAACTATATTCAAATAGGTTCTTGAGTATTGCTTAGCATACATTCGACCTATCCAAACATCGGGTATCATTGCTAGATGGTTACTCTGATTGGTATAAAAATTAGTTTCTGTACTATTGACTTAGGTTGGAACCTATGGGGTCACACACATTAGAAGTTTCTCTCCGATTGTATGGCTAATCTAAAGAGTTTCAGTCAACGGAGACTCTGGTGAAGAGTCCCACTTGACGGAGACTTTACTGAAGAGTCCCACTAGATGGGGACTCTAGAGAAGAGTTGCACTAGACTTAGACTATATCATTTATAAAAATTAATTAATGATTAAATTACTAATTAGCTCAATTTGATTGAGTATTAAAGTCTGAATCAAGTCTGATTGAATTTGATTCAATCAGGTCAAGTTTGATTAGGTTATGAGATGACTTAATCGGTAAGGGAGAAATGATCCTGATTTGATCAGATCTATGGATCAATTAATTTATTGATTTGATTAAATTTAATTGAGATTATAAAAGCCTAATTAGATTAGATTTATCATATTTTATTTGGGTCTAATTGGATTGGGTTTGAAAGAAATCCAATTGGTTAAACCCTAGAGTCCCAAATGAGTAGGACTCTATCCCTTGCGCCACCTAAATTGTCTCACACCTTTTCTCACCACACAAAATTAATTTATATATGAAAAAATTATAAAATAATCCTTCTTTTTTCACTCATTAAAGATAAGAATTAGTTAGTTTTGATTTTAATTCAAATTAGTTTGAATTTCAACTTAAAACCTTATCTATATCCTTCCACACGTTGGCTACTTATGAAGGGGTCTATTGTATATGAGATAAGGAGGTCTTTCCAACTAATTTTCATACCTAATTTTTTTTGGTAAGTCCCTCTTTAATTTTGATAAGGGTGAGAAATGGTTGGAGTTGAATTGAAATTCAAAAGAGTTTGAATTGCAACAAACTCCAGCTATTATCTTGTTTTATCAGGTTTGTGCGACAACCATAAAGAGGCCATAAATTTATGGCCAAAAAGATGAGAGCTTTTTTCATGAGATACCAAAGAGAAAGAAGGTCAAAAACACTCCTTTGAGATGTGAGGATTGGGTGGGTTTCATTCCTTTTTGGCATGAACAAAAGAAAAGACCTTCTCCTCTTGGGTGAAAGACCTAGAACTATTTTAGGTTTTTGGGTGAGGGAAAAACTAAAGAGAAGAGAGTCTTCATTTGATTTTCTCTACTATTCAGCATCCTTCTCTAATCCATCTTCAACATCAGAAAGATTCAAGGTGATCGAAGAAGGAGATCAAGTCAGATCTACCAACAGAAGTCGACTGCATGAGCTAGCACTCTTATGGAGGGCTGATCGATCTGAGGGGCTTCGTGTGGACTATCCGTAGAGGCAAGATGCTTGTGCGGCTACTCGACATCAGTGAGAGCTTCATACCACACTTATCAATAGTGGAGATCATCAATCCATGAAAAAGTGATAAGTTCTGAATTCTACCGACATAATCTAAAGGTTAGATCAAATTCAAGGCATCAATGTGATCAATGTAATTTTTGATTTTATTTCAAATTTTTTATGTAAATTTTTCATGTCATAGATCCTTAAAGATAGTTTAGATCTGATCTAAAGTATGTTTAGAAGATTAGAATATTTAATCTTTTATTATTCTATTATAAAAATTTTAAAATACACACTTTGAACTATCTATTTTTCTTTTAAAAAGTTCTTCTTAAGGGCATGAAAGGAGGAGAAAATGATTCTTTCTTATGCATAAAAATTGAGAAGAAAGTATTCTTCTCTTGATCTCTATTGCAGAGATCAGATACATCGATTCAGAAAGAAAAGGAGAGAGTCTGCTTATTCTTCATCTCCATCATGTTCCTCTTAGATCAACAAAAGAATGATGTCCTTGTGAGCTAGCACTCTCGAAGAGATTGATCAGCACAAAGACTTCGTGTGGATACCCATAGAGGTCGAACATATGTGCGGCTGTCAAGCATCATCAAGAACCATCTTCACAGATTTTGAATACGGTGATCTACTACCCTTACTCACTTATGAGATTTTGATCTCGATTAATTTTTAGATGTAATCTAAATATGAATTAGATATGATCTAATTTCACTTAGATATATTCTGTACTTGCTGAATTTTAGATTTCAGATGTGTATACATGCATATTAGTTTATGTCATAGATCTTGTATGGTGATTTAGATTTGATCTATGCATGCATTATAGATTAAATTATTTAATCTATGTATATTGTGCTGTAAAATTTTTAAAATGCTTGCACATCACCCACCACACTTCTCTTCATCCAATTGCTGTGTGTCTAAGGTTTTGGATCATATGAATTAAGGGTGCAAGACCTTAATTAATTTTCTTGATAGTTATTCTTGGGTGCCACCTTGATTTGATCAAGTTGGGTGTGTCCCATGATTAAGGGCTTATGGATCCCATATGAGGTATCCCTTGGGTGCACTTTGGGGTGTGTTTATGTGGGTGCAAGGGCTTCAAGAGTTGGCGCCTAAAAAGATTCCTAGTGGAAGTTGAATAATTTAAGTTATTAGGAAAACCAATACAAGTAGGACTTGTATTATGTGATTGAATAGGATTCAATCCTTATGCGTATTTAAAGGGACCTCCCCTAAGGTCCCTAGAGCATACCAACCAGCAGCCCATGACCACCAAAGAGAGCCCCCATGCCCTCTCTTCTTCTCCCTTTCTCCTCCCCTTCTGCTCCCCTTGGACGTCCCACACATCCTCCCTTGTTGGGGCATCCTTTCTACCCCACACCCAAGGCTGGTTGGGCATCCCTCTTTACTGGTTCCTGGTGCTTGGTAATAGCACAAGCAAGGGTAGAAAGGCAAGAGAAGAAGAGAAGAAGAAGATCAAGGAAAGAGATCAAGAGTTTATCGTGATTCAGTTTTCGTTCAGATTCAGCAGGCTGAATTTTTTTAAAGAAAAAAATTTAACTTGAAGAGGGCTGTTCCAGACTGATTCTGAGTGGATACACATAGAGATCGGATACTTGTACAGTTAGAAAAAAAATCTCTTCTCTTTTAGATCCATATTTGAAGAAGAAAATTATGAAATAGGTATGCGATTTGATCACAATCTAAATTTCAGCATATGTCAATTTCAGTACATGAACTAGATCCTTATGGTTTGTATTTTTATATATGCATCATATAGATTTAAAGGTATTTTAATCTTCTCTTTCACTGTGATATTTTAAAAAGAAAATTTTGAAACACACATGCATGACCCAAACCTCAATTTTCAATAGTGATATTAGAGCCACGGGTTTCATATGCTGAAAATTAACATACATGTTCTAAAAAGAGTTTTAAAACCTAATTTTTTCTTGATACATGAGATGTATAGATGAATTCTTTGAATCTAAAATTTAATTTTAAGTTTGATTTTAGAACATATAGTTGATATATAAAAGCATGCATAGATCTGAATTTTGATCTAAAATGATTTATAATTCATGTTCACATGATATGTAGATGAATGCATAAACCTAAAATTTTATAGGACCTAATTCATGATTCATGCATGAGATATATGATTGCATATTTAGTCATAAAATTACTTTCCATATGATCCATGATTAGTATATGAGATATATGAAATTATGTTGTTGATCTGAATTTTATTTAGATCTGAATTTTACATGCATATATGAGATATATGTTTGTATGTTAAATCTGAAAATTATTTGTATGATTTAAATCTTACTTTCATGCAAAAAATTTAGATCTAAAATTTAATTTTAGAATCTGATATTTATGTTTGTGCATGAGGGTTTTGCTCATAGAAAAATCAAAATTAGGTCATGTAATAGGATTGCATCTAAGATTTTTGATTTTAGTCATATGAGTCTAATTTGATTAAGTAATTAATCAAATTGAGTCAAATATTAATTAAGATTAGATCAATTAAGTTAAATAATCATATAATTATTGTTGATCGAATCGATTGAGTAGCATATGTAGAATCAATTAACCTAAGGACCTAATTTGGCTCGATGGTTTGAGCCCGATTTGCTTGAGCTAACCTATTCCGACCAATTGACCTATTGATGTCTAAGGCAAGTAATTGAGATATGGTTATTTAATTGATTTTGTTTACTTACTTGTTCAATTTATTGGTGTCTAAGAAAAGTAACTGGGACCCCCACGATCTCCACATATCTGACCAATTTGAAAGATTGGATCTTGAACAATGTTGCTTAGCAATTTGGTTTAGCCCATGCCAATTCAATCGATCATATGATGACTGATTAGATGAGATCTAAACCCAAACCTTTCCATAAATATTGAGTCTATAGGTCTTCTATCATTGTAGATGTGCGGGCGTGCTACCGGCATTGATTATTCTCGACTGGTCACAGTGCTTCAATTGCATCAAAAACACGTAGTCACTCTATTAGTAAAGAGTTACTCCAAAATAAGGATGAGATTGGGCCCAATAACTGTTAGGTGAGGGACCCAATGATGGTCTTGCACCTGTTCATGATCGATGGGTTAGGCTTAACAAAGAAGTGTGGGCAATAACTGTTAAGTGAGCCCACATGACTTAGAGATCAAGTCACTGCGACTTGTTTAGAGAAGTATCTGGGTAAAAAGTTGCCTACGTATCGGTGTGCATATTATCAATAACTGTTAGGTGAGATGCATGGTATCGGTGGGACTGTAGCACACACTAAAAATACTTTTATCAGGTTAAGGTTTTCGTTTCCTTCTCAGAGAGTGGAGGGATCCAAAAAATTAGTGGGAGTCATTGTTTGCATCCTAAAATCTCTAGAAGCAAATATGACATTAAGTATAAAAGTCTAATTTGAATCTTTACTCTCGCAGTTAAACAATATCAGCCTCAAACCCTCTAGCTCACATCGTTGAAACAAATCGTTTGATCGGTATAAATTATAAAGACTAGCTCAGAAATCTCAAGATTGTCCTGATCTCAGAAAAACTAGATCATGTACTCGATCAAAAATCATAATGTTATCAAACCATCCTACTGCTAAGCAAAGGACTGCTTTTGAGAAGTGGACAGATGAAGACAGTCGGGTGAAGTACTATGTGCTAGCATCTATGTCAAACGAGTTGCAAAGCCAGCATGACATATGCCCCTGTCAGGGCTATGATAACTCATCTGCAAGAGTTGTATGGTGAGCAGAGCTATACTGCACACTTCGAAGTGCCTAAAAGACTTTAACTTGAAAATGCATGAAGGCAGTCTGTCCATGAGCACTATATGACAGAGATCAAGAACATTGAGGAGCTTGGGAAGCTCGGACTGGATATGCAAAAGAAATTATAAATGAATTTGATCTTCAATCTCTTATGAGTTTATATAGTCAATTTATTATAAATTTTTATATGAACAAACTTGATTGCACTATACATGAACTGGTCAACATATTGGTCACTACGGAGGGAACCTTGAAGAGTTCAAGGGGCACTATTCTTGCTATGGAGCGAACTTCTTCAAAGAGAAAGTCTACTGAGAAGAAGATGGTAAATCCATTAAGAAGTAGAAGAAAAAGAATAAGCCAAAGAAGGAAGTTCCTCAGATGGCCAAAGTAAAAGGAAAGTGTTTCCACTGTGATGCTGAAGGCCACTAGAGAGAAACTATCCACTATACCTAGAGAGCCTAAAGACCAAGAAGCGTGATAAACCTTTGAAAGGTATCTCATAATTGAATCTAACCTTACAATTTTTCTACTTCTAGTTGGGTATTAGACTTTGGTTCGAGTGCTCAATATGTGCCTCAATGCAGGGTCTAATAGAAAGTAAAAAATTGAGGGAAGGTGACATGATCCATCGGATCGACAATGGAGCAAAAATTTTTACAAAGACCGTTGGCACTTATCCTCTTTGATTATCGTCTGATTTTAGATTAGATTTAAAGACTGTTATTATTTTTGTAGCTAGTCAGAATTTAATTTTCATGTCTATACTAGCACAAGAAGATTTTAAAATTAATTTCAATAAAGACTTTTGTTCTATTTATTTATGAAATAAATTGGTTGTACAAGATTTTTTAGTTGACAATCTTTATCACTTGCATATTGATGCAAATGTGAACTTAAATGAGCAAATAGTGAGTATCATAGGATAAAAGAGATCCAGAGATAAAATTAACCAGAAGTACTTGTGGCACCATAGACTAGGCCATATTGGAGAGGATAGGATAAACAGACTGGAAAGGATGGGATCTTTGGCTCTCTTAATCCAGAGTCATATCCAGCTTGTGAATCTTATCTTCGAGGAAAAATGACTAAGTTACCCTTTGTAGGACATGATGTTGGGTTCTGGTGGCACAGCGGAAGGGTTAGGTGTTTAAAATTTTCATTCAAAACATCCAATGCACCGGAAGCCCTAATGCCCAGAAACTCTTGACTATAATAATCAAAGTATAATAAATATAAATTAGGATAAGAAGAATACCTATAGTGCTAATCCCAATTTTCACAAGGTGTCCA
Source organism: Elaeis guineensis (assembly GCF_000442705.2). Lineage (NCBI taxonomy): Eukaryota > Viridiplantae > Streptophyta > Magnoliopsida > Arecales > Arecaceae > Elaeis > Elaeis guineensis. Next base: position 110,880,778 of record NC_026000.2, on the reverse strand, counting down.
AGTGTACGCCCTCCAATGGTGATCCACACGGAAATTGAACCAAAAACAGCGCTCCTTCTTCACCTTGCTTCAAGAGTTCTAGCCCCTAGAACTCGACTAGCCTCGTATCGGCCAAGTTTTTTCAAGAATCTGACCTCACCCTCTTAAAGCCTCCTCTGGACTTTTGATTCTCCTTCTTTAGGACCCCTACAACCCTTGTTAGGATCAGATAAGACTTTGTCTTAAATCCCAAAGCCTTGTCCTAAAACTAAGATAGGTTGTAAGAAAGAAAAGAGAGCAACAGGAGAGAAATTGGAAACCCCTCTTTGATTCCTCAAATACCTAGTACCCCAGCCTATTTATAGCCACCAGAGAGATGCCAAAAGAGAGGGACATGCCTTATCCAAAAGGTATATCTGATCTGATTATCAGAGATAAGAGTTCCTTCAAGCAGAAGGACTCTTATCCATGATACGTCGATCAGCACCCTGGTCTGCACACATGCAACCAAAGAAGGGATGTTTTCACATCCCTTCTCAAATCAAAAAAATCCTTAAAAATCTATGTGGATTGAAGATTCAATTTAAATTCCAAAAAATTAAAAATAGTGATAAAATTCTCATGAAAGGATGCTATTCTCGTATCTCTTCATGCAAGTGCTGATCACTGCATGTGCAAGCATCAGGACCGACTTATGGCATCCATTTGGCATCCAGATAAGTCTAAAAAAATTCTAAAAAAATTATCAAACATAGAATATCAAATGCAAAATGTTATCACCAAAAACTATTCTAATCTGAAAGCATTTCATAGAGAGAGGACTCTCAAATCATGGAGAGATGCAATGCTTCTACGCACGTGTGCAAGATATCTTTTTTTTCTAATTTTTTCTCTTCCTCAAAAATTTTAGAAAAAATATATCTCATGCTTTGAGATATGTAATAGAGGATGGAGGGTGCTGTGAGCTATCACACATAATTTTAATCTCATAAAAAATAATATTTTTTCTTCTACCCACACCAACACTTGTATGCAGAACCTGTTTTGCACCAATAGTCCACAACCACTTGGACTCTTCATAATTGGTGTTAACATGGGATGTGGTATCCTAATTTGGACTGCTTCCAGGTTTCATGACCTGTCCCAAATGTCTACCAAATTGGGCTAGCTAATTAGCAAGGGATGGGACCAAATTGGTCTCCAAAGGAGCAAGGGTTTCCATACGTGCTAGCATGCTTACCAGAACCCTGATTGAATCCAAAATTCCAATCAACCTTTTTCAAAAGAGTCCTTGGCCAATTTATATATGTGTGTGACCCATTGGGTTCCATATCTAGTTGGTAGTAAGTCCAGGTATAAGTTGATCAAATTTGATTAGATTTCAATCTAATCAATTTTTGTCCAATCGAGCTAACCCGAGTTCAATAATTAGAATCATTTCTAATTGGCAATCGAATTAAACTCTTTAATTCAGTCAAAAATCTATAAGTCAAGATTGATGAGCAATATATCATGACTATCTAGAAGATATAAAATTTAATAAAAATATTAAATTAACCCTTCAGTAGAAAATTATCGTGCAATTTAATCCTTCGATCATCCTTGCACCCTGAATATGTTCATGAGTATGGAATCATGTCAAACTCAAACACATATTCATATCAATTCTCAATTAACCAATAATAACTCCAATGAAGAAGTATTAGGAACTCTTTCTAATCTCCTTCCTGCTTTTGGCCAAAAGTCTTTTCTGAGTCATCTAGGATTGAGAATACACAGGATGCGATCTCCTCTTACGAGGAGTGATCGATTCCATATTGACGTACTCACAACCTTCATATACACTCTACCATATCTAGAACACCCTGTACATGTCTTAATGCCATGCCTGGGTATGAACCAAAATATGGGTTCATGTGCACAAGATTCCATGATGGTTTCAGGCTAAGGATTACTTGCACAACTCCCACTTAGAGAACCATCTTTGACATGCAAATAAGGCTTCCATTAGATATTCTCTTTCATCGAGTCAATTCAGTGGACTCATTTCTCAAATGAGCACCCACATCCTTATATTAGTGTCTCACACAAGTGGCTAGTGAGAGCTGCCACCCTCTCTATTGAGCATACATAGGATGTGCCAGTCTATCTAGAACATTGATCCCCGACTCAATGCTCCTACGATCATAAATATTTAAGATTAGAATTTTAAAATTTTAGGTCTCACTAGCATGATCCATTCATGTCTCCTAAAATCATTATCCTAATCTTTGGGGTTTATCATAATTTAGATATATTAAGATGCAGCTAATATGATGAATCAATGCTCAAATAATAAATGTCGTTTCATGAGTTGAAAAATTTTAAAGAAAGTCCATCACAATACACTTACGATGGCTTATAGGGCACTCTTCTTTCAATCTCCCACTTGCACTAAAGTCAATCGCCTTTGTATCTCATAAAATTAAGATGGCGATCATATAGCTACTATGGTATGGCCTTAATGAATAGATCTGCTATATTATTCTTTCTGTCTACTCATTCATAGACAACATCTTATCTTTAACGAGATGAAAACGTCTGAGGATGTGCTTGGATCTATAATGAGACTTAGATTTCTTATTTTGAATAACGATCCCAGTATTATGAAAATAGAGTGACAGTGGTCCTTCAATCTTAGGAACGACTCTTAAATCCATGATGAGTTTCTTCATCTAGATAGCTTCCTTAATGGCTTCACTAGCAGCAACACACTTTGGCTCAGTAGTTGAGTCAGCTACTATCTGCTGTTTGGAACTCTTCCAACTCACTACCCCATTAATTAGGATAAATATATTCCCTGATATTGACTTGCTATCATCTGCTTTCCAATGATCCTTCCTTAGATTAGTCTGAAATCTACTAGCCATGCCCAAAGCATAAGCTACATCAGGCTTGGTAATAGCATGGCATACATAATTGATCCCACAGTCGAGGCATAAGAGATTTCATTCATCCTTTTCCTCTCTTCTGGTGTCTTTAAGATATATTTTCTTAGAGAGACGTATACCATAACTTACAGACAAGTAACATTTCTTACTTGCCTCCATATTAAATCTCTTTAATATGAGGTCTATGTACCGTGACTGGGATAAGCCTAACATCCCTTTAGATCTATCTCTATAGATCTTTATACCTAGTATATAGGATGCTTCACCCTAGTCTTTTATAAAAACTTATTTGATAGCCAAGTTTTAACCGATTACATCATTGGGATATCATTCCCAATGAGCAGTATGTCACCGACATACAGAACTAAGAAGATAATAACACTTTCACTTATCTTCTTATATACACATGGTTAATCCATATTTTTGATAAAGCCAAACTCTTTGACTGTCATATCAAATCAGATGTTCCAGCTCCTCAAAATCTGCTTCGATCCATAGATGGATCTCATTAGCCTGCATACTTGATTTGCTCTTCCACTTGAGACAAATCTCTCTGGCTGAGTCATATAGATCTCTTCTCTAGATTACTATTGAAAATCGATCTTGACATCTATCTACCAGATTTTATAATCATAGTATGCTGCTATAGCAAGCAAAATCCAGACAGACTTGAGCATAGCCACTAGTGAGAAGGTTTCATCATAGTCAATTCCTTGCCTTTGACTGAAACCCTTCACCACTAACCTAGCTTTGTAGGTTTCTACTTGGCCATCTACTCTGATCTTCCTTTTGAAGATCCACTTGCACCCTATTGGGGTCACACCCTCAGGTGCATCAACCAAGTCTACACTTGGTTGGTATTCATCGAGTCCATCTCAGATTTCATAACTTTCAGTTATCTGTTTGAGTCTCTATTCGTGACAGCTTTCGAATAGGTCAGTGGATTAACATTCTAAATGATGTTGATAGAATTTATTCTCAATGAAAAATTATATCTCAGAGATGCTTGACGCACTCTATCTAATTTTTGGAGAGGAGGTGTGTGTAGTGGATGTACCTCATCCTTGGGTACTTTTGATTGACGATCTTCTTATGGTCCAACCACTGGTATTTCTGGATCGGTTTGTAAATCATAAACTTTCATAAATTCAATATTCCTCCCACTGTCTCTTCTTGGATAAATTCATATTTCAAAAAGTGGCATGCCTACTAACAAATACCTTTTGTTCAGTAGGATGGTTGAAATGATATCCATTAATTTGAATAAGATACTCTACAAACCTATACTTATCTGATCTAGCATTAAGCTTATGTCCAAAAATATTTTTGACATAAGTAGGACAGCCCAAAGCCTTAATATATTTAAGATTAGGCTTCCTTCTATTCTATATCTCATATGGAGTGCTTGCAACAGACTTTGAAGGTATTCTGTTTAATATATATGTGGCAGTCTCTAAGGTATTATCCCTAGAAAGATATTGGAGATCGGTGATGCATATCATAGACTGCACCATATCTATTAAAGTGTGATTCCTCCTTTCTACTACACCATTTAACTAAGGTGTATAAGGGGGTCCATTCAGAGAGAATACCTTTACTTTTAAGATGATCAAGAAATTCACTGGATAAGTACTATCCTCTTCGATCAGATCGAAGAACTTTGATATTTTTTTCTGTTTATTTCTCGACCATATCTTGGTACTCCTTGAACTTATCAAAGGCTTCAAATTTATGTTTAATAAGATATACATATTTGAACCTTAATAAATCATCTGTAAAGGTAATAAAATAGGAGTATCTTCTTTTGACCTGAATTATTATCAGTCCATATACATCTATATGTACTAGAGCTAATAACTCACCTGTCTTCTCTCCATATCCAAAAAATGAAGTCTTGGTCATCATACCCATGAGAAAAGATTTATAAGTTCTCAATGATTCATAATCATTTGGGTCAAAGAATTCTTCTTTGTATAACTTGTTTATCCTTGACTCACTAATACGACCAAGACGACAATGCCAGAGATATGTGACATTCATATTTTCTCTCTTTTTTTTATATTTTTTTAATATAAAAAATATTTTTATTGAGTGCAAGAATTAAAAGATTGTTATCAATATAACCACTGCCATAAAATTCAAAAAAAAATGGAGCATCCATTTTCCATTAGCTTTATTTCATAACCTTGTTTTAATAACAAAGGTATAGAAATAATATTTCTAATGACCTTTGGCATGTAATAACAGTCTTTTAATTTTAAATTTTATCCAAAGATAAATCAAGCATACAGGTTTTCACAGCCTCTGCACTAATGGACTCTCCACTTGCACCATAAAGCTCGAGGTTACCTCTTTTCAGATCTTTGATATTCTGTAGTTGCAGTAACGAACTACAAAAGTACGATCCACTAGTGGTATCCAATATCCAAATATCAGAGTCTGAATCACTCAATAAAAATAGGTTTGTATCATATACACACCTTTTTGTGTTACACTTGTACCCTACTTCAATCTTACAAGATTATTCTTGCAATTATACTCTTAATTTTTAAATTTATCATAAACAATATCCATATGGACATCATTACCTTCTCATTATTACTGATCAAACTAGGGTCAGAAAAATTCAGAATATCAGAGTTCTTTTCTGATATAAACCTAATTTGTAAGTTTCTCAACCAATCCACATAGTTGTATCAGTCAACATAGTTTTATTTATTGTATCATGGGGTGAAAATAAAGAAGCCATAATGTAGACTTAAATCTACATAAAATAATAGTATAAGCAAACCACTCATGTTTGACGTGCATAACTAGATGAGGACTTTTAAAACTAGTTATGTCTCCCACTATTTTATCAGATATCATAGCCCTCTCCTATGGTAAACGAGATATATTTTATATTTATCTTAGTGGAATTGAGACCCTAATTCCTTATAACAATCTTGGGTTAACACAAAAAATCCTTATGAGTTCATAGGTAGGAAACTCTTTCCAATTACATCTATGCATTCTCAATATTTTATCTTGACCTCTAAAATATTATTAGCCCTTTGTTAACACAACAAGCTATAATATTTTAGTTAAGTAAGATCCTTCATTTCAATACAGTCAAAATCGAATATAATTGCCCTTGTGTTAGCACAACAAAGCAGTATATCCAAAATTACTGTAAGCATCTTTTATGCACCAGGATCATGTTATATCAATTCTTATGACAAGCTTTATGGTAACACAACAAACTAGCTATAGTTCTGATGTAACATTAACCTAGCATGAAGGAAGGCCCTTAGTAGTGTTTAAAATACTAAGCTACCTTCATTCAAGATTCAAACTAATCCAACTGCCAGAAAAGTGTTAAGTTTGGTGGGGATCTCCCCATTGCTTTTCTTAGACACCAATAAAATTGGCCAGATCAGCAACGGAACCAATTAAATAACCATCACACTTGAAAAACTCTTAGACACCAATTAATTAATCTATTCAAGAATATAGGTCAGCTTCTGGTTCACAACACTACGACTTAATATGATTTTTATGAGGGTTTTAATGGTCTCAAACACATCCTAATTCAATCTATCACAAGAATGCACTATAATAGTTGTATCTTAATAATATAACAACTAATTATGGCATCTTATCATATCTCCAAGATATGAAAGTAGAATCATACAATATGATCATAACTAAACATCTCAAGCATATCATATATGCATGAAGTTCTAATAACATGCATGAATATAAAACACTCTTTTCACGGTTCTTCTTCTTGGAACATCACAATGGCACCCCTACATGCCATAAGAGTACCCTATTGAATAGGAAGAGAAGGTCTCTGAACCCTACTTGCTCTTATGACCAGATGGTCTGGTGATGAACTTCAATTAGAGTACTAAGCTACTAAGAAAATTCTACACATACTTCATACATTTTATGTTTAAAACATATCTCTAAGACATGATAGGGTTTAGATGTTCAATCAGGTTCAACTCTTGACTCGACTTGAACCAAATTAAAAACTCATGCTTGATCACAATCAAGATAATAATTTAATATTTAATTACATAAATAAAGATAGGCTCTGATACCACTGTTGGGTTTGGTGGCACAGCGGAAGGATTAGGTGTTTAAAATTTTTATTCAAAACACCCAATGCACCGGAAGCCCTAATGCCCAGAAACTCTTGACTATAATAATCAAAGTATAATAAATATAAATTAGGATAAGAAAAATACCTATAGTGCTATCCCAATTTTCACAAGGCATCCAAGTGTTCACCCTCCAATGGTGATCGACACAAAAATTGAATCAAAGACAGTACTCCTTCTTCACCTTGCTTCAAGAGTTCTAGCCCCTAGAACTCGACTAGCCTCGTACCGGTCAAATTTCTTCAAGAACCTGACCTCACCCTCTTAGAACCTCCTTTAGACTTTTGATTCTCCTTCTTTAGACCCTTAGAACCCTTGTTAGGACCAGATAAGGCTTTGTCTTAAATCCAAAGCCTTGTCCTAAATCCCAAAGCCTTGTCCTAAAACTAAGATAGATTGTAAGAAAGAAAAGAGAGCAACAGGAGAGAAATTGAAAACCTCTCTTTGATTCCTCGGATACCCAGCACCCTGACTTATTTATAGCCACCATAGAGATGCCAAAAGAGAGGGACATGCCTTATCCAAAAGGCATATCTGATCTGATTATTAGAGATAAGAGTTCCTTCAAGCAAGACTCTTATCCATGATACGTCGATCAGCACCCTGGTCTGCACACATGCAACCAAAGAAGGGATATTTTCACATCCCTTCTCAAATCAAAAAAATCCTCAAAAATCCATGTAGATTGAGGATTCAATCTAAATTCCAAAAATTAAAAATTATGATAAAATTCTCAAGGAAGGATGTTATTCTCGCACCTCTTCATGCAAGTGCTGATCACCAATGCGCAAGCATTAGGACCAACTTATGGCATCTGTTTGGCATCCAGATAAGTCTGAAAAAATTCTAAAAAAATTATAAAACATAGCTATCAAATGTAGAATGTTATAATTGAAAATCATTCTAATCTAAAAGCATTTGATAGGGAGAAGGATTCTCCAAATCATGAAGAGATGCGACGCTTCTGCATGCATGCGTGAGACATCCTTCTTTTTCCAATTTTTTCTCTTCCTCAAAAAAATTTGAAAAAAATATATCTCATGCTTTGGGATATATATTAGAGGATGGAGGGTGATGTGAGCTATCACACATAATTTTAGTCCCACAAAAATAATATTTTTTCTTCTGCCCACACCAACACTTGTACGCAGAACCTGTTTTCACCAAGAGTCCACCACAACTTAGACTCTTCATAATTAGTGTTAACATGGGATGTGGTGCCCCAATTTAGACTGCTTCCAGGTGACATGACCTGATCCAAATGTCTACCAAATTGGGCTAGCTAATTAGCAAGGGATGGGACCAAATTGGTCTCCAAAGGAGCAAGGATTTCCACACGTGCTAGCATGCTTACCGGAACCCTGATTGAATCCAAAATTCTAATCAACCTTTTTCAAAAGGGTCCTTAGCCAATTTCTATATTGTGTGACCCATTGGGTTCACATCTAGCCAGTAGTAGGTCCAAGTATAAGTTGATCAAATTTGATTAGATTTCAATCTAATCGATTTTGGTCCAATCGAGCTAACCCGAGTTCAATAATAGAATCATTTTTAATTGGCAATCGAATTAAACTCTTTAATTCGGTTAAAAATCTACAAGTCAAGATTGATGTCTAGCAATGTATCATGACTACCCAAAAGATATGAAATTTGATGAAAATACCAAATCTATCCTTCAGTGGCAAATTATCGTGCAATTCAATCCTTCGATCATCCTTGCACCCTGAATATGTTCATGAGTATGGAATCATGTCAAACTCAAACACATTTCATATCGATTCTCAATTAACCAATAATAACTCCAATGAAGAAGCATTAAAACTCTTTCTAATCTCCTTCCTGCTTTTGGCCAAAAAACTTTTCTGAGTCATCTAGGATTGAGAATACATAGGATGCGATCTCCTCTTACTAGGAGTGATCGATTCTATATTGACTTACTCACAACCTTCATATACACTCCACCATATCCAGAAACATCCCGTACATGTCTTAATGACATGCTTGGGTATGAACCAAAATATGGGTTCATGTGCACAAGATTCTATGATAGTTTCAGATTTAAGGATCACTTGTACAACTCCACTTAGAGAACCATCTTTGACATGCAAATAAGGCTTCCATTAGATGTTCTCTTTCATCGAGTCAATTCAGTGACTCATTTCTCAAATGAGCACCCCATCCTTGGAATAGTGTCTCACACAAGTGGCTAGTGAGATCTGCCACCCTCTCCATTGATCATACATAGGATGTGCCAGTCTATCTAAAATATTGATCTCTGACTCAATGCTCCTACGACCAAAAATATTTAAGATTAGGATTTTAAGATTTTAGATCTCACTAGCATGATCCATTCATATATCCTAAAATTATTATCCTAATCTTTAGGGTTCATCATAATCTTAGATATATTAAGATGCAGCTAATATAATGAATTAAAGCCTTAAATAATAAATGTTGTTTCATGAGTTAGAAAATTTTAAAGAAAGTCACATCGCAACATACTTACGATTGGCTTATAGGCACTCTTCTTTCACATAAGAAAAGGGCCACTGAGTTACTTGCCCTGATACACATCGATGTGTGTAGGCCATTTGATGTACAGACCAGAGGTAGTTATGTCTACTTCATTACCTTTATCGATGATCTTTCTAGGTATGGATATATGTATCTGATGAAACATAAGTTTGAAGCCTTTGAAAAGTTTAAGAAATTCAGACATGATGTATAAAAATAAACTAGTAAACCCATTAAGGTTCTTCATCTAATCAAGGAGGTGAATACCTTAGTCAAAAATTTTTGAAATATCATAAGGATAATGGCATGGTCTCTCAATGGACTCCTTTCGAAACACTCAGCTCAATGGGGTATCTGAAAGAAAGAATAGGACCTATTGGATATGGTCAGATCCATGATGAGCTTCACTGATCTACCCTTGTATCTTTGAGGACATATCTTGTTAACTGTCATTCACCTATTGAATAAGGTTCCATCAAAGTCCGTTCCTACCACACCATATGGATATGGTTCGGTAAAAGCCGAGTCTAGGTTATCTTAAGACTTGAGGATGTCGACTTATGTTAGAGACAGATGGTGGATAAGTTAGGGGATAGATCTATTATAACTTATTTTATAGGATATCCTAAAGAATCTATGAAATACTACTTCTACTTTTCACAAGACCACAATATGATTGTGAGTCAGAATGTCATATTTCTAAAAAAATAATTTATCCAGGATAGTGACAATGAGAGGTTAGTTGAGCTCGAAGAGAAGGTCTCTGAAGAGCCAGGAGCTACAGATCCTCAAGAACCCATTATTCATGAGTCAGTAGTTGATGTTCCTCTACCATCTCATGGATCTCATAGAGTCTTTCGACTTTCTGAAAGGTATATGGGTATGCTTACGAAGGAAGTAAAAAAATATTCCTTATAGGAGATAAGGATCATGATGATGATCTTAATACCTTTGATGAGGTGATGTTTGACATCGATTTTAAGAAATGATTAGATACGATGAAGTCAGAAATTGATTTGATGCACATGAACCAAGTATGAACTTTAGTAGATCTATCTAAGGGTATTGTACCCATTAGATGTAAATGAATCTATAAAAAAAAATAGTTACCGATGGTAAGGCAAAACCTATAAAGCTGGGCTTATGGCTAAAGGTTATAGTCAGTGTGAGGGCATTGACTATTTAAAAATTTTTCATCTATAGCCATGCTGAATCTATCCACACTCTGCTTGCTGTTGTAGCTTACTATGATTAAAATCTAACAGATGGATGTAAAAATTATTTGCTTGAATGGATATCTTGAGGAAGATATCTATATGAAACAGCATATGGATTTCACGTCTGTGATGGTGATCAAAGAATCTGTAAGATGCAAAGGTCATATACGGATTAAAGCAAGCTTCTCAGAGTTAGAATCATCATTTTAATGAAGTGATCAAATCATTTGATTTCATCAAAAATGAAGAAGAACCATGTGTATATAAAAAGATCAATGGGAGTGCCATAACATTCTTCATATTGTACGTAGATGATGTTCTCCTTATTGAAAATAATATTCCTATATTGACTACAGTCAAAAGATGGTTGTCCAAAAAATTCTTCATGAAAGACCTAAGGAAAGCATCCTATATTTTTGAAATAAAGGTCTATAGGGATACACCTAAATGGATGCTAGACCTATCACAAAAATTATACATAGAGAAAGTACTGAAGAGGTTCAGCATGAAAAACTCCAAAAGAGGATTTTTACCTCTTAGGCTTGGCATTAATCTTTTCAAGACGATGTGCCCAACCACATTGAGGAAATACAGCACATGAGTAGGATTCCTTATACCTCGACCATAGAGAGCCTCATGTATGCCAAGCTATGTACTCGACCTAATATTGCCCTTACTGTGAGTGTCACGAGCAGGTATCAGTCGAATCCAGGTGAGGAGCACTGGATAGCTGTGAAGAATATCTTTAAGTATTAAGAAAGACTAAGGATTTATTCTTGATCTTTGAAGGAGATTTTGAATTGGGAGTTGAGGGGTATACTAACTCAGATTTCATATCTGATCCTGATGATAGAAAGTCTATGTTAGGATATGTGTTCGTTTGCAATAATGACGCAGTTAGCTGAAGAGTTTGAAGCAACCCATCATAGCGGATTCGACTACAAAGGTTGAGTATGTCGCTGCTTCGGATGTTGCAAAGGAAGGCTTCTGGTTTAAGAAGTTCATCGCAGAACTTGAGGTTATGACATAGGATGCCATACCACTTTACTGCGACAATAATGGAGCCATAGCACTTGCTAAGGAGCCAAGGTCTTATCAAAAATCAAAGTACATTGAGTGTCGGTATCATATCATATACGACTATCTCAAAAAAAAATAAAGAGGTGCGAAGAGTAGACTTCGTGGATAACATGGCAGATATGCTGATAAAGCAGTTGAGTCAACCAAAAATGAAGTCCATCCTGAGAAGATGAGACTTAGATTTGTGGCCAATTGGCTTTAGTCCAAGTGGGAGATTGTTAGATATATATCTTAGAAGCCAATATGGCTAACACATTGTAATAGCTCTAGGATATAATTTTGTACTTAATACATTGATATGATCAATAAAAGGATAAGTTTATTTTCATTCAAGTATGATGTGTCTTTGAATCATCCATGGAATTAAATTTCAATACATATTTTTAAGGTGTTGAGAATTAGATACATATATTTAATTCCTAAATACTCCCGATCATAAGATGATCATGAGAATGATGATCGATCTGGATAGACTGGCGCATAGATCACTTTCTTCAGGATAGATGGATCTCTAGTCTACAGTGTAGAGACACTGGACGACGATGTGGATAGTTATTAGAGAACAACTAGTATTGAGTGTGACCATACGAGAGATCACCTGAATTTCTATTCATTCGTCAGTGATTATCTCGATACTGTAGTTATGTGACTGATCTTTTGATCTGAGATGGTACTACTACTCGCAGTGAGGCTGTTGGATTTTGATTGACACATAAACATGGATCTTAATAAGCCTTGTAGTGGATGTTGGTGACAGTTGGTCCACTATAAGAGTAGGATGCGCATCAAGATGGGATCTATCAACCTTGATAAAGAGGAGTAGTCCTAGGAGATTTGAGAGGCTAATCTAAGAGTCTGTGGCCACAGTAGTATGGTTGATAGAAAAAAGTTTACATAAAGTTACAATTGGACTTGAGCTGATCGAACCTATCATATGACTGATGTTGATGTTTAACGATTTATCAATGATCTGCCATCTAGTTGGAACTCACGATAAAGGGATCGAATCATATGTTAACTATACCAAGAGGTTCATTTTAGTTCTACTGGGTTGCCACTATATATTGCTAGATATCACTAGTGGATTGTGAGAACTCACTAGGATTGTTTTGAATCGACAATCCTAGATGAGCTAGAGTCGAATTGTTCTGATTCATTGAAAAAAGTTTTAATGATACTTTGATAGAGATTATTGTATATCTCACTATTAGATAGAATTAACCTATGGGGTTACACAACAAAGGGATTAGGCTTAGAATTAGTAATTGAGCTTATGAAGTGTCAATTGAGTTTGAAAAAATCCGATTGGGTTCAAGGTAACCTTACTAGCACATGGTTGGACTCAATTTTCTCTTTATGTTTGAATTTTTTATTTAATAAGATAATTAGACTTAATTACTTACTAATAATCTAAATAAATTAGATTCATTAGACTCTAATTGTTGGGTATCTAAGTTTTTAGATCATATGAATTAAGGGTGCAAGACCCTAATTAATTTTTTGATAGTTATTCTTGGGTGCCACCTTGATTTGATCAAGTTGGGTGTATCCCATGATTAGAGGGCTTATGGATTCCATATAGGGCATCACTTGGGTGCACGTTGGGGTGTGTTTATGTGGGTGCAAGTGCTTCAAGAGTTGGCTCCTAAAATATTCCTAATGGAAGTTGAATAACTTATGTTATTATGAAATTCAATGTAAGTAGGACTTGTACTATATGATTGAATAGGATTCAATCCATATGCTTATTTAAAGGGACCTCTCCTAAAATCCTAGAGCATCCCAACCAGCAGCCTACACCCACCAAAGAGAGCCCCCATGCCCTCTCTTCTTCTCCATTTCTCCTCCCTTCTCCTCCCCTTGGACGTCCCACACGTCCTCCCTTGTTCTGGCATCCTTTCTACCTCACGCCCAAGGCTGGTTGGGCATCCCTCTTTGCTAGTTCTTGGTGCTTGGTAGTAGCACAAGAAAGGTAGAAAGGCAAGAGAAGAAGAGAAGAAAAAGATTAAGAAAAGAGATCAAGAGTTGATCGCGATCCAGACTTCGTTCAGATTCAGCGGCTGAATTTTCTTAGAGAAAAAAATTCAACTTGAAGAAGATTATTTCAGACTAATCCTGAGTGGATACCCATAGAGTCTAGATACTTGTACGGCTAAAAAAAAATCTTTTCTCTTTTAGATCCAGATTTGATGAACAGAATTGCGAAATAGGTATGCGATTTGATTACAATCTGAGTTTCTGCATATGTCAATTTCAGCACATGAACTAGATCTTTATGGTTTGTATTTTTATACATGCATCATATAGATTAAAAGGTATTTTATTCTTCTCTTCCACTATGATATTTTGAAAAGAAAATTTTGAAACACATATGCATGCCCAAACCTCAATTTCCAATAATCTACAATAGTCATAGCCTGTAAGTGTAATGTACATACCAAATTAAATGCTCTAAAGTAGACTATGTCATGGATTCCTACCTTTGGCAATTTAGGCTTGGTCATTTGATAAAAATAAGATCAACAAGAGATAATTCTCGAAGTCAATGGTTGTGAATCGTTATCAATCTATCAATCCAATTTTCTTAGTAAGATGACCAAGTAATCTTTTGCTGAAAAAAATGAATGAGCCAATGATGTTCTGAGTCTGATACATACTAATATATTAAATCTACAAATATATTTGCTATAATTTGGATTATTTGAAATGTTCTAATAATTTCTTAATAAGGTAGAGAAACCAACTGGGAAGAGCATTGAAACTCTTCAGTCAGACCAAGGAGGAGAATGCCTTTCAGTGAGTTTTTAACAATATCTAAAAGAGAATAGAATTCTCTCTTATTGAAATTGACTTTTCAGATATAGTTCGATCCATGATGGGGTTTACTTGTTTGTCAGTCTCTTTTTAGGGTGATTCTCTTATGACTACTTGTTATATTCTGAACTTGATTTCGAATTAATTAGTTGCAATAACCCCATATGAGATATGGACTAGGTATAAGCTAATACTTTCTTACCTTAGGGTTTGGGAGTGTTTGTTTAATGTCAAGTATTAAAGACCGATTAGCTTGGATCTTGATTCTATATATTGAAGAAAAAATCGCCTTTTTCAAGTGTAGGATCTTCCAGATTTCATCAAATCTGGGGTGGAATAAATTTTAAATTTTTATCCTACGCTATTTCAGATCTAATGTCTATTAGATTTAATTTTATTATCTGATATTTTAATTTCAAAATTAAATCTAAAAGTATGAGAAACATAGACATACCTCAAGGGTAATCTAATTACCCTGTAGATGATCGCAGCACTGCCTGAGGTTCTGATGTAGCCACACAAGTGCTGGCCTTTACCAGTATTCACTCAGGTAGGATCTAGAATCTTCTCCTTGCAATTCTATGCTCCAAAAATAGATTAATATCTAATTTGAAAGTACTTCAAAACTCCTTCTGAAGTTGGAGCAGCAGCCTGTCGAAGATGTCCTACAGCCTTCTGTTCCAGGCGTCACCACGCCTTGCACCTATGCCAGATGAATGTCCAACTTCTTGGACGTGAAGAGGGGAGAAAGGAGATCAGGGAGGATGTGGAGAAGAGGGGATGGGGTGCAGTCAATGGGTTTTTTGTACAAAACAAGTTCTGCCCCGAAACCCTACGTGCAGCAGGGTTTATATAGACCCTGTATGATGCGCAGTGGCACATCATTCGACCAATCAAAAAATTCCAATAAATTCTGAAAAAATTTGATTGATGGAGTGATGTCATCTGATCACATCAGATAAGAATCTCCATGCACTCTTCTATGTTGGTGCCAACAATGGATAGGCTCAAATAAGGTGGCCCAAAGAGTCCAAGTTTATCAAGACTCTTTGGTTCTTATCCATTTGGGGCACCCACTTAAATCCAATTGGGCTCATGCCATAATCTGATTATGGTACCCAATTTGATTAGGTTTAGGTATGTGGACACTCCACAAAAATCCTCCAATAAGTCCTCTTCAGTTTAAGACCCATATGTCAACTTTTGACAGATGTCCTAAAATAAAATTGGCAGGTGCTAAAAATTAGCAGGTGTTGTCTTAAATTCATCTCATGAATTAAGATAAGCCTTTTCTGAGCTGACAAGCTTCATTAAACTGAGAGAAATCTTCTCAAAGTTCTCTGGATGAGCTAGATCATATTTGGCTCAGTAGAGACAGAAAAGATTACACGAGGAGAAAGTTAGGCTCAATCGAGTGCTAGCACGATTTCCTTGAACCTAAGTGGATCTTATCTAAATCAATTGGGCTAGCCCAATTGATGACATCCAGACCCTAACCCTTGTTTGTATGACCCAGTTAGGTTCAATTCTGTATGGTAATGAGACATGTCGTGATCTCATCATTGACATCATTGAAACTCCTTTCGATGGATCAGAACTCTTCTGATTCAGACAATTAGAATGATAGATCATCAAAATTATTCTAATTGCTTTCAAAATCCATCAGTGATACCTAGCAGTATATGGTGGCAACCCATCAGAACTGAAGATGAACCTCTCGATGCAGCTACCTGTGTGATTGAGTTCCTCTATCATGAGTCCGACTGAATTAGGGTTAAGGTGAACTGTCAAACCCAACATCAGTCATATGAATCAATCGATCGATCTGAGTCCGATGTAAAACCCCAATGGAAAACTCTTTTCCATTATTTTACTCTGCCATGACCATGAGCTTAAGAACTCAATCTTTTGATCACCATAGGACTACTTCTCTCATCTATCGAGGTTGATAGATCCCATCTTGATGTGATCTGATTCCTACAATGAATATGCTACAGCCAACATACACCTCAGAATTTTGGATGGCTAGGAGATCGAGTTATGGTGTAGTCAAACTATAACACACTCAAGGTGAACCACAATGCACCTCAGGTCAAAGAACTAGACACACAACTGCAGCATCGAGCTGGTCATCGATAAAAGGTAGATTTCCTTATGACTGCTCGAGGTGGTCATGCTCAGTACTCTCATTCTCAACGAATACCTATACTCTCACTCCGATGTCTCCACACCATAGACTCAAGACTCATCTACCCTAAGAAAGCGATCGTACACCAATCTTCCAGATCAATCACCATCCTCATGATGATCCTATGGTCAGGAGCAGTTTATGAGTTAGTTATGTAAATTCATACCTAAAATTTTCAACTTTTGAAAATATGAATTAACATTTCACTAACTCAAAGAATGTATCACAGACACAATGTACACAATGTGATAGAAGAATAACCCTTTTATTCATTTATAGTCAAAATTATAATTTTGCCCTTAGATATGTACAGGAATGTGTCAGCCGATCTGCATCTAGGGCACACATCCAACAAACTCCCACTTGACCTAATGCCAATTGGCTACATATCTAAGTCTCATCTTCTCAAGGTGGCTTCGATCTTCTATAGGCCCAATGGCTTAGTCAGTGGATCTGCCATATTGTCTGTGGAGTCGACTCTTTTGACCTCGACATAACCTTTTTGAGGTAATCATGAATCAAATGAAATCGCCGCTCGATGTGCTTGGACTTCTGGTGAGACTTTGGCTCTTAGCTAGGGCTATGGCACCATTATTGTCGTAGTAAAGAGGGATGGCATCTGATGACATCACTCCAAGCTCTGCGGCAAACTTCTTATACCAGAATACCTCCTTCGCAGCTTCCGATGCAGCAATATACTCTGCCTCCATGGTGGAATCTGCATCACCGTTTGCTTGGAACTCTTCCAGCTAACTGCACCACCATTGCAAATGAACAGACTCCCAGATGTCGACTTTCAATCATCTATATCAGACATAAAGTCTGAGTCTGTAAATTCCTGAATCTGGAGTTCTTCATTCCCAAAGACTAGAAACATATCCTTAGTCCTTCTCAAGTACTTAAGGATACATTTCACAGAAGTCCAGTGCTCTTCGCCTGGATTCGACTGATATCTGCTGGTGACACTCACAGCATGGGCTATATCAGATCCTGTACATAGCATGGCATACATGAGGCTCCCTATTGCGAAGCATAAGGGATCTTGCTCATGCATTCAATCTCCTCAGGTGTCTAGGGCACATCTTCTTGGAGAGATGAATGCCATGTCTAAAAGGCAATAAACTTCTTTTGGAGTTTTCCATGCTAAACCTCTTTAGCACCTCCTCTATGTACATCTTCTGTGAAAGTCCTAGCATCCTATTTGGTCTATCTCTATAGACCTTAATATCCAATATAAAGGATGCCTCTCCTAGATCTTTCATAAAGAACTCCTTAGACAACCATATTTTGATTGAGGTCAACATGAGAATGTCATTTCCAATTAGGAGGATGTCATCCACGTACAATATGAGGAAGACAACTGCGCTCCCACTGACCCTTTTAAACACATATGGTTCCTCCTCGTTCTTGATGAAACCAAATATTTTGATCACATTATTGAAATGAGTATTCCAACTCCGAGATGCTTGCTTAAGTCCATAAATGGACCTTTGCAGCTTGCAGACCTTGTGATCATCATCACTGGATCTGAATCCAAGCGACTGTTCCATATAGATATCTTCCTCAAGATGTCCATTTAAGAACACCATTTTCATGTCCATCTTATTGGAGCATGATCCGGCTCCTCCCACGGACCTTGGGAGCAGCAAACCAGCAACAAATAGATCTGGAGACTTCTGGACTCAATTGAAGGCCCTTGACGAAATCAGCCTGGTTGCTTTCTTCTTCGTCATCCTTTCATTCCAGATGAAGAACGCCTCTGAAATCACCTTTGAAAAATCCAAGATCTGGTACCCAACTAGATCAGGCCTGGACCGAGATCTTCCAATTCATAGATCTTGAATCGGGGTATTCTAGATAGGGAAGAAGATAGATGGAGACAGACCTTGCAGATCTGTCCTCCTGCAGCCTTTCCTATAGATCTGTTGATAGAGATCTCATCCGTGCCTCAAACGACCTCAGATCAACTCTAGATCTGAGAGGGACTTGTACCAACCTCTTCTCAAGAGATTCAGATCTTGGACCTGATGCTTGGGTGGCTACAAGAGGGGGAGAGCAGATCTGGTAGGCGGCACAAAGGGGGAGGTGGTCTAGCGCCTCCTTGCTTCACCTGCCTTTTTGGGACCTGGCGGCAAGAAACCCTAGGGTTTCT
The DNA here is from genome assembly GCF_000442705.2 of Elaeis guineensis. NCBI lineage: Eukaryota > Viridiplantae > Streptophyta > Magnoliopsida > Arecales > Arecaceae > Elaeis > Elaeis guineensis. The sequence continues at coordinate 110,861,756 of NC_026000.2, read as the reverse complement.
TGCTCCTGGGGCATGGAGAATTACTGGAGAGAGAGGGAGAAGAGAGAGAGAGACTTGGGAGAAAGAGTTGTGTATTCCTTGGCTTAATCAAATCTATACAAGTACATGTATATATAAATATAGGGTCAAGTGACCCAAACCCAAAACTCCCTTGACCAACTCTATGGGAGATTAGGTTAACCCAAGCCATGTACACCCATGACTCGATCTAATGTCACCTATCCTGGGCCCAGACCTGATCCATAAAGAGTTGGTCCCTTGAGGCCCACAAAACCTAGACCTCAAGAACCGAAAGGCCCACAGCCTTTCAACCTAGGGCCCAACTAGCCCTAGAACCTCCATGAAGCATGATGGACCTTGGCCTTAGCCTTGGTCCCCTGGGCCTTGGGCACACCGCCTAGATCACAACAATCTCCACCTTGGTGTCCCAAGGCCTCAACCAGCTTCACTCTGTCCATCAGTCGCATCAGCTCAACACATCTCTGAAAGCTGTCCCATGAAAGTACCTTTGTAAGTGCATCAGTTGGGTTCTCCTTGGTATGTACCTTCACCAACTCCACCTCGCCATCCTCCACAAGCTCCCTGATCTGATGATACCGAATGTCGATGTACTTTGTCCTTGCATGATAGACTGAGTTCTGTGCTAATAGAAGTGCACTCTGGCTATCACAGTGCACTCTAATGGCCTCCTGAGTAAGGCCCATCTCCGTCAACAAACCCTTCAGCCAAATTGCCTCCTTAGCTGCTTCTGTCAGCCCGATGTACTCCACCTCTGTAGTGGATAGGGCCGTGATAGGCTGCAGAATCGATCTCCAAAATATAGGACCTCCATACAGGCTAAAGATGAAGCCTGTTGTAGACCTCCGGGTATCCAATCTCCACCGAAGTCTGCATCTACATAACCGTCAATCAGCTCCTGAGCCTCCTTGGATATGTCAGAGTATCCCACTGCACCTCCTCACTATCCGTAGCAGATGCCAACTTCAACTGAACCCGTCAGGTATCTGAATATCCACTTCAGAGCTCTCCAGTGCTCCTTGCCAGGCTGCGCCATGAACCTGCTAACCTGACTCACTGCATGAGCGATGTCTGGCCTACAACAGACCATCGCATACATCAAGCTCCCAACTCCTGAAGCATAAGGAACCTTCTCCATCTCCTGAACCTCCACCTCAATCTGTGGCACCATGATCTTCAAGAGTCTGAAGTGACCGGCAAGTGGCAGCTCCACCGGCTTTGCTCCCTTCATCCCGAACCTCTCTAAGACCTTCTGTATGTAGCCCCCTGAGATAGATGCAGCACCCTCCGAGCTCGATCTCTGAAAATCTCCATGCCTAGATCTTCCTTGCAGGGCCCAAATCCTTCATCTCAAACTCTCGAGATAAGGATGCCTTCATATTCTGCACAACCTTCCTACTCTTGCATGATATAAGCATGTCATCCATATACAAGTGTAGGAACACCCTAGAACCATCCTCAAGAGATTGTACATAAACACAGGGATCAAACTCGCACCTGGAATGTCCAATGCTGTGCACATAGGAGTCGAACCGTTGTACCATTGCCTCGGCGACTGCTTCAGCCCATACAGTGACTTCTGCAACAAACAGACCTTTCCCTCTGATCCTAAATCCCTGAAATCGGGTGGCTACTCCATGTAAATCCTCTCCTCCAAATGCCCATGGAGGAACACCGTCTTGACATCCATCTGCTCTAGCTCTAAATCCTGAGCTGCTACAATGCTCAGCAACACTCTGATGAAGTATGTCTGACGATGGGAGAGAAGACCTCACTGAAGTCGATGCCTTCCTTCTGAGAGTATCCCTTGGCCACTAACCTCACCTTGAATCTGATACCTCCCTGCTTTGAAGGCCCTCCCCTGCGACTGTAGACCCATTTGCAGCCAATGGACTCTTCCCCTGTGGCAACTGCACCAATCGCCACATTTGGTTCTGATGGAGAGACTGCATCTCCTCGGACATCGCCTGGACCCACCGCTCTCTGTCCAGGCTCTAATAGCCTCTTGATACATATATAGTCTCCATTCACTGTCACCAGGGCATATGACAGCATCTCCTCGAAGCCATATCGGTCTGGTTGCCTGATGGTCCTCTTGGGCTTGTGTAGGGCAACACGATATCAGTCCTCGATCCAGCTCGCTCCTGCTGGACCTCTCTGCCTCGATCATCCGTTTGAGTCCTCTCTACCTATGGAGACACCTTAGGTAGGTTCTCCACCTGAATGTCATGTCCTCCCGTAGTACCTGCAAGAGGCAAAATCAAAGAGGTAAGCTATCCAGCAGTGCCCTGCTGGACCTCCTCCTGCTCCTGCTGCTCCTCCATGCCTACTCATCTCCGTAGGACTGACTCCTCATCAAAATCACATCTAACTAATAATGACCTTCTTTTTCAAGGGATCCCACAGCCTGTATCCTTAACTCCTCGTGGATAGCCTAGAAACACCATCTTGCATAATCTGGCATCTAGCTTGCTCCGCTCACCAGCTCCAATGTGCACATAGGCCGTGCACCCAAATACCCATAGATGGCCCAGCCCAACTATCCTCCCAGACCACACCTCCTCTGGAAGCCTGCCATCCAATCTGGTGTGAGGTGATCGATTGACCAAGTAACCCGCTGTGTCAACTGTGTCAACCCAGAACGCCTTTGGAAGCCCTGCCTACAGCCTCATGCATCATGCCTTTTCTAGAAGTGTTCTGTTCATCCTCTCGACCACCCCATTCTGCTGTGGAGTCCCCTTAATGAGAAGTGTCTCCTGATCCCACACTCCTCATAATAATCTTGGAACTCTCTGCTGGTGTACTCCCCGCCATTGTCTGACCTCAGACACTTCACGCTCCTCCCCTGCTCCTCCACCCAGCTCTCCAGATCTTGAACTTGGTGAAGATCTCTGACTTCTCTTTCATGAAGTAAATCCAGAGTTTTCTTGAGAAATCATCAATTAGGTCATAAAGTATCTGGCCCCATTTCTAGCTAAAACTGGGGCTGGTCCCCACACATCAGTGTGTACTAACTCCAGAGGGGCTGCACTGCGGGCTGTACTGATGTTGAACTGAACTCTCCTCTACTTTTCCATCTGGCAAGGCTCACAGATCTCCCCTGTAGCACCATCCTCCAGATCAGAGATGAGTCCTCTCCTACTCAACTCCCTCAGCCCCTTGTCACCCATGTGGCCTAGGCGGTAGTGCCACATCCAGTAAACCCCCTGCTGGTCCTGTGCTGCAGCTGCTGCATCAGACTCTTCGATCACCACAGATCCCTCCATGTGATAGAGGTTATTGTCCAACCTCCTGCCTCTCATCACTACCATAGCTCCATTAGAGATGTTCAGTACTCCGCTTCTAGCCCTACTGCTGAAGCTGTATCCACTGTGCTCCAAGTAGCCTAGTGACACTAGATTCTTTTCCAGCTCTGGGATGTGCTTTACATTTGTCAATGTCCTCACAATCCCATCAAACATCCTCACCTTACTGTCCCTATCCTAGCCACCTCGCAAGGATGATTGTCGCCTAGAGTCATTGATCCCTCATCTATCTTGGTGTATGTTGCAAACCAAGACCTGTGTGGTGTGTAGTGATGTGAGCACGCAGAGTCTAGTGTCCACTCCTCTATGTAATGCCTGTGACCATCTGATACCACAAGTAGATCATTCTCCACCTGCTGCCCAGTAACTACACTCACTGATTTTGAGCCACTTCTTTCTCCCTTCTTGCTCTTCCATAGTGGACATTCTCGCTTGAAGTGCCCGAACTCATTGCACTTGAAGCATTTCATCTCTTTCTTTCCCTTCCTGGACTTGGACCGCCCCTGGACTTGCTTCTGCCTCTGCCTCTACCTGTCCTCTCCCCTACTGCCAAACCCTCTGGGGAGCCCGATCTCTGGTCAACTTTTCTCTTTGCTCATTAGACCTCAGCACCGAGACCATGTCCTCATATTCCAGAGTCTCCTTGTCATAGAGCAGTGTAGTCACCAAAGAGTCATATGATCCTGACAGCGAAAACAAAAGCAACAGGGACTTGTCCTCCTCATCCAGCTTCACCCCGATATTCATCAACTCGTGCACAACTGGTCAAACCTCTAAATATGGCCAATCACATCAGATCCCTCCTACATCTGAAGACTATACAATCTCTTCTTTGGCACATATTCTTCCCCAAATACATGGTGGCAACTTCGACCAAAGGCCCTTCGAGGTCTTTTCTTCCAGCACCGAATACAACACCGCATCCGCCAAACATCCTCTGATCACCAAGCATGCTTTCTTCTCCAACGATGCCCACTGTCTATCTGTCATTCCCTCAGGCTTCTCATCCAAAGCCTGATCCAGATCTGCTTGCACCAGAAGATCCTTCACCCAAATTTTTCACATGAAAAAATTTTTCTTGCCATCAAACTTCTTGAAATTGACCTTCATATTGCTGCCCATGACTGGATCCAAGCCAAATAAGTAATATAAAATCAAGAAGTGTAGAATATACCTTGATGGTACCTTGCTAAAAATTTTCAGCACTTGGGATCTTCAACTTCTCGTGCTTGGAACCGCTTCCTCACCACCGTGGCTCTGATACCAACTATTGGAGCATGATTCGGCTCTCCACGACTTTGGTATAGCAAACTAGCAACGAACAGATCTGGAGACTTTTGGACTCGATTGAAGGCCCTTGATGAAATCAGCCTGGTTGCTGTCTTCTTCGTCAGCCTTTCGTTCCAGATGAAGAATGCCTATGAAATCATCTCTGAAAAATCCAAGATCTGGTACCAACTATATCAGGCCTAGATCGAGGTCTTCCAATTTGTAGATCTCAAATTGGGATGTTCTAGATAGGGAAGAAGATTGATGGAGACAGACCTTGTAGATCTATCCTGCTGCAGTCTTTCCTGTAGATCTGTTAATGGAGATCTCACCCGTGCCTCAAACGACCTCAGATCAACTTCAGATCTGAGAGAGACTTGTACCAACCTCTTCTCAAGAGATTCCAGGTCCTGGACCTGATTCTTGGGTGGCTGCAAGAGGGGGAGAGCAGATCTGGTAGGCAGCACAAAGGGGGAGGTGGTCTAGCGCCTCCTTGCTTCACCTGCCTTTTTGGGACCTGGCGGCAAGAAACCCTAGGGTTTCTTCCTCCTAGGGCATGGAGAATTACTGGAGAGAGAGGGAGAAGAGAGAGAGAGACTTGGGAGAAAGAGTTGTGTATTCCTTGGCTTAATCAAACCTATACAAGTACATGTATATATAAATACAGGGTCAAGTGACCCAAACCCAAAACTCCCTTGACAAACTCTATGGGAGATTAGGTTAACCCAAGCCCATGTACACCCATGACTCGATCGAATCTCACCTATCCTAGGCCCAGATCTGGTCCATAAAGAGTTGGTCCCTTGAGGCCCACAAAATCTAGACCTCAAGAACCCGAAAGGCCCACAGCCTTTCAACCTAGGGCCCAACTAGCCCTAGAACCTCCATGAAGCATGATGGACGTTGGCCTTAGCCTTGGTCCCTTGGGCCTTGGGCACACCACCTAGATCACAACACATCTGTCATATTTCATAATCAAAATAGGCTACAACAGCAAGCAATGTGCGGATGGATTTTAGCATGGCTACGGGCGAGAAGGTATCCTGATAGTCAATGCCTTCACGCTGACTATAACCTTTCGCTACGAGCCTAGCCTTGAATGTCTCCACATTTCCATCTGCAGCTATCTTTCTCTTGAAGATCCATTTACACCCAATAGGTACAATACCTTTAGGTAGATCTACCAAGGTCCAGACTTGGTTTGAGTGCATCGAGTCAATTTCTGATCTCATTGCCTCTAACCATTTCTCGGAATCGATATCTGATATCGCCTCGTCATAGGTCTTGGGATCATCACCATGAACCCCATTTTCCATGAGGAATATTTCCTCTACATCCTCTTGTATGGTATCTAGGTACCTTTCAGGAGGACGGGAAACCTTAGTCGATCTACGAGGTGGAAGAGGTTGTGTTAGGACTGGTTCTAATTTATTGGGTTCCTCAGGTTCTTTAGCTTATTGCTCTTAGGAGACATTCTTCTTGAGCTTAATTATTCTTCCGATGCCACCATCTTGAATAAACTATTTTTCAAGAAAAATAGCATTTCGACTCACAATCACATTGTGGTCTTTCAGAATATAAAAATAGTATCCTAATGACTCTTTAGGATATCCTATGAATCGAGCTCTAAAAGATCTGAACTCTAACTTGTCCGTCTACTGTCTCTTGACATGAGCCGGACAACCCCAAATTCTGAGATGATTCAGACTTAACTTCTTACCATGCCATATCTCATATGGTGTGGTAGGAACAGTTTTAGAGGAAACCCTATTCAATACATAAATTGCTGTCATGAGACAATGTCCCAAAGAAAATCAGGGAGGTCCGTGAAGCTCATCATGGAACGAACCATATCTAATAGGGTCCGTTTCTCCGTTCTAAAACCCCATTGAGTTGAGGCATTCCAGGTGGAGTCCATTGTGAGACTATGCCATTGTCCTTAAGATAGTCTAGAAATTTCCGACTAAGGTATTCACCTCCTTGATCTGATCGAAGAACCTTAATGGGCTTTCCTGTTTGTTTTTCTACCTCATGTCTGAATTCTTTGAACTTTTCAAAGGCTTCAGACTTTGTTTCATTAGAAACACATACCCGTACCTAGACATATCATCGGTAAAGGTAATGAAGTAGACAAAGTTGCCTCTAGCCGTCACATCAAATGGGCCACATACATTCGTATGTACCAGGGCAAGTAGGTCTGTGGCCCTTTCTTCATGTCCCACAAAAGGGAGCTTGGTCATTTTGCCTTGAAGGCATGATTCACAAACTGGATATGACTCGAAAGTTAGTGGACTCAGTAGCCCGAATTTCTCTAATTTGTTAACCCTATCTTCCGCTATATGACCTAGCCTTAGGTGCCACAGTTACTTATCATTTAGACTATCTCTAGGCCTTTTAATTCCTATGGCATTCATATTTTGCTTAATATTAAAAATAGATACATCAACATGTAACTGATAGAGACCATTACTAACAAAACCATTTGCAACTATATTATTTTC
>NC_026000.2:110819820-110854563 GCF_000442705.2 Elaeis guineensis | reverse complement strand
GATCTTCATCCCTATGATGTAGGATGCTTCTTCCAAATCTTTCATGAAGAACTGTGATGATAACCATAACTTTACACTCTGTAAAGTCGGGATGTAATTTTCTAGTAATAGTATGTCATCCACATACCGCACAAGAAAAATGATCACAGAATCGGAAGCCCATTTATAGATGCAAGGCTCTTCTCCGTTCCTAATGAAGCCATACATTTTGATTACTTTATCAAAATATATGTTCCAACTCCTCGATGCCTACTTAAGTCCATAAATTGACCTTTTCAGCTTGCACACTTTTGTCTCAACTGTGGATGTGAACCCTTCAGATTGTATCATATACACCTCTTCTTCTAGCTCTCCATTAAGAAAAGTAATTTTGATATCCATCTGTCAGATCTCATAATCTAAGTGTGCAGCGATAGCAAGCATAATCTGGATGGACTTGAGCATTGTCACAGGAGAGAACGTCTCGTCATAATCAATACCATAACGCTGACGGTAATCCTTAGCAACTAGACAGGCTTTATAGGTCTCTACCTTTCTGTCCGCTCTTCTTTTTCTCTTGAAAATCTATTTACACTCTATGGGTTTTATCCTTTCAGGCGGATCAACTAGTATCCAGACACTATTGATCTCCATGGACTTCATCTCAGACTTCATGGCCTTAAGCCATTTTTAAAAGTTGGGCCTTTGCATGGCCTCCATGTAGGTGATCGGATCCTCATCATTCTCATCAAGTTCAATAGGATCACCATCCCGGATCAGAAAATCATAGTATCTATCCGGTTAATGCGGTACTCTACTGGATCTCCTTAATGGTGCCTTTACTGGCTCCGGATTTGATTCACCAATCGAACCCAATTCTATATGTGTCGGTCCTTTTACCTCATGAACTTTATCAAGTTCAATTTTATAGGTATTAGCTCCTTCACCAAGGAACTTCTTTTCCAAAAAGACTGCCTGGCTGCTGACAAATACCTTTTGTTCTGCAATGAAGTAGAAGTAGTACCCTTTAGTTTTCTTTGGATATCCTATGAACAAGCATCTATCGGACTTCGGTCCAAGCTTATCTATCTTTAAATACATGACATAAGCTGGACACCCCTAGATCTTAAGATATGAGAGCACCAGCTTATGTCCAGTTCATATCTCATATGGAGTTTTATCGACAGACTTGCGGGCACCTTATTCAAAATATAGTAGGTAGTCTCTAGAGCATATCCCCAAAAAGATATTGGCAAACTGGAAAAGCCCATCATGGATCAGACCATGTCTAATAAGGTTCGATTCCTCCTCTCGGACACACCATTATGTTATGGTATTCCAAGAGGGATCCATTGTGAGAGAATCCCATTCTCTTCCAGATATGTCAGAAACTCACTGGTGAGGTATTCACCTTCTCGATCTGATCGAAGGATCTTAATACTCTTTTCAGTTTATTTTTCTACTTCAGCACGGAATCGTTTGAATATTTCAAATGATTCTGACTTATGCTTCATAAGATAGACATACCCATACCTCGATAGATCGTCTGTAAATGTAATGAAGTAGTAGTATGTTCCTCTGGCACTTATGTTCATAACCCACATACATCAGTATGTATTAGACCTAGGACATCACTGGCTCTTTCACCTTTTTCTTTAAAAGGTGACTTAGTCATCTTACCAAGTAGACAAGATTCACAGGTAGGCAATGATTCATAATCATCTATCTCAAGGACACATTCCTTGATCAACCTGTCAATCCTATTCTTGTTCACATAACCAAGCCTACAATGCCAAAGGTAGGATTCGCTAACATTACCTATTTTGGAATATTTACTAGGTGTGTATATTATATTAATAGGCGGTGATATTATGTATATGTCATGTTTTAATTATCCACACATAATTATAGTATCATTCATAATGATATCACAAAAATCATCCTTTATTATAAACTTGTAATCAAGTTTGGCCAAAAAGTCTACAGAGATGACATTCATCATAAAGGAGGGACAATAATGATAATTATCTAACATGACACTTTTGGACTCGAAGACAGGCTGCAAAGTTTTCAAGATCAAAATTGAAACAAGATTTCCATCTCCAACATTAAGGAACTACTCGTCCTCTTGAAATTCTCTACTTACCTACAGTCCCTACAATGAATTGCATATATTAATAGGACTTCCACTATCCAATACCCAGGTAGTAGTATCACAAATAGAGAAATTATAAGGTATTATCATATAAATACCTTGTGAAGCAACCACTTGCCTCTTTCTCTTGTTCTTAAGCCTGTTTGGGTCAAGGGTGGTTATATAAGCAGGATAATTCTTTTTTCAATGACCCAGCTTCTTACAGAAGAAGCACTCTGCCTGGCTCTTATCAACTTTTGACGGTTTGCTCTGCTTGGGATCGACGGCACAAGATTTTTGCACCTTTTTCTTCTTTCCTCTCCTAGAGGATCGACGCCCTATAGATGAATCTCCCACTAAATTCACTGACTCTTTTTGGAGCTGGTGATCCTTTTCAAAAGTCTGCAATAATCATAGCAAACGATTGTAGTTTACTGCAGACTTCGTCATTCTATAATGACTGAGAAAAGGTAGGTAGGATTTCGGTAGCGAATTGAGGATAGCATCCTTGCCTAATTGTTCATGTAACGGAAAGCCAAGTTTGCTAAGGCATTCAATCTGCTCAATCATATATAATACATGATCGATGACTGAAGCTCTCTCTCATATACGGGCATTGAATACTGTGCAGGAGGTTTTATGTCTCTCTGCATCCTCAGGGGTGCCGAAGGACTCATTCAATATTTGAAACATCTTCTCAGGCTGTGCATCCTCAAACTTATGACTAAGTTCATCATTCATAGCTGCCCTCATCATGCAACGCACAGTCGTGCAATCATTAAGCCACTTCATGTAAGTGTCTCTCGCAGCACGAGGAGCATTGACTGTAGGTTTTTCAGGTGCCTGATCTATAAGGACATACAAAATTCTCTCATGCTCCAACACGATCTTCAACTTTTGATACCAGCTATCAAAGTTGGGTCCGGTGAGCTTGTCGCTGTCCAACAGTGAACGGAGGGATAGTGTGTTGGCCATAACTAGAAGGAGAAAATATTAGTCTATTGGTATATGAATTTTTTTTTTTAATCCTAAAGATATGGACTTTAGTCTCAAGATCCTCTCACTATCTTTTTACGAATTGATAGCTGCTACCTCCAACTCAAAAAATTACATTACTTTCTTAGCAGGTACTAGAATCCACATGGACTACATTCGAGTCCGAGTGTGGCTCGACCAACCCTAGTGCATCCATGGGTAGGTTCATAACTAATTGTTTCTCCAAAGAACTTCTAGCATTGGGTTTTGTCTCAGACATCCCTTCAGCAGGCGTGTGGTGCCTCCACTGAAAATCTTGATTAGATCCAACCATTAATATGACACATCAAGTGCATCTAATAAACGGATGTCCAGGTCCGAGTGTGGCTCGACCAACCTGAGCATTGATCTGAAGGTATATTATGATGGTCATATGATGAATGACAATTTCAATACGTAATAGACACTACACGTGTGGTGCCTCCAATGTCTATTTGGAATATTAGACTCATTATCATACATCTTAATGGGAGGCAATGATCAAGTTATCTCATAACTTTATCATTTTATGGACTTAATAATTTAGAGGATTCGATTTTATTGACCTAAGAATAAGAGAAGAAGTCGACCTGCAAGCGCAAATCCTTCTACTGACTTCACCAAATCATGTAAAGGATTAAACACAAGCTGGTCTAAAGATACCTAAATCAGTCACACCGATTCACCTTAATGGCATGGGTCTGCACGAATCGATTAGTGACCTAATCAAAACATAATCTATTATGTTGGTCAGGTAAGTGAGATCAATAGAAGAGATCTACCCTTAACCCACCGTAGACACATCTAGGTGAATAGCTCTCAATTAAAAACCACTTGATCAAATCTGCCAAACTTACCTTAGACACCAACTGGTTAATTAGTTTTGATTTGGCACACCAGAAGATTCAGACTCACCCACGGAGCCATGATCATGGTTCATTTATTAGGGTTAAACATATGGACTTGATCAAACTTCAACTATTAAGATTGATTTAGAGAAATACTGACCTAATCTAATTCAACACTTGATTAGATTTAATTAATTTCTCTACTTGGTTCATATGTATTTCTAACCCTCGGTCTAACCCATTAAAAGGATCTGATTCATGCTAACCCTTTGCTCATCATATTATGTGGTGTTTTAATGATCTTCAATTCTCAATTCTAGATCATTCAAACTTAATTCAAAATTAAGTGTGTGAAATGTGTGTTTCAGTTTGTAGAACTATTCTACAAGGATTTCAAGTGAAGCATACCATATATTTCAACACATGAAAATAAATTTTTATAATATATTTAATAATTAAATATATATAGGTATGATCTAAACTTTATTCATACATCTCACGTATCATGACAACTTTTAAATCAATACTAATTACATCATATGTAACATGTAATTCAGATCTAAAATAATTTTATATCTAAATTTTATCCTATTATAATGAATCATAAATTATTTTAGATCTAATCTAAATATATTTATGATCAAAATAATATATAAAAGTCTGTTCATTTTTTTTCTTCATGAAACTGGATCACAACGACACCCCTCCACGTCACAAGAGAACCCATCGATAGGCAAAAGAGAGATTAATCTCTTCAATCTCTTATGATCGGACGGTCTGGTGATCTCATTAATTCGAGTATTAGGTTACTAAGATCTAAAATCTAATTTTATATATAATTACATTAACATGCAATTATTGATAAAACTATTTTATGTCATGAACATATCCTTGATCTCATCAATTATGTTCCTCATTTAATCCAATTAGATTTGATGTATCATATACATCGTATAAAATCTAAAACTTATCTTATACTGATTATAAAATATCAATTTTAGATTTGATATCAAATAGAAAAATAATTAGATGCAAATATGAATGCATAAGGAATTAATTTCTGATAAAATCTATTTTCACGCAGTACTGAATTATGATGAGATTTAGATCTAAATATCCATCGAAATGGATCTAATTTAAATCTGAAATAATATTCACTTCATAAAAAAATAAAAAAATTAAAATTTTATTAAAATATATTTAAAACAAATTTTTAATTCATATTATTTTTCATCAAAAATTCAGCAACAGTAGAATTTTGTTATAATAGATTTATAACAACCTCAATCAACTATTGATTAGGCACCTCTAATCCAATCAAAATTAGATAAAATATTTATATAAATAGATTTAAATAAGATTTAATATCATGCAAAAAATTTTAATTATATCTTATGTAAATAATCATAAAAAATTTTATTTTGTATGCATATATTTCAGGTCTGCTCTGATACCAGTTAAAGGGAAGGAAATAGTTTCCCTCCAGAATACCCAGGTTGCATCTAAAATTTTTTTCTAATATTCTACTTATTTAAGGATCAAATTTTTATCTAAATTATAGTAGAATCAAGAATTAAATCTTATATTATCTGATATAAACCTTCACGGAGGCCTAAATATGTAGACCCTCTACTTCGCATGTACGTCAGACGCCGCAGAAAAGCAGGATTAACTCCAATCCAATTGGCTTCGCAACTCAATCAATCGAGGAATAAGATATGATGGTGTGAAATCTCACACTAGTAAGTAGGATGCCCAAGAAGGATCCACGTCCAAAGAGAGGAGGCGGCAATAAAGGGAGAGATGTAGAAGATGAAAGACCTCTCTCTTCACACACCTATCTCTCTCTCTTTTTCTCTTTTCTCAATTTGATTTGTTTGCTATTCTATTCTCTTCTTTCTTCCATAGGTAGAGACTCTCTCTATTTATAGATGATTCTCATGATCCAATGAGAGAAGGACACTTTATTCAAATATGATTTGAATTGATCCAATACTCATGAAAGAAGGACTCCTATATGAGATATAATTGCCATCACTTATGACATCCACTTTGCACCCACTCCCACACCCACTTGAGACACCCCAAATAAGCATCAAACTAATTTTTGATCATGCTTCATGAGTGGATATTCCCAGTGTAAGTAGGAATACTCATATCTCATCCAAAACAGATCCGATTCGAATCCGATTCGAAGCCGGTTCGAAACAATTTTGAAGGGCTATTAATCCTAAACTCTTTAGGATTTTTATACCAAGTTTAACTTAGATTTTAGACCTATTTAAATCTAATTAATTTAGATCTAATCTAAAATTAATTATTACTTAAATCTAATCTTTCATATGTTTCATGGATCATAGATAGAAATTGTTCATCCCCAGGATTGAACCTGAATCTCATGTGTAGTGCTAGCTAGATATAGTCAACTCTTCAATCTCGTTTAACCCATAACTCAATTTTCAATCAAGTTAGCTTATATATTCAATCAAATCAAGTACTTTCAAATTGGATATATAAACATAGGTCAATTCCTTCCTACTTTGTCTGACTTGTGTGCGTAACTCCGTAGGTTAAAATACTAAGCCGGTAGCACAGAAACCAATTCTTGCACTAATGGAGATACATCTAGCAATGGTTTTCGACATCTTGATAGGTCAAATTATTATAAAGAAATATTTTAAAACTCATACTCATGGTTACCGTATAATTCATCATTTTGATCTTGGATGCTCTAGGATGGTCTCAAGTTAACTGTCAATCGAGATTGCTTCATCTACATTATATTTCAACCTTTCAAATCTAGCTCATAGATTATCCTGGCCAAGGCTTTACTAAATTAAAATACAGTGATACATCAACTTCAATAATCTGGAGGGGTCAATTCCATCTTGATCCACACACAGACTTTGTAAATACTTGACTGTACCCAGTAGCCTTCCATTACTATATTAAAATTCAGGTAGTTCAGTATTAAAAATATAATAAGTTACTTGCAAGTCACTATGGTGATCTCAAGTCTGAAGGATATTTATACCCATGTATTTCGCGAGCAGCTCTTGACAGCAGAACGCTCAGTAGGTGAGTCACTTGTTCCGTGACGATGTACCTTTACATCTCACCTGTATGCCATACCAGTGTCACCACACTCCTTGGTTAATAGAACAATCAACCCATATGGCACACAACAATCTTCACTCGATAAACATCATCATCCCATAATGACGTATCATTTGGTCGCAAACTTGTTTAAGAACTATATGATAAATCTTCTCTTTATCATACACTAGCATAGTTCTAGGGACTTCATCACAGTACAAGAGTTCAAAGAAGATATCACTTTATGATAAAAAATATCAGAATAACTATTATTCAATAATCAATAATCATATATAAGGATGAACTCAATCGTCACACGATTGGTTTTAGGACACAATTTCCAACAATAGCATCAGCTTCATAGGAGGAAGATATGGAAGAAGACTCCTCGCAACCACCCTTTTTTTTCTCTCAAAACTCTATACAAAAGCTTTAAAATAAAAAGAGAATAAAAAATTAGAAATGGATGCTCTCTGCTGCCTGCTTGTTGCTGCTCATATTCTACTTAAATTCTCCATGGCCTCTTGGTTTTATAGGCAAAAATTGGGCTCAATTTGAGTTAAGATCAACTCTTAATCATTATCAAACTTCTAGACCCACGTCTGCCATCCGATCAGCATCAAAATGGCCTAAAATCAGCCTTAAAATAGCCCAGATCAAGTCAGACACATTCTCTACCATCGGATCCATTTTCAGATTAAATCCTAGTTGTTGGATCACTTGCTAGATCAAATGAGGACCATCGGATCGCACATTTAAAGGCTTCAAAATTCTTCTCTTAATGGGATACCACCTCAGCCATTGATCCAATCCCCGAGCTAATCGCAGCCATCTGTTAGCACACTGATGCATGAATGGGGTGACACTGTGCTATGGACCATGCTTCTGATTCTGTGGACCAGTCGGTCGGTCCACCATCCATCGAATTATTTGATTGGATTAGGTTTGAACTGGTTTAAACTGATTTTGGATCCAAATTTAGCCCATTTTTCAACTTGCCTTTGGGTCTTCATTTGAATCCTTTTTAAATTTGATTTACTCCAAATTTTTTTTTTAACCTACAAATCGGGCTCCTTGTATTGACAATCATCTTTTCTAGAAAAGATTAATAGAAGCATCAATTCTTAAAAATAAAGATGAATTAATCAATAAATTAATTGTTGCCCAGCTATGCAACCCAAGAGGGAGGGGGTGAATTGGGTTTCTAAAAATTTTAAGCCCAACAGATTACTTATGAAGATCAAAACAAAGACTTTAATTCAATATTAATTACCTAAAGCAGGAATGCAAGAATATAATAAAGAAATAAAGTGAAGAGATAAAGCACACCACAAACACAAGGATTTATAGTGGTTCGGTGCTAACCTTGCACCTACATCCACTCCCCAAGATCCTACTTGGGAATTTCAATCCACTATCCTTTGTATTCAACCCGAATACAAAATGTCGGAAACTCCGACACTAGCTATCCCAAGCTAGAACACTTATTTCTCGGGTACAAGTAAACCCAAAACACTCCGATTTCAGGTTTGGATCAACCTTTCCTTGTTTTGGAAATCCTCCAAAAACAAGAACAATACTCACAAAGAGTAAGAAAATTTAGAGCACAAATTAATACAATAACAGCTCCTTTAAATGAGCGAATATAACAATAAAAGCTTTACTCAAATGAAGAACCCTTTTTCGGATTTTCTCAAAGTGGATGAATGCTTGAATGCTTGAGAAGAGGTTGATTGTTGATTGAAGATCTCTTGAAAGCTTTGAACGATCTCTAGATCAAGGTTGAAACAATAGGCATGAAGAATTCTCTCCTTGAAAGATCTTGCTTTTCTCTTTCACAATCTCTCTGGTATATTGTGGATCCTCTCTCTTTTTCTTTTTGAATTTTTCGTTGATCTCAGGCTTTTTCTTGCAAATTTCGGATCCTCTCTTCTGTTCTTCTCTCTCTTTCTCTGCTCCTCGTCTCTTTTGATTTCACGTTTGATCCGCTATTTAATCTGCAATTTCTTTCACCATTTAAAGCATTTTGTAGCATTAGAAGCAAGAGAAAATAATTTAGGTAGATAAAGAGCCGTTAGAGGATTTTTAGGAAGCATAAATGGCAATTAAAACGGACAAAAAAATAGCCGTTGCTGACATTTCCCGTCGCAGGGATCGACTCATGAGTCGACTCATGCTTCAGGGGTCGACTCATGAGTCGACCTCTGTTGCAAAAATCAGAGAATGCTTTTCTGGAATTTCTTGGCTCAAATTAGCAGGGGTCGACTCATGAGTCGACTCATGCCTTGTGGGTCGACTCATGAGTCGACTCACAGGTCGTGCCAAGCCAGAAAACTAGCGTGCCAAGGAGAATTTTTGCGTGCCAATCAGCTCACAGTGCCATGAGTTGACTCATGAGTCGACTCATGCACTTCAAACCTTCATAACTTCAAGAATATAAGTCCAAACACAATGAAATTTTCACCAATAGATTTCAAATCATTTGTTCTACCAAATGGTACTATCAAATCAGGATTTCAGTGAAATTAAGATTTTGCCCTTGAAGAGCATAAGGACTTTTTCATTTTAAAATTATTTGTATCCCTTCAATCTGCTTTGTAATCATCAAAATCAATCTAGGAGCAACAATCTCCCCCTTTTTGATGATGACAAAATATTTGAACAAAAATACTTATGTTAATGCATTAATTTCAAAAGAATCCATTATAGGTGTATATGCTTGAAAAGAGTATGATTCTTTTGGCATGTAATATAAATGCAAAAATAGTTTGTCCATTTTCTTAAAGATTTAAAAGGGTATTAAATCATTTTGAGCAAGAGAAGATAAATAACTTTTGCAATGTATCAGAGCAAGAAAAATAATTTTTACAATGATATCAGAAAAGATTTTATAATGTATCGGAACAAGAAAATTTTATAATATATCAGAGAAAATTTCACAGTGTATAAGAGCAAATGTCAGAGAAAATTTCACACTGTATCAGAGCAAAAAATATATATATATCAGAGAAACTTTCTCACTGTATCAGATCAAATGTTATAATTTATCAGAGAAACCTTCACACTGTATCGGATTAAATTTTATCATGTATCAGAGCAAGTTAAAAGAAATTGTAGGATGTATCAGAGTAAAACAAATTTCTTAAGATGTATCAAGGTGAATAAAATTTCAAAAGATGTATCAGAGCAAGTTTGAATTTTGAAATATATCAGAGCATAAAAAAAATACTTATTTGCATTGTACTTATGATTTTGCTTTTGATGGATAACTTTTTGTTTAAGTTCTGTCTGATACCAAATTTCGATACCAAATTTCTCAAAGTTTTGTTTAATCTTTCAATCCTTGTTTTTGTTTAATTTCTCCAATATTTGTTTAATCTTCCAATCTTTGTTTTTGTTTAATTTCTCCAATATTTGTTTAATTTCTTCAATATTTATTTTAATCTCTCCAATCTTTGTTTTTGTTTAATTTTTCTCTTTTTCTCATAATTTAGGGTTTTGCTTTTTGTCTAATTTCAATTTTTGTTTTTGTTTAATTTCTCCCCCTTTTTGACATCATCAAACATAGTTAACTCTTCCTTTTCTTTTTCTGAAATATTCTTTAATTTCTTCCTCTTTAGAGTTTTTCACAGATGTTTGCTCCCCCTTAATATAGCAATTATCAACAGCAAACAACAACAAGGAGAAGACAATATTTCACAAGAAGAAAATATATAACCAAAATATGATCGATCATTACAAAGAGGTAGAAATATAGGTAAAAGATGATTCCATTAATATCATAATTGTTTCAATACATAAAATTCAACCAGCTAAATGTCAATACATGGCCCCAAGGTATAGATCCTAGAACAGGATACTAACTCCTAGGACCTAGTAAAGATCAAGATAAGTCAATGATCGGAGTCATCAGATATAGGGTGAGGAGATGATGGATCAGAAGTGCATCCTCTACCCCGTCTGCCTCTGCCACGAGTAGGAGGGCGAGATGAACTGGGTGGCTGAGAATGCTGAGATGCTAGGGCTGATACCATGAGTCTGATAGAATCAAGTACGTTCAGTGCTCTGAAAATAGATTGAAGTAGAGCAGTGAACTGGGTGGTAGCATGCTCACTCGATCCTCGGATCTCTTTCCTCAGTAGTTCATATCCACCTTCTAGAGCTCCTCTGAGCCTGCCAGCCTCTGCAGTGAGGTCTGTGACCTCAATAGTAGACTCCTGTGGCTGGGGATGGGCCAATGCAAGGACTTGCCCCTGCAAGTCAAGAACTCTGCCAGTCAGTCTCCAGACTGTGTCCTCAAGCTGCTGTATCCTGACGGACTGATCTGAAATCATCTGAAACACAGTGGAGATGTGGGGAGTAATGGTCTGATCAGAAGAGGTAGCTCCAGGTGCAAAAGAAGTACTACTCCACTGGCTAGACAGCAAAGAAGCCACACGCTGTGAAATATGCTCGATCTGATCATCAGCCAGTCTGAACTCTGAATGAGGTGCTCTGCTCTCTGGCTGATACACTGGTGTGGGCATCCTAGTAAACTCAGAAGGGCCAGCCTCAGTATCAGGAATGAACTGGGTATCTGGTGAAGCTGCCCTGAAATCATGTACAGGAGAAGATGGACCTTCTTCTTCTACTCTGCCTTCAGTTCTGTCTTCAGCTCTTTCCTCAGCTCTCTCCTCAGCTCTTTCTTCAGAGCCCTTGATCCAACCACCAACAGTCTTTGTAATTCCCATTCGGTGCAGGCTGTGTTGGTTGAAAGTGTCCACATGTGAGAGCTTGGTAGGTGTCTCCCCCTCACAGCTAACTCCAAACCTCCTGAATACTCTAGTAAGAGCCATACCATAAGGCAAGTGTGCCTTGGATCTGTTCAAAGTTTCTCTCATGGCCTCTATCATAAGTGCAGGGAGGTTTAGGGGGGTCTGAGTGATGACATGAAACATGACACATACATCTCTGCCAGACAGTAAGTCATGTCTACCACTCCTAGGAAAGAAGAGTTTTGAAACTATCTGATGCAGGACCCTCATCTCAATGGACAATAGCTTTGCTTCCAATTTGTTTAAACTTCCTGAAAAAGTTTCTCCTAAGATAATTCTGATCCCTTCTTCTTTAATTGGGAGTTCCATATATGAGTATCCTTCACTAGGCAACTGAAGTATTTCTCCCAATATCCTAGAATCCAAGCATATGTCAATCCCCTTTACAGTTGAAGTCACTGACCCGTTTCCATAATTTAGGTTCTGGTAGAACTCTCTGACTAGATCAACATAGGTGACTTCCTTAAGAGAGCAATAAAGTTCCCATCCTTGATTTTTGATCTTGGTAGCAAAAGTAAAGCCTTCTTTCTCAAAGAACCGAAAGTCTATGTTTTTCCCGGTTTCTACTTTTCTATCAGAAAGAGGATTTACACTGGGGCTTATTGAGGATTGAGAGGGACCTTGAGCAGGTACTGAAACTGGAGTGGAAACACTAGAAAACTGAGCATGCCTTTTCTTTCGGACAATTTCCTCAGGCTCTCGGATTGATTTCCTTCTTTGGGGAAGTTTCATCTTTGGAGCCATATCCAATAAAGTAGCAGACAAGGAGACTTGAATTCAGTGGAGGAGGGATCACAAGAGAATAAAGAAGATTTTGGAGGAGAAAAGAAGCGGATTTTGAATGAACGGTGAAGTTCTAGGGCACGTTCCACCCGCGCCGAGCAATGCGAGAAAGCACGAGAAATCTCTTTTCCAAGGAGGCGATTTTTGGTGGAGAGTAGGAGGGAGAATTGCCTCAGAATTGATCCTTGGATTTGGAGCAAGAAGAGTTGGAGAAGACGGCTTTTGGAAGAAGAACGATGGGAAGATGAGTCGTCTCACGAACAGGGTTTCCCGTTTAAAAACAATGAACCCGATGGAAGTTTGTGGGATTTACAAGTTTGCCATTGAGTCGACTCATGGGGGTCGACTCATGAAGTTCAGAAAATCAGGAAAAATTGAATAAATTCAGAAAAATTTGAAATTTTGGGAGAAGAAATTTTGCTCAATGATAAGTTTTTAGAGTGATAAATCTGAGCTTTTGGGACCAGGATAGATGTTGAAAATTGAGTTCTAAGAGTTTTTGACATCTATTCTTTGGAAATTGAGAAATTTCAGACAAATGGATCTAGAATTCCTAGTTTTCTCCTAATTTCACAGAATCTATCCTCACTAAGGGCCTTTGTAAAGATATCGGCTAATTGATTTTCAGTGCAAACATATTCAAGAATTACATTTTTGTTTTGAACATGTTCTCTTATAAAATGATGTCTTATTTCAATATGTTTGGATCTTGAGTGTTGTATTGGATTTTTAGATAGATTTATGGCACTTGTATTATCATATTTTATTGGTGTTTCATTAAGTTTGATTCCAAAATCTTCGAGTTGTTGCTTAATCCACAAGATTTGAGCACAACAACTTCCGGCTGCAATGTATTCGGCCTCAGCCGTAGACAGTGCCACCGAATTTTGTTTCTTGCTAAACCATGAGATTAGGTTTACTCCAAGAAATTGGCAAGTTCCACTTGTGCTTTTTCTATCTAATTTACATCCAGCAAAATCAGCATCTGAAAATCCTAACAAATTAATTTGTGAGTCCTTAGAGTACCATAACCCTATAGTTTGTGTACCATTTAAGTATCTAAGGATTCTTTTAACAGCATTCAAATGAGATTCCTTAGGATTAGATTGATATCTTGCACATAAGCAAACACTAAACATGATATCAGGCCTACTTGCAGTTAAATATAATAATGAGCCAATTATACCTCTGTAGTATTTTAAGTCTACGCTTTTACCTTCATCATCCTTGTCAAGCTTACTTGAGGGACTCATTGGTGTGCCAATTGGTTTGCAGTTCTCCATTCCAAATCTTTTGAGTAGTTCCTTGGTGTACTTGCTTTGGGTGATGGAGATTCCCTCTTTTGATTGTTTGATTTGGAGTCCGAGGAAGAAGGTGAGTTCTCCCATCATGCTCATCTCGAACTCTCCCTGCATAAGCTTAGCAAAGTCTTGACAAAGGGATTCATTAGTAGACCCAAAAATTATGTCATCAACATAAATTTGTATAATTAGCATATCATTTTGGTTTCTTTTAATAAATAGGGTTGTATCTACATTGCCTCTTGAGAAACCATTATTTAGTAGAAATTTGCTTAGCCTTTCATACCATGCTCTAGGTGCTTGTTTTAGACCATATAAAGCTTTATTTAATCTAAAGACATGATTGGGAAAAGCATGATTTTCAAATCCAGGGGTTGTTCTACATATACTTCTTCAGAAATATATCCATTTAAAAATGCACTTTTAACATCCATTTGAAATAGTTTGAATTTCATAAAGCAAGCATAAGCAAGTAGAAGTCTAATGGCTTCTAATCTAGCAACAGGTGCAAAGGTTTCATCAAAATCAATTCCTTCTTCTTGATTATATCCCTTAGCAACCAGTCTTGCTTTATTTCTAATTACATTTCCATGCTCATCTAATTTGTTTCTAAAGACCCATTTTGTACCAATTATTGAATAATCTTTAGGTCTTTTCACTAAGGTCCAAACATTATTTCTTTCAAATTGATTAAGTTCTTCTTGCATAGCATTAATCCAGTTATGATCATTCTCAGCTTCTTCAAAAGTTTTAGGTTCAAGTTGAGATACAAATGCACAATGATTAAGTACATCTCTAAGTGAAGAACGGGTTTTTACCCCATGCATAGGATCACCAATTATTAACTCCTTAGGGTGGTTGTGAACATACCTCCATTCCTTGGGTAAGTCATTTGTACCTTGAGGTTGTTCTTGAATTTCTTCACCTTTCTCATTTTGTTTGACTTCTTGATCCTTGTCTTCTGGAGTTGCTGAGTCTTTCAGAGTGATCTCCTTCATACCTTCTATTAGTGGATCTGCATCATCAACACCCTCATTCTTCCTTGAAGGAAGATCGTTAGATTCATCAAAGACAACATGTATGGACTCCTCAACTACTAAAGTTCTTTTGTTGAACACTCTAAATGCTTTACTAGTGGAGGAGTAACCTAGAAAGATTGCTTCATCTGATTTTGCATCAAATTTACCAAGTTTTTCTTTGCCATTATTTAATACAAAACATCGGCAACCAAAAACATGAAAATATGCAATATTTGGTTTTCTTCCTTTCCAAAGTTCATAGGGGATTTTCTTTAAAAATTATCTAATTAAAGCACGATTTAAAATGTAACATGCTGTGTTAATTGCTTCCGCCCAAAAATATTTTGGAAGGTTGCTTTCACAAAGCATGGTACGGGCCATTTCTTCTAAGGTTCTGTTTTTCCTTTCAACTACCCCATTCTGTTGGGGTGTCCTTGGAGCAGAGAAGTTATGGCCAATTCCATTTTCATCACAAAAATTTTCAAAGTCATGATTTTCAAATTCTGTTCCATGATCACTTCTAATATTTTGAATTGAAAACCCTTTTTCATTAGTGACTTTTCGATGAAATTTAGTGAAAATTTGAAAAGTTTCATTTTTGTGAGCTAAAAAGAAAACCCAAGTAAAACGAGAGTAATCATCAATTATTACAAATCCATATCATTTTTCTCCTAGACTAGTGGTTCTAGTTGGTCCAAATAAATCCATATGTAAGAGCTCTAAAGGTCTAGAAGTTGAAACAGTGTTTTTGGATTTAAATGATACTCTAGTTTGTTTACCTAATTGGCATGCATCACAAATTCTATCCTTTTCAAAATTCAGTTTTGGCAAACCGAGAACTAAATCCTTTTTAATTAATTTTGAGAGAGAATGCATGCTAATGTGTGCAAGTCTACGATGCCACAGCCAACTAGTCTCATTTATTTTAGCACTTAAGGAAACTAGGCATTGCATGTCTAATTTAGTTAAATCATTCAAGTCTACCATATAAACATTGCCATGCCTATGTCCTATAAATTAATGCCATCGTTAATAGGACTCGTCACATGCAAACAGATGATTCAAAACTTACTTTATACCCTTTATCACAGAATTGACTAATGCTAAGTAAGTTATGCTTTAAACCTTTAACTAATAAAACATTCTCAATGTATTTGGAGGGAGTGATACCAATGTTACCTATCCCGATGATCTTTCCTTTGCCATTATCTCCAAAGGTGACCATCCCTCCATCCTTAGCATCAAGCGTGATGAATTGTGATTCATCACCAGTCATGTGTCTCGAGCATCCGCTGTCAAGATACCATTTCCTGTTTCCTTCTTGGGATGCTAGACACACCTGCAAGCAAAGGTCACGTTTCTGTCTTAGGTACCCAAGCTTTCTTGGGTCTTTCAGGTTAGTCAAATGGTTCCTTTTGGAACCCATATTTTCTTTGTGTTTGCATATTGTTAATAAGACATGTGTATGATTTATGTCCTATTCTTCCACATTTAAAACAAGTAATATTTGTAGACTTGTTCTTGAATAATTTACATAAATATCCTTCAGAAATTTTTGTTTCTTCAGGGGTTTATAACCAAGTCCAGCCTTATCATATATAGCTTTCTGATTTTCAAAGATCATATTTAGTTTGTTTGAACTTAAGGTGAACTTATCTACTATAGATTTCAGCTTGTTCATTTCATCCTTTAAGTTTTGATTTTCTTGAATCAAGGTGAATTTTTCAATTGAAAGATTTTCAGCTTGTTTCACTAAGGACTGATTTTCCAATTTCAGCTCTTTGTTTTTCTTCCTAGTTTCTTTAATTCATCAATTGAATCATAGAATGCTTCATGCAATTCTTCAAAAGTAAATTCACTAGTGGATTCAGAAGTTACCTCATTTTCATGTGCCATCAGGCACAGATTGGCTTGTTCTGTTGAGGTTTTCTCGTCGGAGCTTGAGTCATCACTCGCACTCCAGGTCGCCATCATTGCCTTCTTTTTGAACTTCTTTGGACCTTTCTTCAATTGTGACATTCGGATCTGAAATGTCCTGGCTTCTTGCACTCGTAGCATATAGGGGGTTGATCTTTCTCTTTTTCTTTGCTTTGTTCCCCTTTTGTGAATTTCTTTCTCATCCCCTGTTTCCTTTTTCTTAGAAACTTCTTAAATTTCCGGGTGATGAGAGCCATCTCTTCATCCTGATCTTCATCTTCAGAGTCATCCATTTCATAATCAGGCGAAGTTGTGGATTTGAGGGCAATGGTTCTTTTCTTTTTGACTTCATCCTCTTGATGTTGCTTCATGCTAAGTTCATGAGTCATCAAGGATCCAAGAAGCTCTTCTAGAGGTAGAGTGTTCAAGTCCTTTGCTTCTTGGATGGCAGTCACCTTGGCTTCCCAAGTTCTTGGCAGTGACCTGAGAATCTTCCTTACAAGTTCACTGTTAGTATAAGATTTGCCAAGACTCTTTAAACCATTGATTATATCAGTAAAATGAGTAAACATAGCAGTTATGGACTCATCATGCTCTATTTTGAACAATTCATATTTATGTACAAGCATGTTTATTTTAGACTCTTTTACTTGATTTGTTCCCTCATGGGTGACTTCTAACCTATTCCATATTTCTTTAGCAGATGCACAAGTAGAAATGCGATTAAATTCACTTGCATCTAGTGCACAATAAAGAATATTCATGGCTTTGGCATTTAATTGTGCCAATTTCTTGTCAACCTCATCCCATTCTTTCTCGGATTTGGTTGACTCCTCACCATCTATAATCTTGATGGGTGTGTGAGAACCATTCACTATGATACTCCACATATCATAGTCGAGTGCTTGTATGAAAATCTTCATCCGAGCTTTCCAATAGGTGTAATTAGACCCATTGAAAAGTGGAGGTCGGTTTGTTGATTGCCCCTCGGCTAGAGAAGTTCCAACATGGGTTGCCATAGATCTTTGGCTCTTTGATTGTTAGATCAAAGAAGGGCTAGAGCACCGGCTCTGATACCACTTGTTGCCCAGCTATGCAACCCAAGAGGGGGGGTGAATTGGGTTTCTAAAAATTTTAAGCCCAACAGATTACTTATGAAGATCAAAACAAAGACTTTAATTCAATATTAATTACCTAAAGCAGGAATGCAAGAATATAATAAAGAAATAAAGTGAAGAGATAAAGCACACCACAAACACAAGAATTTATAGTGGTTCGGTGCTAACCTTGCACCTACATCCACTCCCCAAGATCCTACTTGGGAATTTCAATCCACTATCCTTTGTATTCAACCCAAATACAAAACGTCGGAAACTCCGACACTAGCTATCCCAAGCTAGAACACTTGTTTCCCGGGTACAAGTAAACACAAAACACTCCGATTTCAGGTTCGGATCAACCTTTCCTTATTTTGGAAATCCTCCAAAAACAAGAACAAAAACTCACAAAGAGTTAGAAAATTTAGAGCACAAATTAATACAATAACAGCTCCTTTAAATGAGCGAATATAACAATAAAAGCTTTACTCAAATGAAGAACCCCTTTTTCGGAATTTCTCAAAGTGGATGAACGCTTGAATGCTTGAGAAGAGGTTGATTGTTGATTGAAGATCTCTTGAAAGCTTTGAACGATCTCTAGATCAAGGTTGAAACAATAGGCGTGAAGAATTCTCTCCTTGAAAGATCTTGCTTTTCTCTTTCACAATCTCTCTGGTATATTATGGATCCTCTCTCTTTTTCTTTTTGGATTTTTCGTTGATCTCAGGCTTTTTTCTTGCAAATTTTGGATCCTTTCTTCTATTCTTCTCTCTCTTTCTCTGCTCCTCTTCTCTTTTGATTTCACGTTTGATCCGCTATTTAATCTGCAATTTCTTTCACCATTTAAAGTATTTTGTAGCATTAGAAGCAAGAGAAAACAATTTAGGTAGATAAAGAGCCGTTAGAGGATTTTTAGGAAGCATAAATGGCAATTAAAATGGACAAAAAAATAGCCGTTGCTGACATTTCCCATCGCAGGGGTCGACTCATGAGTCGACTCATGCTTCAGGGGTCGACTCATGAGTCGACCTCTGTTGCAAAAACCAGAGAATGCTTTTCTGGAATTTCTTGGCTCAAATTAGCAGGGGTCGACTCATGAGTCGACTCATGCCTTGTGGGTCGACTCATGAGTCGACTCACAGGTCGTGCCAAGCCAGAAAACTAGCGTGTCAAGGAGAATTTTTGCGTGCCAATCAGCTCACAGTGCCATGAGTTGACTCATGAGTCGACTCATACACTTCAAACCTTCATAACTTCAAGAATATAAGTCCAAACACAATGAAATTTTCACCAATAGATTTCAAATAATTTGTTCTACCAAATGGTACTATCAAATCAGGATTTTAGTAAAATTATGATTTTGCCCTTGAAGAGCATAAGGACTTTTTCATTTTAAAATTATTTGTATCCCTTCAATCTGCTTTGTAATCATCAAAATCAATCTAGGAGCAACACGGACGAAGCTTGCCAGCAGTTGACGTTGAGGACCGAGTCCGGCTCCCATAGGAGTCCGGGCGGAATCCCCTTGCTGTTGAAGTCGTCGGTGGAGTCTGGCTCCCGTAGGAGTCCGGACGCAGTCTGTTTTGCAGCCGTTGGAGTCGAGGGTGAAGTCCGGCTCCCGTAGGAGTCCGGACGAAGCTTGCCAGCAGTTGACATTGAGGACCGAGTCTGGCTCCCGTAGGAGTTCGGGCAGAATCCCCTTGCTGTTGAAGTCGTCGGCGGAGTCCGGCTCCCGTAGAAGTCCGGACGCAGTCTGTTTTGCAGCCGTTGGAGTCGAGGGCGAAGTCCGGCTCCTGTAGGAGTCCGAACGAAGCTTGCCTTTAAGGTCGGCCTTGCTGGCAGAGTTGTTGATTTTGTTGAGGACTTCGGCTGGGGGTATTTTATACCCAATAGGAAGTATGAAAAGAGAAGATAATGTAAAAGATGAATACTCGCTGGATCTTGGGGACTCAGGCCGATGTTGAAAAGAAACTGCTCCCTCAGAAGATTGGGAAGGGAAGGAGCGGAATAGGCTAGAAGCTTCTGGGCGGCCTGGAGGTCATCCTCCCCCAGGCTGGGAGCCCGGCCGATAGAATCCCTCAGAGAACCCCAAGGGGGCAGACCCAGTCTCAGGGTCGGGTAGTGGACGAAGAGGAATTTCCCCTTCCAATTGTAGATCGAAGAAGGGGCGCCTTTCAGCAACCCCTTCTTGCCGAACTGGGGGAAGAAGTACCACCAGTCCTTCATCGAAGGATGGCGTTTGAAGGTATAGAAGTGCCTAAACAAGGAGAGAGACGGCTGGACCTCGACTACGTGGCAGAGGGAGAGAAATTCTATCAAGAACCTAAAAGAATTCGGGGCCACAGAAGCCAAGGAGATATCTAGGAAGCGGAAGAGGGCAACGACAAAGGAAGGAAGCGAAAGCCGGAGTCCGGCACGGAACGCTTTCTGGTACAAACGAAGCGACCGGGTGGGGAAGTGCTAGCCCGGTCAGAAGGGCCCGGTAGTTCCAAGTCGTACTCCGAAGGAACTCCATACTGAACCCTTATCAGAAGGAGTTCCTCTGAGGTTAAGGAACATGGAATGGCGCCCAGTGCGAAAACTGGGTGGGGCCCAGCCCCAGATACAGGTTCGTCTACAGAGACGGGGACCTGGGGGTTTGAGGCAGAAGAGCTCTCAGAACTGTCGGGAGCAGAAGAGCCAGAGGACATTTCGAATGGTTTCGAAGGGAGGCTCTAAAGGACCCTAAGAAGACGGACAGAAGGGGGAACGAGAGATCACAGACTAACTCAGAGGAATGCAAGAAAAACAATGACAGAAAAGAAATCCCTAGGTGATGAGAAGAAGGTTGGCGGTGCTGGAACTAACCTATTTCACTCTGAGGGACCTGAGGGACGAAAGCAGGAGACGCCTACGGCTCGAGAAGACACTCACTGAAACAGGGCTCTCGAAGAGAAGGAAGACGCTGGTGAGAACTCAGGAGCGGAGTGGGACACATAAAGGTGGGAGGACGGGTTTAAATAGACCCTGGGATCCGACGCTATAATGATCGCGAATCCCCCCACGCCGGTCCGCATCCGACATGTGTCCCACTCCCCCTGGCAGGCGGCTAAAAGCGGCTGGCGGTTGGCAGGATTATAATTGCACCATACCTAGGCCAGTGTACCTGCAGGAATTTCGAAGCATCCCCTCGTACCACTCCAATTCGAAAAGACTCCGGCACGCGCACATTTAATGCCGAAATATCTGGGGGCGGCAGTGCGCAGGATTCGAAGGGATGGCTTCGGCTGTGCCCATCTCTCTCTCTGTACTTCCTTCATTTGAAATTCAAACTCGAAAGTAGGGGGACTGGGGTTGGATATAAAATACCCACAGCTGAAGTCCTCGACGGAATCGACTACATGACAACTCCGCCAGGACTCCTACGGGAGCCGGACTCCGACAACTTCAACTGCAAGTAGACTCCGCCCGGACTCCTACGGGAGCCGGGCTCCATCCTCAACTCCAACCACTGGTAGCCCCTGTCCGGACTCCTACGGGAGCCGGACCTCTCCTTTGACTTTAATTGCAGGGAGACTCCGTCCAGACTCCTACGGGAGCCGGGCTTCATCCTCGACTCCAACGGCTGCAAGACAGACTCCGCCCGGACTCCTATGGGAGCCGGACTCCGACAACTTCAACTGCAAGTAGACTCCGCCCGGACTCCTACGGGAGCCGGGCTCCGTCCTCAACTCCAACCACTGGTAAGCCCCTGTCCGGACTCCTACGGGAGCCGGACCTCTCCTTTGACTTTAATTGCAGGGAGACTCCGCCCGGACTCCTACGGGAGCCGGGCTTCATCCTCGACTCCAATGGCTGCAAGACAGACTGCGTCCGGACTCCTACGGGAATCGGACTCCTCCGACAACTTCAACTGCGAGTAGACTCCGCCCGGACTCCTACGGAAGCCGGGCTCCGTCCTCAACTCCAACCACTGGTAAGCCCCTGTCCGGACTCCTATGGGAGCCGGACCTCTCCTTTGACTTTAATTGCAGGGAGACTCCGCTCGGACTCCTACGGGAGCCGGGCTTCATCCTCGACTCCAACGGCTGCAAGACAGACTGCGTCCGGACTCCTACGGGAACCAGACTCCGTCGACGACTTCAACAGCAAGAAGACTCCACCCGGACTCCTACGGGAGCCGGGCTCCGTCCTCAACGTCAACTGCTGGTAAGCTGTCCGGACTCCTACGGGAGCCGACCTTCGCCTTTAACTTTGACTGCAGGAAGACTCCATCCGGACTCCCACAGGAGCCGGGCTCCACCCACTACCCCAACCGCAAGGAGGACTCCGCCCGGACCCCTATGTGGGGTCAAACTCCGACCACGGCCGAACTTCAGCCGGCAGATCTGCACTTCCAGGCCGCAATCACGACCACGATTCTGCTACACTTCCTGCGGTGGATTCCGCACAGCTCCACCACTTCCTGACAGGCCGCAGTAACGATCGCAGCACTGCTCCACTCCCTACGACGGATCCCACGTGGCTCCATTACTACCTGATAGGCCACGATAAACAGCCGCGATCCTGCTCCACCTCCTGCAACGGATACCGCATGATTCTCTCATCCGCTGGCAAATCACGACAACGGACGCTGCTCCACTCCTCGCAACAGATTCCACGTGGCGAGCTACGGTGATAGCCACGATTCCGCTCCACTACCCTTCGCAATAAAGTCCCCCTGACTACGAGCGGCCCACTACCAGACGGTTACAAACGTCGCCATCAATCCGTTACCTCCTCCGCCTATAAAAGGGGGACCCAGATACGTTATTCTATAAGCTCATCTCTTATCTCAAAACTCTGCTAAATTCTCCGTTCGAGCGCTCCATTCTTGTTGAGGCAGAGAACTGACTTGAGCGTCGGAGGGTCTTGCCGGAGCAACTCCACCTCCGGTTTAGACTTCCCTTGCAGGCCCCGACGGTGACCGCGACTTCCCCGACTCCAGCTTCTCCGGTGCAAGTGGATTTTTGCACCAACAACTAGTATTAATACCCTAATGATATATCTCATTTACACTCTACTGAATATCAATGGTCTTTTAAAAATTATTTGATGAAATTCGAAACTTTAAGTTAAACGGTACTTAATTCTAATTCTTTCTTCACTCGAGGATGAGCAAAGTTCAAGTTGGAGAGCATGATAAGTAGTATATTTTTGTATTTATTGGAGGTATTTTTGGTAATTTATGGTGCTAACATCTTCTTAAAAATCCTAATTTCATGAATTTATTGAATTTTTCTAAAAAATAAAGTGATTTTAAAAAAAATATGAAATTAGATATATTTATAAAAAAAATAGATGTTAATTTAATTAAGTAATTTAAGCTCCAAAATGAAGAGAAATTTTTAAAGAATTTAATGCATATTTTTTCTAATTTTTCAGGAGAAAATCGGAGCAAAAATGGATCTAAAATATCCTAAAAATTAAAGAAAATAGCTTTCGGTGTACGGTGGACCGGTCGGTCGGTCCACAGAGCCAGGGCGTGGTCTACAGGAATAGTTACGCAGTCCATAGGTGCGGTTCACAATGAGAATAAGATTTTGGGTGTGATCCAACGTTGAGATTCAATCCGACCCAGACCCGACGATTCAGACTCATTGCTGACTTTGAATAGGACTCTTTTGCATAATCCGATGGCCCAGAAGCAATCCATCATGCGATCCAATGGCTGTTATTGCTTCTGACTGTGTTAAGGACTCTTTTGCACGATCCGATGGCCAAAACTTCATCAGAACCCAAATCGGATGGCTGACATTTGATCCGACCCTGGTAAGGATTATAACTCTAATTTTTTAGCAGATCTGGGCGGTCCGAAGCTGATCCGACGGTCAGGAATATTCCTAAAGAGATTTATACGATTTCTAAGGGTTTTAGGACTCATTTTCCTACCAAAAAATCATGAAAAATTCATCTATAAATAGGGGGTCCAAAAATAAGCTTTGGGGGAGCAGAAAAATTGAGTAGAGAGTGTAGAAAAAAATAGAAAAAAAAATAAAATAGCTTTAGGGACCTAAGGAAAAGAAGAAGAAAAGCCAGTTTGCTCTACGGAGTACGACGGAAGATGGAGAGGTCATCAACCATCTTTCCGACGAGGCTTGGCTGATCAACTTTAGATCCTTGTTACAGTTTTATTTTTATTTTATTTTTTTGTTCCTTTTAAATATCTTGTACTTGAATTTCAATTTTAATTAATGCAAAATTTATTTTCCTCCACTTTAAATTTTTGTCTTTTATTTTTTGCACGTAGATGCTAGGATCTAATTAGTAGATCTTAGTACCAATTTATTTTTATGCTTTTTAAATTTTTGTTATTTATTTTTATTGCAAATAGATGCTAGGATCTAGTTAGTAGATCTTAGTACCCGATTTATTTTTTGCACTTTTAATTTTTGTTTCGGACTTAAATTGCTTTCTCCAAAATTTTATTTTGTTTTTGTAAAGTCAAAGATTTCAAATCAAAATCCTGCTTTCTCTGTGGATTCGATCCGACTCACTACTTTGTACATATTTTTAATTTTTATTGAAGTCAGAATGTGATTGATAATCACAGTGTCTTAACGACAGCATCTTGATCGTATCAGACATATTTTTTTAAAACTCCTAGTTAGACTAAAGCCAATCGGTATAGTATCTAACACCCATCTTCCATTTGTGTTTGTTGAACTCTTTAATTTTGAGGGCTTTAGTAAATGGGTTGGCCAAATTCTCCTTTTCGTTGATCTTCTGAAGCTCGATGTCACCTTGATCCACAATCTCGTAGATTAGGTGGTAGTGGCGCAGAAATGTTTGGTGCGTTGATAGGACTTCGATTCTTTCACTTGAGCTATGGCTCTAGCATTGTCGCAATACAATAAAATAGGACCATCAAGGGAAGGTGCCTCTCCAAGCTTGCTAATGAACTTCCACAATCAAACAGCTTCTTTTGTAGCATCAAATGCCACGATATATTCCATCTCGCAAGGTGAGTCAGCTACGATGTGCTGCTTGAAATTTTTCCAGCACATCGCTCCTCTATTCAGGATAAATACAATCCGACATACTTTTGTTATTTTTATGATTTGATTGAAAACTTAAATCAGTATATCCCATAAATTTCAAGTGAGTGTCTCCATAGATAAGCCATTGGTCTTTAGTATTTCTCAAATATTTAAGGATTATCTTCACAAACTTTCAATGGTTTTCACTTGAATCAGACTAGTACCTACTCACTACCCCTAATGAGTATGCCACATCTGGGCTCGTACATATCATGGCATATATGATAGATCCCACTATCGAAGCATATGGGATTCTACTTTTATGCTCTTTTCTCAAGAGATTATTAGACAATACTTCTTAGAGAGAATAATTTCATGGCCTATCAGAAGATAGCCTTTCTTGAACTTCTTCAAGCTAAACTGTTTCAACATGATTTCAATATACACATATTGGGACAATCCAGGTATCCTCTTAGATCTATCTCTATAAATCTTCATCCTAAGATGAAGGATGCTTCTCCCAAATCTTTTATGGAGAACTGTGAAGATAGTTAAAGCTTTACACTTTATAAAGTAGGAACATCATTTTTCATTAAAAGTATGTCATCCATATATAGTACAAGAAAGATGACTATAGAATCATTAGCCTATTTATAAAAATATGATTGTTCTCCATTCCTAATGAAGCCATACATTCTAATCACCTTATCAAAATGCATGTTCCAACTCCGAGATGCCTACTTCAATCCATAAATAGATCTCTGAAGCTTTCACCTATTGATTTATCTGTGAATGTGAACTCTTTAGGTTGTATCATATATACCTTTTCTTCCATTTTCCCATTAAAGAAAGTAATTTTGACAACCATTTGCTAGATTTCATAATCAAAGTGTGTCGCTATCGCAAGCATAATCTGAATGGACTTGAGCATTGCTGTAAGAGAAAATATCTAGTTATAGTCAATACCATAATGTTGATGATATTCTTTGGCAACCAAATAGGCTTTATAGGTCTCCACCTTTCCATCTTCTTCCCTTTTTCTTTTGAATATCTATTTACACCCTATGAGTTTAATTCCTTCAAGTGGATCAACAAGTGTCCATATACTATAGATCTTCATGGACTCCATCTTGAATTTCATGACTTCAAGCTATTTTTTAGAGTTGGATCTTTGTGTGGCATCCATGTAGGTGATCGAATCTTCATTGTTCCCATCGAGTTTAACAAAATCACTATTTCGAATCAAGAAACTATAGTATTTATCTGGTTGACATGGTACTCTACCAGATCTCCTTAAAGTACCTCAACAATGGGCTCTAGATTTGATCTAATCAAATTTGGTTCTATATTTTCACTGATCTGTGTCGATTCTTCTACCTGTCGAACTTCATCAAGTTTAATCTTAGAGGTATGAGTTACGTCACCAAGAAACTCTCTTTCTAAAAAGACTGCCTTAAGGCTGACGAGTACAATTTATTCATCTACAAGGTAGAAGTAATACCCTTTAATTTTCTTGGAGTATCCTACAAAATAACACTTATCAGATCTAGATCCGAGCTTGTCGGTTTGTAAACATTTGACAAAAGCGGACAATCCTAAATCCTAAGGTGAGAAAGTGTCAGCCTACGTCCAGTGCATATCTCATATGATTATTTTGTGATCGATTTGCTCGAAGCATTATTCAGAACATAGCATATAGTCTCAAGCGCATAACCCCAAAATGAGATCGGTAGATTTGCAAACCCCATCATGGATCTAACCATATCTAATAGAGTTTGATTCCTCTTTTCTGACACCCCATTATGCTATGGTGCCCAAGAGGGGTCCATTATGAGAGAATCCCATTCTCTCCTAGATATATCAAAAACTCATTGAAAATGTACTCACCTCTTTAATCTGATCGAAAAATTTTAATACTCTTTTCAGTTTATTTTTCTATCTCATTATGGAATCTTTTGAATATTTCAAATGATTCAGACTTGTGCTTCATAAGGTAGACGTATCCATACATCAATAGATTGTCAGTAAATGTAATGAAGTAGTAATACCCTTCTCTGACAGCTATATTCATAAGTCCACATACATCACTATGTACTAAACCTAGAATATCACTGGCTCGTTCATCTTTTTCAGTAAAGGGTGACTTAGTCACTTTTCAAGTAGACAAGACTCACAGATTAGCAATGATTCATAATCATTGATATTAAAGATTTTCTTTTTAGCTAACTTA
Source organism: Elaeis guineensis (assembly GCF_000442705.2). Classification (NCBI taxonomy): domain Eukaryota; kingdom Viridiplantae; phylum Streptophyta; class Magnoliopsida; order Arecales; family Arecaceae; genus Elaeis; species Elaeis guineensis. Next base: position 110,827,333 of record NC_026000.2, on the reverse strand, counting down.
TTTATCTTATTCTTATTTATATAATCGAGCCTGCAATACCAAAGATAGGCATCAGTGATATTATCTATTCTAGGATATTTGTTCGATGTATAAATTACACTAATAGACTGTGATAAAATATAAATATCATATTTTAATTATCCACACATTATTGTGATACCATTCATGCTAATATCACAAAAATCTTCCTTTATTGAAAAGCTATAACCTTCTTTGGCCAAAAAGCCTACAGAGATTATATTCATAAGAAAAGATGGATAATAATGATAATCATCTAAAATAATGACATTTGAGTTAAGAGTAAACTGAACTTTTTCTATATTTAGAATTGGAAAATCTCTTCCATCTCTGACATTCAAAAATCATTCGCTCTTCTCAAATTTTTTACTAATCTGAACTCCCTGCAATGAATTACATATATGAATTGGACTTTTGATATCCAATATCAGATAGTAGGATCACAGATAGAGAAATTATAAGGTGTTATCATACAAGTACCTTGTCTAGTAATCTTTTGCTGATTTCTTTTTCTAGGGTTGTTCTGATCAAGAGAAGCTAGATATAGAGGATAATTTCTCTTTCAGAACCTCATCTTCTTGTAAAAAAGGCATTCTACCTGACTTTGGTCTATCTCAGACTAGTTAGTTTGATTACGCTTTGAAGTCCTAGCATATACTACTGTACCTGTTAGAATTTGATGCCTTGAGATTCAGCCCACATTGAGCCCACAACAAGATTCGTGGTGAAAAACAGAGTCCAACAAGACCAAGATCACCCGAAATGGAGCTCGGATGGAGGAGATACGAGCTTTTGAAGTTGGCACGAGATTCGAGGCAGTGGAGGACCACCGACAACCGACGGTGGGCGGTAGCGATGCGGCCGCAGGTGGTGGCGCACGGGACGTGCGACCCACATGGGCAGGCGGCCCAGGTGGGCATGTGGTCCAGGCGAGCGCATGGCCCAGCCGGGCGCGCGGCCCAAGCGTGCGCAGGCTTGCGCGTGGGAGTGGGTCGGCCCAGGCCCAGCGGCCTGCTGGCCCTTTGCCTCGGTCCATCGTGGATCGGGCGGTCCACAACTGGGCCTGTGGACCACACAGGCATTTCTCATGCATTTTGCATGGTCCACGGCACTATTCCGTGGATCGGTCACGATCGGAGGGCATGGGTTGATCTATTTTTTGATCCAACGGTTCATAACCTAATTTGGGTTGATTAAGGACTCTTAAACCTAATCTAATTAGATTTTAAACCCTGCTTAAGCCTTTAAAAAGGCCTGTGACAACAGAGAGAAGGGGATTCGATTTTTCACGCCGTACGAAGACCATACGGAACCCAAGAGAAGAGAGAGGCGGAAGCGCTGGGAGAGAAGGAGCAGGAGGCTCCTGGATAGCAGTCGCCAGACACTTTAGGGGTTCAGGGGGTCTTCCAAGAGAAAGAGAGCTTTTGTGAGGGAAACTTTAGGTGAGAGAGAATTGAGTGTACAAGGGTTGAGGGTGAGGTCTCCTCTTGTAAAATTTCTTTTTCATAATGAAGTTTGCATGCCCCGTGGAGGCGAGCCCTTTTGTGACTGATCCACATATTTTGATTATTTTTCTTTTTGTTTTGTTTCTTCTTTCTTCCTACTGCATCGCATGATACTGAAAGGATCTTGGGAGGTGGTGTCCTAGCCAGACATCCACCCAACAAGTGGTATCAGAGCCAGGCGGTACAAAGATGCAGATTGCAGTGGTAGTGAGCAAGATGGATGATGGAGAAGACAGGAACAATCAAGATGCAGATCAACAAGTTTGATGGAAAGAGCAATTTCTCCTTATGGCAAACAAGGGTGAAGGATGTGCTCATTCAACAGGGGTTGATCGATGCTCTCTTGTGCGATGAGAAGCTAACCACCATGGAGGTGCGAGATTGGAAACGGCTACAGATGCAGGTGGTGAGTACCATCTGCATGTACCTGGCAGATGAGGTGGTGATCCATGTGCTGAGCGAGACTTCCTCGATGGTGCTGTGGTCGAAGCTTGAGGAGTTGTACATGGTGAAGTCTCTCACCAAAACACTTTTTCTCTGGAGGTAGTTCTACCAACTACGGATGACTGAGGGACAGAGCGTGCAGGAGCATTTGAGCCACTTTCAAAAGATCCTCACCGACCTCCTCAGCATTGGCGAGAATGTTGAGGAGAAGACCACGGCGTTGGTTTTGCTGGCATCGCTTTCCCCTTTGTACGAGACCTTGGTGACTGCTCTTCTAGTGGGGAATAGCACTATCAAGATGGACGAGGTCACCGCGGCGATACTCTAGAACGAGATTCTCAAGAGGGAGAACCCAGCTTCGATCTCAGGTGGTGGTAGCTCAACTTTGGTGGCTTCTAGAGGAGTAGGAGGCGGTAGACAGAGCGACAGGAGATCGCAATAAGGGCAGTCCAAGTCCAGGAGGGACTTAAGCAAAATCATGTGTTACCGGTGTGAGGAGTTGGGGCATCTAGCCAGAGATTGCCCTCAACTGAAAAATCAGACGGTGGCTGCTGTAGTGACGGCCGACAGTGATTTAGATGGAGATGTTTTGGAGATATCTGATGAGGTATCTATATTTTTCCAGCAGTGGATATTAGATTCTGCATGCCCCTATCATGTATGTTGCAGAGAGGAGCAGTTTGACTCCCTAGAGAATAGTGAGGGCACTGTATATCTGTTGGATGGATCGAGCTGTGCGATTAGAGGCATTGGGATGATCAGCTGGAGGACACATGATGGTGCAGTGAGGAGATTAGAGGAGGTTCGATACATACCCGATTTCAGGTGGAATCTTATCTCACTTAGTAGATTGGATTCAAGAGGCTACAGGACGGTAGTTGGTGGAGGAATCATGAGGGTGTTACGCGGCGATAGGATTGTGCTGGAGGAGAAAAAGGGGACCAAAGGACATTATTACTTGGTGGGGAGCCCAGTGCGAGGTGGAGCTTCGGGAGCCAGGTGGAGCCCAGAGTGAGGTGGAGCTCGAGGAGGTGGATCGGGCACGAGATAGGAGACTCGGGAGGATAAGAGGCGACGTCGCAAGGTGAGATTCCTATTACCGCAGGACGATGCCCCGAGCAGCTCTCAGGTCAGGAGGAGCATAGCATATAATGGAGATAGGATCGAGCAGCCTGGCTCGACTCTCATGTTTGCCCATCCATGATCAGCAGGCGATTGCCCCAGGGCATGGGGGTGAGGAGATCCAGAAGCTCTCGAAGTTTGGAAGAGGCCGAATATCAAGTTGAGGTGGAGATTGTTAAGATTTGATGCCTCGAGATTCAGCCCACATTGAGCCCACAGCGAGGTTCGTGGTGAAAAATGAAGTCCAACGAGACCAAGATCACCCGAAACAGAGCTCAGATGGAGGAGATACGAGCTTTTGAAGTTGGCATGAGATTCGAGGCGATGGAGGACCACCGGCGACCGACGGTGGGCGACAGCGGTGCGGCCGCAGGCGGCGACTTGTGGGACGCGTGACCCAGGCCCGCGTGGGATGCGTGACCCATGCGGGCAGGCGGCCCAGGCGGGCGTGCGGCCCAGGTGCGGGAGCGGGCCGGCCCAGGCCCAGCGGCCTGTTGGCCCTTTGCCCCGATCCACCATGGACCGGGTGGTCCACGGCACTATGCCGTGGATCGGTCATGATCAGAGGGCGTGGGTTGATCTATTTTTTGATCCGACGGTTCATAACCTGATTTGGGTTGATTAAGGACTCTTAAACCTAATTGAATTAGGTTTTAAACCCTACTTAAGCCTTTAAAAAGGCCTGTGACAACAGAGAGAAGGGGGTTCGATTTTTTGTGCCATACGAAGCCCGTACGGAACTCAAGAGAAGAGAGAGGTAGAAACACTGAGAGAGAAGGAGCAGGAGGCTCCTGGATAGCGGTCGCCAAACACTTCAGGGGTTCAGGGGGTCTTCCAAAAGAAAGAGAGCTTTTGTGAGGAAAACTTCAGGTGAGAGAGAATTGGGTGTACAAGGGTTGAGGGTGAGGTCTCCTCTTATAATTTTTTTTTTCATAATGAAGTTTGCATGCCCTATGGAGGTGAGCCCTTTTGTGGCTGATCCACGTATTTTGATTATTTTTCTTTTTGTTTTGTTTCTTCTTTCTTCCTGCTGCATCGTGTGGTACTGAAAGGATCTTGGAAGGTGGTGTCCTGGCCAGACATCAACCCAAAAGTACCATACTTATCTTTCCTCTCTTAAATGACCGATGTCCTATTGAGGATAAATCCTCAAGTATGCCAAAGGACTTGTTTAACATTTGAAGCATCTCCTTTGATGGAGCATCAACAAATTTACAACTAAATTCATCACTCATAGCAGCTCTCATTATGCAATGTATTATTGTATAGTCATTGAGCCACTTCTGATAAGTGTCTATAACCATCGCATCGATATTGGGAGCTGGTACTTCAGGTGCTGAATCCATAATCACATATAGGATCCTCTCATGCTCAAAAACTATTCTCAACTTTCGATATCAATTATCAAAATTGGATCCCATAAATTTGTCATTGTCCAACAATAAGTGGAGCAATAAACTACTAGCTATCAATAAAAGGAAAACAAAAGATCTATTAGTATATGGATTATTTAATCTTAAAGATTTGGACTTTAGTTTAAAATTTCTCTCACTATTTTATACGAATTGATAGCCTCTACCTCCAATTCAAGGAATTACTTTAATTCCTTAGCGAGTACTAAAATCTACATAGACTACAGATGAGCCTGACTATGATCAGCTAACCCATGTGTATCTATGGATAGGTTCTTAATCAATTATTTTTTTAAATAACTTTTAGTAAATAATTTTATCTCAAATTTGATTTTAGTAGGCTATGGCCTTTATTGAAAGTCCTGGTTAGGTCTAACTATTAATATAACCATACTCAGTGTATCTGACTAACGAATGATTAGGCCTGACTTTGGTTGGCCAACCTAACTACCCATCAGAGAGACATGACTGAGTTATCATATTATGAATGATAATTCTAATAGTAGATAAGCATTAGGCCTTTGGGCTTCCAATGATCATTAGACTAATGGATCCATTATCACCCAACTTAATGGGAGACTATGATCTAGTTATTCCCAAAACTATCTCATTTTAAGGATCTAATAATTTAAAAAATTTATTTTAACGATTTCAGAAGTAATTGACCAGCAAGTCTTAAATCCTCCCACTAACTTTAGAGGACTATAAACAAACTGGTCCAAAGGCACCTAATTCAGTCAAACTGATTTAATAATCTGAGAATAAGAGAAGAGATTAATTGATAAATCATAAATCCTTTCACTGACTTCATCAAGTCATAAAGAGAACTATAAACAAGTCAGAGATACTTAAATCAGTCACATTGGTTTACCTTAATGGCATGGGTCAACTCGAATCGATCAATAATCTAATCAAAATATAATCTACCTAATTAGTCAGATAAGTGAGATCGATATAAGGGTCTGCCTCGACTTATCTTAGACACTATCGAAATGGTCAGATAAGCAAACTGTCAATTAAAAATCACTGATCATATTGTCAAGCAATATTATCAAACTTATCTTAGATACCAATTGATCGATTAGTTTCAATTCAGTCAGTCAAAGGACTCGGGCTAAACCACTGAGCCACGATCATGGTCTATTTGATATGGTCAAAAAATATGAACTTGATCAAGCTATAACTATTATGGTTGATCTAGAGTAATTCTGATAATCTAATTCAACTCTTGATTAGATTTAATCAATTTCTCTAATTAGTCCATATTTTTTTCTAACCCTAGGTCTAACCTTGTTAGAAGATCTAATTCATGCTAACCCATGACCCATCATTTTATAAGGTGCCTTAATATTGTCAATTCCCAAATCTAGATCACTTAATTTCAAATTAAGTGTATAAAATATGTGTTTCAGTCTGTAAAACTATTTTACTAGGATTTCAAGTGTGACATACATCATATGTCATATAATTTTTAGATCCTAAAATCTATTTTTTAGATTTATGTTTAACAATTAAATCTACATAAATTTGATCTAAATATCATATATATCATATGTATCATGATCATTTTTAGATCAATACCGATTACATCATATGCAATCTATAATTCAGATCTAAAAATAATTTTTATATCTGAATTTATTTTATTAAAATTATAATTAATCATGAATCACTTTAGATCTAATCTAAACTTATTCATGATCAACATAATTTTAAAACTTTTTCACTATTTTTTTTTCATGAGATATAATTACATGATACCCCTACACATCATAAGAGCATCCCATCAAATAAGAAGAGAGGATTTTTAAACCCTACTAACTCTTATGACTGGATAGTTTGGTGATCAACCCAATCCAAGTATTGAGCTACTAAGATTAAAAATTTAATTTCTAAAATTAATTTTATCTACATACACAATAAATGAAACAAGCATGCATTCATATGAACATGATCATATCATTCATACTATATATCTAATCTAATTAGATCAATGCATCAAATTTAATTTAGATAAATTTTAGATCTGAATCTAGTTTTATACAGCATATAAAATATCTAACATAATATTAAAAAATAATTCAAATATACACATGAATGCATAAAAATAAAATTCTGATTAGACCTGATTTGATGTTGTGCAGAATTTTACTTAAAATCAGATCTAAAAATCTATCAAAATAGATTTAATTCAGATTTTAATTAAGTCAAATATCCAACCCAAAATAATATCATAAAAATTTTATTAAAATATATTTAAAATAGATTTTAAATTGATTGTTATTTAAAAAAAAAATCTGTATCAAGAAAATTTTGTTATAATAGATTTATAACAAACCTTCATCAGTCATTAATTTGGTTCTTAACATCTAATCAAAATCAGCTCAAATAATTTTTAGATAATAGGTCTAAATCTGATTTTAATGTCTAATAAAAATTTAATTACATACAATATATAATCATATCAAAAAAATTAGTTATGTATCCATGTATCAGACCTCCCTCTGATACCAGTTGAAGAAAAAAATTCATCCGATCTGATTGGATCGTCTGGGTGCATCTAAAAATTTTTCTACAATAAGCTAATATAAATTTTATATTTATTTGATGTGTAGTAAAATAGTGATCAAAATCTCTAGAAGATTCTTAAATCCAATACCTTGTGAGGTCTGAACATGGACACTCTACTTTGCACGTATGTCCAGATTTATAGGGAAGATGGATGAAACCTCAGGATGTCACACCTTTTGAAGGGCAGCAAAGGGAGTTGGTTGAGATCCAATCTTAAGTGTAGAGGCTAGGGAGGATTCCTTCACATTAAGAAGAAGAAGCCACCCAAGACCTCCATGCACAAAAAAAAGGGGCACCTTCCTATATTTGTTGCACTAGTCAATTCACTATCTCACAATGTTTTTCTTTTAGTTTTGTCATAGTAAACTTCTTAGCTCACTGGTGAATAGGGTCCCTTCCTTTAAATAGGTGAAGCATCCATGATCTAATCAAAGACCTAAT
>NC_026000.2:110770181-110819720 GCF_000442705.2 Elaeis guineensis | reverse complement strand
GTCGCCTAGAGTCACTGATCCCTCATCTGTCTTGGTGTATGTTGCAAACCAAGACCTGTGTGGTGTGTAGTGATGTAAGCACGCAGAGTCTAGTGTCCACTCCTCTATGTAATGCCTGTGACCATCTGATACCACAAGTAGATCATCCTCCACCTGCTGCCCAGTAACTACACTCACTGATTCTGAGCCACTTCTTTCTCCCTTCTTGCTCTTCCATAGTGGACATTCTCGCTTGAAGTGCCCGAACTCATTGCACTTGAAGAATTTCATCTCTTTCTTTCCTTCCTGGACTTGGACCGCCCCCTGGACTTGCTTCTGCCTCTGCCTCTACCTGTCCTCTCCCCTACTGCCAAACCCTCCTGGGGAGCCCGATCTCTGGTCAACTTTTCTCTTTGCTCATTAGACTCAGCACCGAGACCATGTCCTCATATTCCAGAGTCTCCTTGCCATAGAGCAGTGTAGTCACCAAAGAGTCATATGATCCTGGCAGCGAAAACAAAAGCAACAGGGACTTGTCCTCCTCATCCAGCTTCACCCCGATATTCATCAACTCCGTGCACAACTGGTCAAACCTCTAAATATGGCCAATCACATCAGATCCCTCCTACATCTGAAGACTGTACAATCTCTTCTTTAGCATTAGCTTATTGCACATATTCTTCCCCAAATACATGGTGTGCAACTTCGACCAAAGGCCCTTCGAGGTCTTTTCTTCCAGCATCGAATACAACACCGCATCCGCCAAACATCCTCTGATCACCAAGCATGCTTTCTTCTCCAACGATGCCCACTGTCTATCTGTCATTCCCTCAGGCTTCTCATCCAAAGCCTGATCCAGATCTGCTTGCACCAGAAGATCCTTCACCCAAATTTTTCATATGAAAAAATTTTTCTTGCCATCAAACTTCTTGAAATCAACCTTCATATTGCTGCCCATGACTGGATCCAAGCCAAATAAGCAATATAAAATCAAGAAGTGTAGAATATACCTTGATGGTACCTTGCTGAAAATTTTCAGCACTTGGGATCTTCAACTTCTCATGCTTGGAACCACTTCCTCACCACCGTGGCTCTGATACCAACTATTGGAGCATGATTTGGAGACTTTTGGACTCGATTGAAGGCCCTTGATGAAATCAGCCTGGTTGCTGTCTTCTTCATCAGCCTTTCGTTCCAGATGAAGAATGCCTCTTAAATCATCTCTGAAAAATTCAAGATCTGGTACTCAACTATATCAGGCCTGGATCGAGGTCTTCCAATTTGTAGATCTCAAATTGGGATGTTCTAGATAGGGAAGAAGATTGATGGAGACAGACCTTGTAGATCTGTCCTGCTGTAGTCTTTCCTGTAGATCTGTTGATGGAGATCTCACCCGTACCTCAAACGACCTCAGATCAACTCCAGATCTGAGAGAGACTTGTACCAACCTCTTCTAAGAGATTCCAAGTCCTGGACCTGATGCTTGGATGGCTGCAAGAGGGGGAGAGCAGATCTGGTAGGCGGCACAAAGGGGGAGGTGGTCTAGCGCCTCCTTGCTTCACCTGCCTTTTTGGGACCTGGCGGCAAGAAACCCTAGGGTTTCTTCCTCCTGGGGCATGGAGAATTACTGGAGAGAGAGGGAGAAGAGAGAGAGAGAGACTTGGGAGAAAGAGTTGTGTATTTCTTGGCTTAATCAAACCTATACAAGTGCATGTATATATAAATACAGGGTCAAGTGACCCAAACCCAAAACTCCCTTGACCAACTCTATGGGAGATTAGGTTAACCCAAGCCATGTACACCCATGACTCGATTGAATCTCACCTATCCTGGCCCAGACCTGGTCCATAAAGAGTTGGTCCCTTGAGGCCCACAAAATCTAGACCTCAAGAACCCGAAAGGCCCACAGCCTTTCAACCTAGGGCCCAACTAGCCCTAGAACCTCCATGAAGCATGATGGACTTGGCCTTAGCCTTGGTCCCCTGGGCCTTGGGCACACCACCTGGATCACAACACATCTGTCATATTTCATAATCGAAATAGGCTACAACAGCAAGCAATGTGCGGATGGATTTTAGCATGGCTATGGGTAAGAAGGTATCCTGATAGTCAATGCCTTCACGCTGACTATAACCTTTCGCTACGAGCCTAGCCTTGAATGTCTCCACATTCCATCTGCACCTATCTTTCTCTTGAAGATCCATTTATACCCAATAGGTACAATACCTTTAGGTAGATCTACCAAGGTCCAGACTTGGTTTGAGTGCATCGAGTCAATTTCTGATCTCATTGCCTCTAACCATTTCTCGGAATCAATATCTGATATCGCCTCGTCATAGGTCTTGGGATCATCACCATGAACCCCATTTTCCATGAGGAATATTTCTCTACATCCTCTTGTATGTTACCTAGGTACCTTTCAGGAGGACGGGAAACCTTAGTCGATCTACGAGGTGGAAGAGGTTGTGTTAGGACTGGTTCTAATTTATTAGGTTCCTCGGTTCTTTAGCTCATTACTCTTAGGAGACATTCTTCTTGAGCTTAATTATTCTTCCGATGCCACCATCTTGAATAAACTATTTTTCAAGAAAAATAGTATTTCAACTCACAATCACATTGTGGTCTTTCGGAATATAAAAATAGTATCCTAATGACTCTTTAGGATATCCTATGAATCGAGCTCTAAAAGACTGAACTCTAACTTGTCCGTCTGTTGTCTCTTGACATGAGCCAGACAACCCCAAATTCTGAGATGATTCAAACTTAACTTCTTACCATGCCATATCTCATATGGTGTGGTAGGAACAGTTTTAGAGGAAACCCTATTCAATACATAAATTGCTGTCATGAGACAATGTCCTAAAGAAAATCAGGGAGGTCCATGAAGCTCATCATGGAACGGACCATATCTAATAGGGTCCAGTTTCTCCGTTCTAAAACCCCATTAAGTTGAGGCATTCCAGGTGGAGTCCATTGTGAGACTATGCCATTGTCCTTAAGATAGTCTAGGAATTTTTGACTAAGGTATTCACCTCCTTGATCTGATCGAAGAACCTTAATAGGCTTTCCTGTTTGTTTTTCTACCTCATGTCTGAATTTCTTAAACTTTTCAAAGGCTTCAGACTTATGTTTCATTAGAAACACATACCTGTACCTAGACATATCATCGGTAAAGGTAATGAAGTAGACAAAGTTGCCTCTAGCCGTCACATCAAATGGGCCACATACATTCATATGTACCAGGGCAAGTAGGTCTGTGGCCCTTTCTCCATGTCCCACAAAAGGGAGCTTGGTCATTTTGCCTTGAAGGCATGATTCACAAACTGGATATGACTCGAAAGTTACAGACTCAGTAGCCCGAATTTCTCTAATTTGTTAACCCTATCTTCCGCTATATGACCTAGCCTTAGGTGCCACAGTTACTTATCATTTAGACTATCTCTAGGCCTTTTAATTCTTATGGCATTCACATTTTGCTCAATATTAAAAATAGATACATCAACATGTAACTGATAGAGACCATTACTAACAAAACCATTTGCAACTGTATTATTTTCATAAAAATTTATAATGGTCCTTATGAAAGCTAATCACATAGCCTTCTTGTGCTAAACATGAAACAGAAATCAAATTTCTACTTGCTGCAGGCACATAATAACAGTCTCTTAAAACTAAATCTAATCCTAACGGTAATCGCAGAGCATAGGTTTCCACGGCCACGACAGCAACTTGCTCCTTAACGTGTAGGATCATCTCCCCATTCCTCAGCCTCCTGCTCTCCTCAAGACCTGCATAGAAGTGCACAAATGAGCACTAGAACCAGAGTCAAGCACCCAACTGAATGCAGAAGAAATCGTAAGATTAGATTCGATAATGAGCATACCTCCAGAAGGACCATCCTTCTTGTTCTTCAGGGTGGCCAGGTACTGAGGACAGTTCCACTTCCAATGGCCTTCTGACTGACAGTGAAAACACTTTCAGTTTTCAGAAGCCTTCTTCTTCGGTCTTGTCTTCTTGTTCTTACCATCCACCTTCTGCTTCTTCACAGACTTCTTTTTCTTTTCAAAAGACTTTCTCTTGGAAGAAGTCCACTCCACAGTAAGAACTGAGTCTTTTGAACCTTTCATTGAAAGCTGAGCCGTAACCAGCATATTCATTAACTCGGTCAAGGTACATTACATCTTATGCATATGAAAGTTCATGATGAACTGACCATATGCATCGGACAAGGACTGAAAGATCACATTAATCTGAAAATCTTATCTAAGATGATACCGAGCTTCTCAAGCTCTTCAAGATCCTTGATCATTGTCAAACAATGATCTTGGACTGACTGCCCATCATGCATCTTGGCCTTAAAAAGTCTTTGACAGACTTGATACTTGGCTACGCGACTCTGTTCACCAAACAACTCTTATAGGTGAGCCAACATTTGACGGGTAGTCAAAATATTTTCATGTTGGCGCTGCAAGTCATCAGACATTGCACCCAACATGTAGTACCTGGCTTTGTTATCATCATCCGTCCATTTTTCCAGAGATGCTCTCTTTTCAGCAGTCGGACGTGCTGGCATGGCAGGTGGGTCCTGGTCCAAGACATGAGTCAATTTTTGAAACCCAGAATAATTCTGTAGTTCCTCAACCAGTCCTTAAAATTTGGTCCAGTCAGTCTATGAGTGTCTAGAATTTTGGTCAGGGGGTTTGAGGCAGACATATTTTCCGTAGAGAGTCAAAAGTTTCTAGTTAGATTTTGTAATCAGACTCAACCAATTTGTTTAGGGTTTTTATTTTTAAACAAATTAGGCTCCCACTATTTTCTCAGATCCCTACACTCCCTTGGTAGAGATGTGAAAATCTCCGTGATTTCTAGTGGGTGGTGCGGTCTTACCGACTGGCTCATCACCTCACCTAACAGTTATTGGTGATGGGTCAACCGATGAGTGGACAACTCTTATCCAATAATTCTCTAATCATGGTGCACCCAAAACTTGATCTCTAATTCATGAAGCTCACCGTATTCGGGATATTGCTCCAATCCTTAGTTAAGCCAAACCCACCATTTGCACGAACTAGATTCTTGATTGGGTCCCTCACCGTATCCGAATATTGAGCCCAACCCATCCTCTAATCCGTAGCATCCAATGCCTAATGGACATGGTTGCATCTTCCCGGTGCAACTGAGCCACTGTAACCAGCCGAGAACAATCAACCTCGGAAGGGCCCACACATCCACAATGGTGGAAGATCTAGACTTAATATTTTCTTAAGGAGATTTGATTTAGGTCTCTTTAAACTTGACTTGATATAGTCATAACAATTATAACTAACCTAGTGGCATGGGTTAGCTCGAATTGTTAGCCACCTCAAATCAAAATTGGATTGACACATATGGTCAGGTAAGTGAGACCGATGGAAGGGATATGCCATTAACTCGACAAGAACGCATTCGAGTCGAGTAGCTCCCAATTAAAAACTAATCGGTCGCATCTGTCGAACTTACCTTAACACCAAATTGTTGAACCAGAACTAATTGGGTTAGCCTACAATCCAGACTCTAACCTCTGAGCCAAATTAGGTCTTTACATGATTGAGTCATATCTTAATATGATTCGACCTTGATCCAGACTTAATCCTATTAGGCTGGTCAATTATTAGTTTCATGATCCCACCTAACCAACTCTTGATTCGGTTTGATCAACGCTAGACCTAATTGAGCTACCCAAGTCCGAACCCAATTTTATGAAAATATCTTAGATATGAAATTCTCAATTTTAGACCTAATTTAATTTCATAAACTTAATACATTAATGAAATTTGGGTTCATAAACAAAGCATGTATAATAAATCCTAGGATTTCAGGATCTAGGTTTTGTAGAAAAGTAAATTTTAATTTTGATTAAGATGAACGCACGGCACCCCTACACGTCATATGAACGCCCCATTGAATGGGAGGAGAGGGTCTTTAAATCTACTTCATTCTTATGACCGGACGGCCATGAGGAACACCTTAACCAGAAATATAAATTTAACTACAAAACTAGTTAGATCTAAATTAACATATCACATATACAATTTAAGATCTAACTCATACATGCTTTGCATACATCTCATGTATCAAAAATTAATCTAATTAACATACTTTCAGGTCTGATACATCACATATAATATCTAAAAAATAAGATTTAAATTAAACTATTCAAAATTAAATTTATTCTAGACAAGTTACTAGATCAGTTCTATAACTAGTCTAGGCATGTTACAGATTAATTTTATAAAAAAATTAAAATTTTATTTTTTATTTTCTGATCAGATTATAACACTTATAATATTAGAAAAATAGAGAATAAATTATATTTAATTCATATTTTAATCTCATTAAAATATAAAACTTAAGACTATTCATGGATTCAACTAATCCTAGTCTAGTCATGCATCTCATGCATGTTAGATCATCTTAGATTTAATTTTAAAATATTTTAATTTATATCCTATCATATCTGATGTGACATCTAAAATTTTTTAATATCAAATAAATTAAAATTAAAATTAGATCTAAATTAGATCTGAAATAGAGCCAACAACCTGGCTCTGATACCACTTGAAGGAAAAACGCCTTTTTCAAGCGTAGGATCTTCCAGATTTCATCAAATCTGGGTGGAATAAATTTTAAATTTTTATCCTATATTATTTCAGATCTAATATATATTAGATATAATTTTATTATCTAATATTTTAATTTCAAAATTAAATCTAAAAGTATGAGAAACATAGACATACCTCAAGGGTAATCTAATTACCCTGTAGATGATTGCAGCACTGCCTGAGGTTTTGATGTAGCCACGTAAGCACCTGGCCTCTACCAGTATCCACTTAGGTAGGATCTAGAACATTTCTCCTTGCAATTCTATGCTCCAAAAATTAGATCAATATCTGATTTGAAAGTACTTCAGAACTCCTTCTGAAGTTGGAGCAGCAGTCTGTCGAAGATGTCCTGCAGCCTTCTATTCCAGGCATCACCACGCCTTGCACCTATGCCAGATGAATGTCCAACTTCGTGGACGTGAAGAGGGGAGAAAGGAGAGCAGGGAGAACATGGAGAAAGGAGAGGGGGCAGCAGCCAATGGATTTTTTGCACAAAACAAGTTCTGCCCCGAAACCATAGGTGCAGCAGGGTTTATATAGACCCTGTATGCTGCGCAGTGCCACATCATTCGACCAATCAAAAAATTCCAATAAATTCTGAAAAATTTTGATTGGTGGAGTGATATCATCTGATCACATCAGATAAGAATCTCCATGCACTCTCCTATGTTGGCACCAACAATGGATAGGCTCAAATAAGGTGGCGCCAAAGAGTCCAAGTTTATCAGGACTCTTTGGTTCTTATCCATTTGGGGCACCCACTTAAATCTAATTGGGCTCATGTCATAATCTGATTATGGAACCCAATTTGATTAGGTTTAGGCATGTGGACACTCCATAAAAATCCCTCAATAAGTCCTCTTAGTTTAAGACCCATATGTCAACTTTTGACAGATGTCCTAAAATAGATTGGCAGGTGCTAGAAATTAGCAGGTGTTGTCTTAAATTCATCTCATGAATTAAGACAAGCCTTTTTTGAGCTGGACAAGCTTCATTTAAATTAAGAAAACTTTTCAAGGTTCTCTGGATGAGCCAGATCATATTTGGCTCAGTAGAGACAGAAAAGATTACACGAGGAGAAAGTTAGGCTCAATCGAGTGCTAGCACGATTTCCTTGAACTAATTGGATCTTATCCAAATCAATTGGGCTAGCCCAATTGATGACATTCAGACCCTAACCCTTATTTGTGTGACCCAATTAAGTTCAATTCTGTATGGTAATGAGACATGTCATGATCTCATCATCGACATCATCGAAACTCCTTTCGATGGATCAGAACTCTTCTGATTCAGATAATTAGAATGATCGATCATCAAAATCATTCTAATTGCTCCCAAAATCTATCAGTGACACCTAACAGTATATGGTGGCAACCCATCAGAACTGAAGATGAACCTCTCAGTGCAGCTACCTATGTGATTGAGTTCCTCTATCATGAGTCCCAACTGAATTAGGGTTAAGGTGAACTCGTCAGACCCAACATCAGTCATATGAATCAATCGATTGATCTGAGTCCGATTTGAAACCCCAATGGAAAACTCTTTTTCATTATTTTACTCTCCATGGCCATGGGCTTAAGGACTCGATCTTTCGATCATCATAGGACTACTCCTCTCATCTATCGAGGTTGATAGATCCCATCTTGATGCGATCTGGTTCCTACAATGAATATGCTACAGCCAACATACACCTCAGGGTTCCGGATGGCTAGGACATCGAGTTATGGTGTAGTCATACTATAACACACTCAAGGTGAATTGATGATGAAAGGAATATGCCCTATAAAAAATCAAAATGTATAAATAGATGGATATTTTATGTCTCCCGACAACTCATGTACTGATGTTTTAAATAAATAAAGGCATTTAGTTCATCATATGCTGCATCTTATTTTGATGAACCCCATAAATTAGGGCTATGGTTTTAGGGTTATGTTGGATCATACCAAGTGAGACCTAAAACTTAAAACTCTAATTTTAAATATTCCTAGTCGATGGAACATTGAGTAGGGGATCAATGTTTTCGGTAAGACTGGTACATCCTGTGTATGCTCGGCAGAGAGGGTAATTAATCTCACAATTACTTATGTATGACACTAATATAAGGATGTAAGTGTTCATTAGAGAATGAATTCACTGAATTGATCTAATTAAAGAATAGCTGATGGAGTCTTATCTACATGTCAACAGATTTTTTCTTATTGTGGGAATTGTGCATGTAAATCTTTTGACCTGAGACTGCCATAGAACCTTATAAGCATGAATCCATATTTTGGATCATACTCATTCATGATTTAATCATGTACGGGATGTTCTGGATATGATGGATTGCTTATGAAGGTTGTGAGTAGGTCAATATGGAAATGATCGCTCCTAGTAAGAGGAGATCGCATCCTATCTGCTTCAATCAAATAATGATTCAGGAAGACTTTGATCAAAGTATTATAAAAAAAAAAATTAGAAATGGTTTCTAATATTTTATAAATTGAATCATTATTATTTGATCAAGAGAAATATGAATATAAAATTGGTTTGAATTTTTTCATACCCAAACATATATTCGGGATGCAGGATGATCGTAAGATGAAGTTGCACGATAATTTTCACTGAAGGGTATTTTTGTATTTCCATCAAAATTCATATCTACCAGGTAGACATGATACGTTGCTAGATGTCAATCATGTCTTGTGAGTTTGATTGAATTAAAGAGTTTAATTCGATCATTAATTAAAAGCTGTTCTGATTGATCAAAATGGTTCAGCTTTATTTGACCTAAATCGGCTAGATTGTGTTCTAACCAAATTAGTTTAAATTGCACCTGGACTCACTGCTGACTAGATGTGGAACCCAATGGGTCACACGAAAGGGAATTGATCATGGGTTTAATTTGATTAAACCATGTTTGCAAGTTGAACATGCTAGCACATGTTGCAAACCCTAGCATTTAGATTCGAATCGAATTCGAATCGGGTTTCGATTTGGGCTAATTTAGAACCAATTTGAGCCAAATTGGATTTGGTCTTGAAGTGGGTTCGAAGTGTTTTAATTGGGTTTGCTGTTGGGTGCCAAAAACCAGGGAACCACATGCCTAAGAGTCTCTCTCTTGGCGTGTGGATTTAAATCCATGCGCATGAGCCACATGGCGCATGGATGGAGTTGGCGCCACCTTTAGATAAGGTCTATCCTATTTTTCTCTGTAATCTTTATTCTATGAATGTATTTCAGATGTCTTAGGAGGTGCCTAAGAGTCCTTCTGAGTATTAAACTCATTATAGAAGAATTAAGAAAAGGATAAGGATTAAATCCATGCGCCACCTCTTGGAAGCGCCCCTTTGAAATTTCAAATGGGGAGATAAGTTTTAAATTATCCATGCCCATTAATCTCTTGCACCATTCTTCAAATTGGCACCATATATCTTGGCCATTGGATGGGCTTCCTTTCAGATCCAAAGCATGGGTTGATGGCGCCAATAAGAGAAGCTTGTGACTTCTCATCTGAACACCGTAAGTTAAGATCGAAGAGTCTTTCTGAAATAAGGCATCTCTTCAACCCAATTTTGATGTACACGTGGCATTTCTTAACTTATGGGATGTGAGAAATAGACAAGAGGCATGAGATAATTTGTAAGAGGGTGTGAGATGTTTTGGATTGCATCTTTATGTGAATATAAATAGGGGTGCACGCGAGGAGTCTCGGGTATTCAGAAGTCTTCTTTCTTTCTTACAAGAGGCTCTGCTTGTCTAATTTTCATTATTCCTTCTCTCTAGCCTAGATAAGATCCTGATAAAGGATAAGAAATCTTCCAAAAGGCTTAGAGAATTGGAATAAAAATTAAGGAGACAAGGAGCAAGAAAGAAAGGGAAGAAAAGGTCCAATAGTGTGACAGCAAACCCAAGAAAGGAGGTTCTGCCCAAATTGCATTTAAATTTGATAAATCAGAATTTAATTGTAGAGTATTTTCTAATAAGTACTAGAGAGTTGATCAAGTCCTCGTGTGGATCAACGTTGGAGGGTGAACACGTGGGCACCTGGTGGAAACTCAAACAGATTGCTGCCGGCAACTAAGCACAAATCAGGGTTTAGCGATAAGAGGTATGTTTCTATATCTTTTATTTGATATTAATGCATATTATATGGTTTAATTTCTGATAATGTGATCTTAGAGTTAGGTTTTAATTTTATGATTTCATAATAATTGTTTTGAAATCCATGCTTCCGCCATTGCACTAAAATCTTTCAATGGTATCAGAGCAACCATGTTAGAATTAAATCATATGATGATATGTTAATGATTTAAAGGCAATCTTATAAATATGATATGATCATTATTTATGTTTTAATATGATTTTATATGATGAGATCATATTCATTATTTCATAATTAAAATATGATGTATATAATTTTGGAATGTTGCTATGTCATATTGAATTATGTTCACTATGATGCTATATGATGAGATCATATTCATTATTTCATAATTAAAATATGAAGTATATAATTATGGAATATTGCTTTGTCATATTGAATTGTGTTCACTATGATGCTATATGATGAGATCATATTTATTATTTCATAATTAAAATATGATGTATATAATTATGGAATGTTGCTTTGTCATATTGAATTATGTTCACTATGATGCTATATGATGAGATCATATTCATTATTTCATAATTAAAATATGATGTATATAATTATGAAATGTTGCTTTGTCATATTGAATTGTGTTCACTATGATGCTATATGATGAGATCATATTCATTATTTCATAATTAAAATATGATGTATATAATTATGGAATGGTGCTTTGTCATATTGAAGTGTGTTCACTATGATGCTAATTTCTTTTATTCATGTATTTATTATGATATAGAAATTAAATATGCATTGAGATCAAAAAAACCTCTATAAAATGATATTAAGTTGTAGTGTAATTAACCAATAGCAGAACCAGTCGATGATGTCTAATTGATCAATCGGTGTCTAGGAAAGTGGTTCATGATCGGTAAAGAGAATGTGGTTTCTAATTGGTTCCGTTGTTTGACCTGGCCAAAATTTATTGGTGTCTAAGGAAAGCAACGGGGGGACCCCCACCTCTCTTCCACTTACCTGGCTGATTAGATTAATTTAATTCTTGACTGGGATGCTCGGTATTATATTCACTATATTATGGCCTTCCTTCATGCTAGGACATTACTATGTCACGAACCATATTAGGTTTGTTGTGTAACCACAAGACCAATTATGGAAACTGACATAATATTGTTCTGGCGCATCGAGATACTTACAGCAATTTTTGAGTTAATGCTTTGTTGTGTAACCACAAAAGCATTTATATTCTATTTTGACTATATTAAAATGAAGGGTTCTACTTAACTAAAATATTATGGTCCATTGTGTAAACACAAGGCTATTAATGTTTTAGAGGCCAGGGTTTTTATTGAGAATTGCATGAGATGCAATAGGAAAGAGTTTCCTACCTTTAAACTTATAAAAGGTTTGTTGTGCAACCACAAGATCTTTTATAAGGAATTAGCATCTCAATCCCACTAAAAAATCAATCAGGGTTTTCTCAAACATCATACTAGAGGGTTATGATGTCTGATAAAAATAGTGGGAGACACAATAAAATTAAAGTCCTAATTTAATTGTGTATATCATCTTGAGTTGTTCACTTATGTAATGTTCTTTATTATGTAGATTAATGGCTTCTTCATTTTCACTTCGCTCCATTTTGGATACAAATAAATTGACTGGTACCAACTATGTAGACTGGTTGAGAAATCTTAAAATAGTACTTAGTCAAGAGAAGCTTTCTTACATTCTCGATACCCCTGACATTGAGCCAATTGGGGAGGATGCCACAGAGGAAGAAAAAACCACATATAGGATGTGACAAAATGATTCTTTAACTGTCAAGTGTATCATACTTGCCTTATGATAAATGAGTTACAGAGGCAGCATGATAGCATGGACACTCATTCCATATTGCTCAATTTAAAAGAGCTTTATGGAGAACAGAGTAGACTGCAAGATATGAGATATCTAAGCAGTTATTTCATACCAAATGACAGAGGGGTCATCCATACAAAACCATGTTCTGATGGTTATTGACCTGATCACTCGATCAGGTCAATTAGGTTTTGTTATGGATGGAGAGTTGAGTCAAGATCTAATCCTGCAATCACTTCCAGAATCATTTTCTCAGTTTGTCGTGAACTATCACATGAACAAACTGAATTCTTCCTTGCTGAGCTGTTAAATATGCTCAAAACAGCAAGAGCCATATCAAGAAGGATAAGGTCCTCTTCTTCTTGTGAATGGGATCTCCAAGAAGAAGGCAGGCAAAAAGGGTTCTAAAAGGAGGCTGAACCCTAAAGGTGGTATAAATAAGAGAAAGAAGGGAAAGAAGACCTCCGGACAGTCGACCTGCTTCCACTGCGGCAAGACAGGTTATTGGAAAAGGAATTGCAAGGCTTATCTTGCAACAGTGAAGACTGGTGCAAATAATGCACCAAAAGGTATGTATGAGATACATACAATATTATCATTAAATTCTTTCATTTCAAACTCATGGGTATTAGATACTGCCTGTGGTTTTCATATCTGCAAATCATTGTAGGGGCTGCAGAAAATTAGAAGTTTGAGGAAGGGAGACTTCGAGCTCTATGGTGCTGGAGGAGATTCTATCCAAGCAGAAGCTGTAGGGACATATATCTTGAAGTTTCCTTCTGGAAAGATCTTAGAGCTAAAAATTATTATTACATGCCTAAGATCATTAAAATATTGTATCTGTACCCTTGTTGATAAAACAAGGATATCAAATATCTGTAACGAGCAATGGTTGCTCGATTAATTTTTCTAATGAAATAATTTGTCATGGCATTTTTGATAATGGTTTGTTGACTCTATGCTTGAATGATAATATTTTTCATGTTGATGAAAATAGTAAACTAAGAGAGATAATGTAAATAATACCTTACTTTGGCATTGTCGACTTGGTCATATTAGTGAGACTAGGATTAACAAGTTGTACAAAGAAAAGTTCTTTGATTCTTATGATTGTGAATCATTAGGAACTTGTGAATCATGTCTCATGGGTAAAATGACCAAGACTTCATTTAGTGGACATGGAGATAGGACAAACGAGTTGTTAGCACTTGTACATACAGATGTATGTGGCCCTATGACAACTCATGCCAGAGGTGGATACTCATATTTTATTACATTTACAGATGATTTATCTAGTTTGGATATGTGTATCTTATGAAAATAAATCGAAGCCTTTGATAAATTCAAAGAGTATCAAAGCATGGTCGAAAAACAAACTGAAAAAGTATAAAAATCCTTCGATCTGATCGAGGAGGAGAATACTTGTCCAATGAATTTTTAGACCATCTTAAAGCAAAGGAATTATCTCTGAATGGACACCTCCTTATACGCCACAATTAAATGGTGTAGCGAAAGGAGGAACCGTACCTTATTAGATATGGTACGATCCATGATGTGCTTCACTGAATTACCTACTTCCTTCTGGGGTTATGCTTTAGAGACCGCAATAATTATCTTGAATAGGTACCTTCTAAATCTGTATCTAGCACTCCATATGAAATATGGAGAGGTAAGAAGCCCAATCTTAAATATTTTAAGATATGGGGATGTTCAGCATATGTCAAAAGAAATTTTGGATATAAACTAGATACTAGAGCAGATAAATATTTGTTTGTTGGATATCCTAAGATAGTATAGGATATCTATTCTACCACCCTACTGAACAAAAGGTATTTGTAAGTAGGCATGCCACTTTCATGGAGAAAGAATTTATCCTAGAAAGAGGCAGTGGGAGAAATATTGAAATTAATTAAGTTCAACAAAAACAAATAGATATTTCTCAACCAAATATTCACATAAATAAAGAAGAACTAGAACACATAACTCCTATCCATAGTCAGAGAGGGTACGATATGTACCTATAAGGTATGGGTTTATTATTGAGAATAATGAAGCCCAAGTCATTGAGAATGACGAACCTTTGATCTATACGGAAGCTGTCATGAGTAAGGACTCAGATAGATGGCAGGATGCTATGAAATCGAGATGGACTCCATGTATACCAACAAAGTATGGACTTTGGTTGATGCACCAGAAGGGGTAACCCTATTGGGTGCAAATGGGTCTATAAGAAAAAGATTGGAGCAGATGGTCAAATAGAAACCTATAAAGCTAGATTGGTAGCTAAAGATTTCAGGCAAAAACAGGGTATTGATTATGATGAAACTTTTTCACCCGTTGCCATGCTCAAATCTATTCGATAATGCTTGCAATAGCAGCATACTATGATTATGAAATATGGCAAATGGATGTGAAGACCGCCTTCCTGAATGGTTTTCTAGAAGAAGAGATCTACATGTCACAGCCAGAGGGTTTTATCTCAAATGACAGACCAAATCTAGTATGCAGACTTAAGAAATCCATTTATGGATTAAAGCAAGCCTCAAGGAGTTGGAACATCCGCTTTGATGTAACAATCAAAGAATTTGGCTTCATCAAAAATGTGCATGAACCTTGTGTGTATAAGAAGACTAGTGGGAGTGCCCTAGTTTTCTTGGTTCTGTATGTAGATGACATACTTTTATTGGGAATAATATCCCAATATTACAAACAGTCAAATTATGGCTATCAAATAAATTTTCCATGAAAGACTTGGGGAAGCATCCTATATACTTGGTATAAAGATCTATAGAGATAGATCTAAAAGGATGCTAGGCTTATCTCAGTCTAAGTACATTGACTTAATACTGAAAAGATTCAGTATGAATGAAAGTAAAAGAGGTTATTTACCCATGAGTCAAGGCATACATCTCTCTAAGAAGATGTCTCCTAAGACAACTGAAGAGAGAAATAGAATGAGTTCTATTCCTTATGCTTCGGCTGTAGGATCAATAATGTATGCTATGTTATGTACCAGGCCTGATGTAGCTTATGCCTTAGACATAGCCAGTAGATTTCAGCTGATCTAGGAGAGATCATTGGAAGGCTGTGAAAAATATTCTAAAGTACTTAAGAAGGACTAAGGATATTTTTCTCATATATGGTGGATCTGATTTAAACTAGAAGGATACTCTGATTCTAGTTTTCAATCAGACCCAGATGATAGTCAATCCATTTCAGGGTATGTCTTTACTTTGAATGGTGGAGCAGTGAGTTGGAAGAGTTCTAAGCAGCAAACAGTAGCTGACTCAACCACAGAGGCAGAATATATAGCTGCAAGTGAAGCCGCCAAGGAAGCTGTCTAGATGAAGAAGTTCATCACTGAATTGGGCGTTGTTCCTGAGATTGAGAACCCAGTACCACTTTATTGTGATAATACTGGAGCAGTTGCTCAAGCAAAGGAACCCAGGTCTCACCATAAATCCAAGCACATTTTGAGACGCTTCCATCTCGTTCGTGAAATAATTGAAAGACAAGATGTTATTATTGAACGAGTAGACACAAAGAACAACATAGCGGATCATTCACTAAAGCTTTACCACAGCAGCAATTCGATCGCCATCTCGATTGTATGGGGTTGAAATATAAGGAGATTGGCTTTAGTACAAGTGGGAGATTGAAAGGAATATGCCCTATAAGCCAATCAAAATGTATAAATAGATGGATATTTTGTGTCTCCCGACAACTCATGTACTGATGTTTTAAATAAATAAAGGCATTTAGTTCATCATATGCTGCATCTTATTTTGATGAACCCCATAAATTAGGGCTATGATTTTAGGGTTATGATGCGATCATACCAAGTGAGACCTAAAACCTTAAAACTCTAATTTTAAATATTCCTAGTCGATGGAACATTGAGTAGGGGATCAATGTTTTCGATAAGAATGGTACATCCTGTGTATGCTCGATAGAGAGGGTAATTAATCTCATAATTACTTGTGTATGACACTAACATAAGGATGTAAGTGTTCATTAGAGAATGAATTCACTGAATTGATCCAATTAAAGAATATCTAATGGAGTCTTATCTACATGTCAACAGATTTTTTCTTATAGTGGGAATTGTGCATGTAAATCTTTTGACCTGAGACTGCCATAGAACCTTATAAGCATGAATCCATATTTTGGATCATACTCATTCATGATTTAATTATGTACGGGATGTTCTGGATATGATGGATTGCTTATGAAGGTTGTGAGTAGGTCAATATGGAAACGATCGCTCCTAGTAAGAGGAGATCGCATCCTATCTGCTTCAATCAAATATTGATTCAGGAAGACTTTGATCAAAGCATTATAAAAAAAAAAAAAAATTAGAAATGGTTTCTAATATTTTATAAATTGAATCATTATTATTTGATCAAGAGAAATATGAATATAAAATTAGGTTTGATATTTTTCCATACCCAAACTTATATTCGGGATGCAGGATGATCGTAAGATGAAGTTGCACGGTAATTTTCACTGAAGGGTATTTTTGGTATTTCTATCAAAATTCATATCTACTAGGTAGAAATGATGCGTTGCTAGACGTCAATCATGTCTTGTGAGTTTGATTGAATTAAAGAGTTTAATTCGATCATTAATTAAAAGCTGTTCTGATTGATCAAAATGGTTCAGCTTGATTTGACCTAAATCGGCTAGATTGTGTTCTAACCAAATTAGTTTAAATTGCACCTAGACTCACTGCTGACTAGATGTGAACCCAATGGGTCACACACAAAGAGAATTGATCATGGGTTTAATTTGATTAAACCATGTTTGCAAGTTGAACATGCTAGCACATGTTGCAAACCCTAGCATTTAGATTCGAATCGAATTCGAATCGGGTTCCGATTTGGGCTAATTTAGAACCAATTTGAGCTAAATTGGATTTGGTCTTGAAGTGGGTTCGAAGTGTTTTAATTGGGCTTGCTGTTGGGTGCCAAAAACCAGAGAACCACATGCCTAAGAGTCTCTCTCTTGGCGTGTGGATTTAAATCCATGCGCATGAGCCACATGGCGCATGGATGGAGTTGGCGCCACCTTTAGATAAGTCTATCCTATTTTTCTCCGTAACCTTTATTCTATGAATGTATTTCAGATGTCTTAGGAGGTGCCTAAGAGTCCTTCTGAGTATTAAACTCATCATAGAAGAATTAAGAAAAGGATAAGGATTAAATCCATGCGCCACCTCTTGGAAGCGCCCCTTTGAATTTCAAATGGGGAGATAAGTTTTAAATTATCCACGCCCATTAATCTCTTGCACCATTCTTCAAATTGGTGCCATATATCTTGGCCATTGGATGGGCATCCTTCCAGATCCAAAGGCATGGGTTGATGGCACCAATAAGAGAAGCTTCGTGACTTCTCATCTGAATACCGTAAGTTAAGATCGAAGAGTCTTTCTGAAATAAGGCATCTCTTCAACCCAATTTTGATGTACACATGGCATTTCTTAACTTATGGGATGTGAGAAATAGACAAGAGGCATGAGATAATTTGTAAGAGGGCATGAGATGTTTTGGATTGCACCTTTACGTGCAATATAAATAGGGGTGCACGCCAAGGAGTCTCGGGTATTCAGAAGTCTTCTTTCTTTCTTACAAGAGGCTCTGCTTGTCCAATTTTCTTTATTCCTTCTCTCTAGCCTAGATAAGGTCCTGATAAAGGATAAAAAATCTTCCAAAAGGCTTAGAGAATTGGAATAAAAATTAAGGAGACAAGGAGCAAGAAAGAAAGGGAAGAAAAGGTCCAACAGTGTGACAGCAAACCCAAGAAAGGAGGTTCTGCCCAAATTGCATTTAAATTCTGATAAATCAGAATTTAATTACAGAGTATTTTCTAATAAGTACTAGAGAGTTGATCGAGTCCTCATGTGGATCAACGTTGGAGGGTGAACACGTGGGCACCTGGTGGAAACTCAAACAAATTGCTGCCGGCAACTAAGCACAAATCAGGGTTTAGCGATAAGAGGTATATTTCTATATTTTTTATTTGATATTAATGCATATTATATGATTTAATTTCTGATAAGGTGATCTTGAAGTTAGGTTTTAATTTTATGATTTCATAATAATTATTTTGAAATCCATGCTTCCGCCATTTCACTAAAACCTTTCAGACGATGCACCTCAGGTCAAAGAACTAGACACAACTACAGCATCGAGCTAGTCATCGACGAGAAGGTAGATTTCCTTATGACTACTCGAGGTGGTCACGCTCAGTACTCTCATTCTCAATGAATACCTGTACTCTCACTTCGGTGTCTCCACACCTTAGACTCAAGACTCATCTACCCTAACAAAGCGATCATACACCAACCTTCCGGATCGATCACCATCCTCGTGATGATCCTATGGTCAGGAGCAGTTTATGAGTTAGTTATGTAAATTCATGCCTTAAATTTTCAACTCTTGAAAATATGAATTAACATTCTCACTAACTCAAAGGATGTATCACAGACACAATGTACACAATGCGATAGAAGAATAATCCTTTTATTCATTTATAGTCAAAATTATAATTTTACCCTTAGATATGTACAGGAATGTGTCAGCCGATTTGGCATCTAGGGCACACATCTAACATATATATTATTTTGTAGGATAACCTTAAAGAATCTAAGAGATATTACTTCTACCTTACTAAGAACAAAAATTATTCGATATTTCTTTTAGAAAAAGAGTACCTTGGTAAAGGAACTGATGTCTTTAATGTGAAACTTATGAAGTTCGATAGGTAGAAGAATCGATACAATCTAGTGAACCCATAGAATTGGATTTGATTAGGTCAAATCCGAAATCCATTGCAGAGGCACTATTAAGGAGATCCGATAGAGTACCGCATCTATCGGATAGATACTTTGATTTCTAGTTTCGAGATGTAATCCTGTTGAACTTAATGGGAACAACAAAGATTTGATTACCTATATGGATGCCATGCAGAGGTCCAACTCCGATTAGTGGCTTGGAGCCATTAAGCCCAAAATGAGTCCATGAAGGCCAACAGTGTATGGACACTCGTTGATCCACTCGAAAGGATAATGCCCATAGGTTGTAAGTGGTTTTTCAATAGGATCAGAGAGTGCAGATAAAAAGGTAGAGACCTACAAAGCTTGTCTGATTGCCTAAGGATATTGTCAATATTATAGTATTGACCATAACGAGATATTTTCTCTTATGGCAATGCTAAATAATTCAAAATTGAAACATGCATTTTGATAAGTGATCAAAACTTATGGCTTCGTTGAAAACAAAAAAAAATGCTGCAAATACAAATGGGTTAATAGTTCTATAAGTGTATTTCTTATTTTGTATGTGAATAAAATTCTCTTAATTGAGAATGACATTCCTTATGTTACAAAGAATAAGGTTCCACTGTTATCATTGTTCTCCATAAAGGACTTGAGAAAAATATCCCTCATCCTAAAGATGAAGATCTATAGAGATAGATCTAAGAGACTACTTGGGTTATCTCAATCTATGTACATAAAGTGTTTATGAGTAAAATTTATTCTATCATGTACACCATGTACGAGATTGGATATAATATACTCGCTAGGGGTAGTGAGTGTATACCTGTAAGATCCGGATGAGAATCATTAAAAGGTCATCCTTAAATATTTAAGAAATACTAAGGACTGATGATTCGATCATAGAGAATCTGACTTAAAACTTGTGAAGTCTGATTTTGTTTTTAGTTAGATATAATAATGGTAAGAACATGTCAGAATACATCTTTATCCTAAATAATAGAGCAATCTACTGGAAAAGTTTCAAGCAAAACAATATAGTCAATTCAATTTGTGAGGCAGAATGCATTGCAGCATCCAATGCTTGCAAGAAAGCTATGTGATTATACAAGTTCACTGACAAGCTAAGAGTGGCACCCTCCAATGATGGTTTTACTGTATTGTACAGCACCAAAGCCATAGCTCATGCCAAGGAATGAAGTCTCATTAGCTTATCAAGCATTTTGCATCACTACTATTTTATTCGAAAAATCTATTGAGGTGACGTCGAACTTTAGAAGATCGATGGAAAGGAGAACCTGACCAATCTATTTACTAAAACCTCGATATCTAGGAGTTTTGAGATGATAAATCGAAGATGGGTATATGATACTATACTGATTAGCTTTAATCCAAGTGAAAGTTGTTTGGAAATATGTCCTAAAGTCAATCATTTGACGATTGTGCTAATTATAAATGTATATGAATTGATAAATAATAAAAATTATTTGACCTTTTTCATCATAAGATTACATCTTCTAACGAACTCCTGTGCTGTGATGAAGTTCTTAGGATTACTTTGATTGATAAAGGAGAATTTATCACATAATCCTTAAACTAGTTCGCGACCTACGCTATTATTAGGATGATAGCAATATCAAGTGTAGGTCATTGTGTGCCATATGCGTTGGTTGTCTTCATAACCAAATAGTATAGAGACACTAGTATGATATGCAGATGAGATGTAAAAGTACATCTCATTGAACATGATCAACTGTGGGGCACTCTCCTGTCAAGAGTAGCTTGTGAAGGGTAGGGATATAAGTGTCCTTCCAATCTAAGGTCACCACGATAACTTGTAAGTAACTCACTGTATTTTGATGTCGGATTATCTGAATTTATAATTTAATGATGAAAGATTTTTGGATGCAGTCAAGTACTTGTCAAGTCAGTGTGTGAGTCAAGATAGGATTGATCCCTCTGAATTAGTAGGAGTTAATGTATCAATGTATTTTAATTTAGCAAAATCAGAGCTTGAATAATGTATGTGATAGATTTTGAAGATTGAAATATAATATGGATGACTTATCTAGGGTTGACAGTTAAATCTTAGGTTATCTTTGAGCGTTAAGGTCATAGGGATGAATTATACGGTAACCATACGCCAGTAGGTTCTTGAATGTTGCTTCGCCATCATTCGATCTATCCAAATATCGGGTCACCATTGCTAGAAGGTTATATTGATTGGTTCAAAAATTTATTCTTGTGCTATTAGCTTAGGTTCGAACCTATGGGGTCATACTCAAAAGAAATTTTTGACTGATCATGTAGCTGATCAATGATTGAAAATCGTTCAAGGGCTTCATCATCAATTTGATTGATGATTAACCTTATGCAAAATTATAATAAATTTATTCACCAAGTATTAGTAAATTAATAAAAAATTAATTAGTAATTAGATTACTAATTAGCTCAAGTTGATTAAGCAAAAAGGATTTGATAAAATCTAATTGAATTAGGTTTGACTCGATTAGGCTATGAGATGACCTAATCGCTAAGAGAGAATTGTCCCTAATTTGATTAGGACTTTAGTTCAATCAATCTCTAATTTGATTAGAATTTGATTAAAAAATTATGAATCTAATTAGATTAGGTTTTATCTATTTTATTTGGACTAAAACAGATGAGATTTGGTTTGGATTCAAATAAAGAAATTAAGAGTCCATTGCATTGGACTCTTCTCCCTTGCACCTCCTACTTTGGATGCCATTCTTCATCACGTACAAAATTATTTTGCATGAGATTTCTTCATGCCAAAGAGTCCTCCAACCTTCCTTTCTCACATCCAAATTTGGATAAGATCTGATTTTATTTGGTATGTTCAAATGTGATTTGAAATTGGATACCATATAGATAATGTTTGACATTATCTACAACCTTGCCGCCCACTTCTCTTAAAATCTTTTCTTTTGTGTGATAAATAGAGAGATATGGGGTGTGAGAAATCAGAAAGAAATCAGAATTACCATGGAAAATTATGGGAAGGGGTGTCCCATATTCAATTTGGCGTGAATTGATGAGGGTGTGCGACATTCATGAAGAGTCCTTCTTATGGACTCTTCCAACCCTACCTCCTTACATGTTGAAATAAAAGAAGTTTTATTTCATTCTTATATGTGTAAGAGATTAGAGGAATAGATCTTCACATGAAGGTGCTTTGGGCATTGGTTCTTGGCATGAAAAAGAGGAGGAGAGTCCTCTTTCTTTGGGTCTGCGCAAAACCTAGTTTTTGGGGTTTTGATCCTAAGGATTTGGGAAGAGAAAAAAAGAAAAGAGAAGATAGTCTCCTCTCTATCTTTCTTCCACCTCTTTATCTCCTCCAGAAGTTCATCTTCAATCTTTAAAAAAATTTTAGAGATTTGAAAAAAAAATTCAGATCAGCTAAGAAGAAGGTCTTCGCGTGAACTAGCATTCCCGAGAAGACCGATCAAATTGGAGCTTCGAGTGGACTTCCCGTAGAGGCCGATCATGTGTGCAGCTGTGAGCAATCTACAAAGATCCTCTTTACTATATCTCTCAGCAGCAACAATCATTGACCCATACTTAGGTATCAAGTTCTGAACTCAAGTAGATATAGATTTGATATACCACTTACTCCCATGCATGCAGATTTTATTATGCGATTATTTCAAATTTTATATGCAACATATCATGTCATGGATCCTAGAGTAGGCTGATTTGATGATTAGATCATATGCATATTAGATTAATATGATTAATCTAGTGATCTTCTGCTATATTTTATTTCAAAAATTTTTAAAATATATGTATGAAATTGCCTACATTTTCCAACAAGCACAAGGGAGAGTCCAATCTTTCATGGACTCTAGATTAGTTTCTAATTTAGTTTCAAATCAAATCAGATTTAGTTATATTCAAAAGAATGATGAACCTAATCAAATTAAAAACCAAATCTTTTAATTATATCTTAATTAAATAAGGAATTAATTAAGTCATGTCCTGATCAAATCAGGAACTAATCTCCCTTGCAATCAAGGTTAACTCAATTCAAGTCAAATTGAATCCTATTTAATTAGACTTGATCTGAATCTCATTTCTTAATCAAACTGAGTCAATTGGTAATTCAATTACTAATTAATTCTCCACTAATTTACTAACTTTTAACAAATTATTTTATTATAATTTTTATATAGGATTAATCATCAGTCGAATTGACGATCTTATCCATCAATGATTCATAATCATTAATCAGCCATCTGATCAAACAAGAACCTCTTTTGTGTATGATCTCATAAATTTTATTCTAACTAATAGTGAGATATAATGTGATCTCTATCACAATATAAACAAAATTTTTTTGGATGGATTGAAATATTTTCAGTTCTAGCCTTTGAGAGTCATCAATCATTAAGATGATGTCCGATGAGTCTCACAATCCATCAATAATACCTAGTAGTATGTAGTGACAACTTAATAGAATAAAAGTTTTGAATCTCTAGGTGTAGTGACCATGTAGTTTGATTCTTCTGTCATGAGTCTCAATAGGATGCAGGTCAAGGATAACTCATCAATCCCATTCGCCCATCATATGTTCGATTCAATCGATTCAAGTCCCTATGAAACCTTATGAAAACTCATTTCCATCATCACCAACCATGCCCAAGTATTTTAAAACTCAATCTCATGAACCCCATAGGACTTCTCCCTATCTATCAGAGTCGATAGATCCTATCTTGGTGCATACTCTATTCCTATAATGGATTTACTATAGCCAATATACACTGCAATATTTTGAATGACTAGATAATCAAGTGATTGTACAGTCAAACTACAGCAATTCCACTGCGAACAGTCGAGGCACCTCAGGTCAAAGAACTACCTACACCACTGTAAGTGGATAGCCATCCTAGTGCTTTTCGAGTTGGTCACACTCGATACCAGTTATTCTTTAGCAACTACCTACACTCATGTTCTAGTGTCTCTACACTACAGACTCGAGGCTCATCTGTCTGAAGGAAGCGATCGGTACATCGATCTATCTGAATTGGTCACCATCCCTGTGATGATTCTTTGATTGAAAGTATTTAGGAATTAACCACTAATAACACATACTTCAAATTTTTAACTCTTTGAGAATATGTGTCATCATCCATTAATTCCTTAGATGATTCATGGATACAATAAAGTATGCATAACATGAATGAAAAATTAATCCAAATTTTATTAATTTCAAAATTTAATTACAAAATTATACTCCAGAAGTATACATGTGTCAGCCAATTTGTCTTTTGGGACGTACATCTAACATTTGAATGTCAGAAACTATTGCTAGAGGGCAACTTCGATTAGTATAAAAAATAATTTCTATGCTAATGGCTTAGCATTCGAACTTATGGAGTCACGCATTAAGTCAGGCAATGTAGGAAAGAATTGACCTAAGTCTATGAGTTCAATTTGAAAGTATGTAACTTGATTGAATGAATAGATTAGCTTAATTAAGAATTAAATTAAAGGTCATATAGAATTAAACAATTGACTATATCTAGCTAGCACTAAACATGAGATTCAGGTTTAATTTTGAAGATGATAATGACCTGATCAATGATCTAAAAAATTTATAAAAGATTGAATTTAAGGACTAATTAATTTTAAATTAGATCTGATTTAATTAAGTATAAATTAGATTAAAAATTTAAGTTAGATTTGAACCAGAATCTTAATTAGATTAGGATTGATAAGCTCTTCGAATCTGACTCGAATTGGATTCAAATCAAATCCAAATTGAGTCAAATCTGAAGACATTTGGTTTAGAACCAAAGAGTCCCAAATACCTAGGACTCTCTCTCATTATTGCCCACCAAAAGGAGTGGAGTGCTATTATTTCTGCCCCATTAGATGTGCGCGCATGAAGAAAGGAGGTGCTCTTCTTTTCTTAATCGTTCTCCTTGTTGGATTAGGTTTGAGCCCTATTTCAATTAGGTCTTTGATTAGATCATGGATGCTTCACCTATTTAAAGGAAGGGACCCTATTCACCAGTGAGCTAAGAAGTTTACTATGACAAAACTAAAAGAAAAACATTGTGAGATAGTGAATTGACTAGTGCAACAAATATAGGGAGGTGCCCCTTTTTTTTGTGCATGGAGGTCTTGGGTGGCTTCTTCTTCTTAATGTGAAGGAATCCTCCCTAGCCTCTACACTTAAGATTGGATCTCAACCAACTCCCTTTGCTGCCCTTCAAAAGGTGTGACATCCTGAGGTTTCATCCATCTTCCCTATAAATCTGGACGTACGTGCAAAGTAGAGTGTCCATGTTCAGACCTCACGAGGTATTGGATTTAAGAATCTTATAGAGATTTTGATCACTATTTTACTACACATCAAATAAATATAAAATTTATATTAGCTTATTGTAGAAAAATTTTTAGATGCACCCAGACGATCCAATCAGATCGGATGAATTTTTTTCTTCAACTGGTATCAGAGAGAGGTCTGATACATGGATACATAACTAATTTTTTTGATATGATTATATATTGTATGTAATTAAATTTTTATTAGACATTAAAATCAGATTTAGACCTATTATCTAAAAATTATTTGAGCTAATTTTGATTAGATGTTAAGAACCAAATTAATGACTGATGATGGTTTGTTATAAATCTATTATAACAAAATTTTCTTGATACAGATTTTTTTTTAAATAACAATCAATTTAAAATCTATTTTAAATTTATTTTAATAAAATTTTTATGATATTATTTTGGGTTGGATATTTGACTTAATTAAAATCTGAATTGAATCTATTTTGATAGATTTTTAGATCTGATTTTAAGTAAAATTCTGCACAACATCTGTTGGTGCAAAAATCTGCTTGCGCGGAGAAGCTGGAGTCGGGGAAGTCGCGGTCGCTATCGGGACCTGCAAAGGAAGTCTAAACCAGAGGTGGGGTTGCTCCGGCAAGACCCTCCGACGCTCAAGTCAGTTCTCTGCCTCAATAAGAATGGAGCGCTCGAACGAAGAATTTAGCAGAGTTTTGAGATAAGAAATGAGCTTAGAGAATAACGTATCTGGGTCCCCCTTTTTATAGGTGGAGGAGGTAACGGATTGATGGCGACGTTTGTAACCGTCTGGTAGTGGGCCGCCCATAGTCAGAGGAAATTTATTGCGAAGGGTAGTGGAGCGGAATCGTGGCTATCACCGTAGCTCGCCATGTGGAATCAGTTGCGAGGAGTGGAACGGCGTCCGTTGTCGTGACTTGCCAGCGGACGGGAGAATCGCCTGGTATCCGTCGCAGGAGGTGGAGCAGGATCGTGGCCATTATTGTGGCCTACCAGGGGGTGATGGAGCTGCACGAAATCCGCCACAGGAAGTGGAGCAGAGCTGCAACGGTTACTGCGGCCTGTCAGGGAGTGATGGAGCTGCGCGGGATCCGTCGTAGGGAGTGGAGCAGTGTTGCGACCGTTACTGCGGCCTGTCAGGGAGTGATGGAGCTGTGCGGAATCTGCCGTAGGAAGTGGAGCAGGATCGTGGCCATGATTGTGGCCTGGGAGTGCAGATCTGCTGGCTGAAGTTCGGTAGCGGTCGGAGTTTGGCCCCCGTAGGGGTCCGGGCAGAGTTCCTCCTTGTAGTTGGGGTCGT
Source organism: Elaeis guineensis (assembly GCF_000442705.2). Lineage (NCBI taxonomy): Eukaryota > Viridiplantae > Streptophyta > Magnoliopsida > Arecales > Arecaceae > Elaeis > Elaeis guineensis. The sequence continues at coordinate 110,792,733 of NC_026000.2, read as the reverse complement.
GGGTGGAGCCCGGCTCCCGTGGGAGTCTGAGTGGAATCTCCTTCAATCAAAATCAGATGCAAAGTTCGGCTCCCGTATGAGTCCGGACAAGGCTTACTGACAGCTGAGGTTGAGGACGGAGCCCGGCTCCCGTAGGAGTCCGGGCGGAGTCTACTCGCTGTCAAAATTATCGGCGGAGTCTGGCTCCCGTAGGAGTCCGGACGGAGTCCGGACGTAGTCTGTCTGTAGCCGTCGGAGTTGAGGATGAAACCCGGCTCCCGTAGGAGTCCGGGCGGAGTTTCCCTGCAATTAAAGTCAAAGGAGAGGTTCGGCTCCCGTAGGAGTCTGGACAGGGGCTTACCAGCGGTTGGAGTTGAGGACAGAGCCCGGCTCCCGTAGGAGTCCGGGTGGAGCTCACTTGCGTTGTAGTTGTTGGCGGAGTCCGGCTCAGCTGAGGTTGAGGATGGAGCCCGGCTCCCGTAGGAGTCCGGGAGGAGTCTACTCGCTGTCGAAATTGTCGGCGGAGTCCGGCTCCCGTAGGAGTCCGGACGAAGTCTGCTTGCAGTTGCTGGAGTTGAGGACGAAGCCCGGCTCCCGTAGGAGTCGGGTGGAGTCTCTCTGCAATTAAAGTCAAAGGAGAGGTCCGGCTCCCGTAGGAGTCCGGACAGGGGCTTACCAGCGGTTGGAGTTAAGGACGGAGCCCGGCTCCCGTAGGAGTCTGGACGGAGCTCACTTGCAGTTGTAGTTGTTGGCGGAGTCTGGCTCCCGTAGGAGTCGGGACGAAATCAGCTTGCAGTTGCTGTAGTCGATTCCGCTGAGGACTTCGGCTGTGGGTATTTTATACCCAACACCAGTCCCCCTACTTCCGAGTTTGAATTTCAAACGAAGGAAGTACAGAGAGAGAGATGGGCACAGCCGAAGCCGTCCCTTCGAATCCTGCGCACTGCCGCCCCCAGATATTTTGGCATTAAATGTGCGCATGTCGGAGTCTTTTCGAATTGGAGCGGTACGAGGGGATGCTTCAAAATTCCCGTAGGTACACTGGTCTAGGTACGGTGCAATTATAATCCTGCGAACCGTCAGCCGCTTTCAGCCGCCTGCCAAGGGGAGTGGGACACGTGTCAGATGCGGACTGGCCTAGGAAGATTCGCGATCATTATGGCGCCGGATCCCAGGGTCTATTTAAACCCGTCCTCCCACCTTTAGGCGTCCTACTCCGTTCCTGAGTTCTCACCAGCGTCTGCCTTCTCTTCGAGAGCCCTGTTTCAGTGAGCATCTTCTCGAGCCGTAGGCGTCTCCTGTTTTCATCCCTCAGGTCCCTCAGAGTGATATAGGTTAGTTCCAGCACCGCCAACCTTCTTCTTACCACCTAGGGACTTCTTTTCTGTCATTATTTTTCTTGCATCCCTCCGAGTTAGTCTGTGGTCTCTCGTTCCCCCTTCTGTCCATCTTCTTAGGGTCCTTTAGAGCCCCCCTTCGAAACCACTCAAAATGTCCTCTGGCTCTTCTGCTCCCGACAGTTCTGAGAACTCTTCTGCCTCAAACCCCCAGGTCCCCGTCTCTGTAGACGAACCTGCATCTGGGGCTGGGCCCTGCCCGGTTTTCGCATCGGGCGCCATTCCGTGTTCCTTGACCTCGGAGGAACTCCTTCTGATAAGGGTTCAGTATGGAGTTCCTCCGGAGTATGACTTGGAACTGCCAGGCCCTTCTGACCGGGCTAGCACTCCCCCACCCGGTCGCTTCTGTTTGTACCAGGAAGCATTCCGTGCCGGACTCCGGCTTCCGCTTCCTTCCTTTGTCGTTGCCCTCTTCCGCTTCCTAGATATCTCCTTGGCTTCTGTGGCCCCGAATTCTTTTAGGTTCTTGATAGGATTTCTCTCCCTCTGCCACGTAGTCGAGGTCCAACCGTCTCTCTCCTTGTTTAGGCACTTCTATACCTTCAAACGCCATCCTTCGACGAAGGACTGGTGGTACTTCTCCCTCCAGTTCGGCAAAAAGGGGTTGCTGAAAGGCGCCCCTTCTTCGATCCACAATTGGAAGGAGAAATTTCTCTTCGTCCACTGCCCGACCCTGAGACTGGGCCTGCCCCCTTGGGGCTCTCTGAGGGATTCTGTCCGTCGGGCTCCCAGCCTGGGGGAGGACGACCTCCAGGCCGCCCAGAAGCTTCTAGCCTATTCTGCTCCTTCTCTTCCCAATCTTCTGAGGGAGCAGTTTCTTTTCAACATCGGCCTGAGTCCCCAGGATCCAGCGAGTATTCATCTTATCTTTTCTTTTCTTGCCTTTCTTCTCTTCTTCTCTTTACCTCTTCTTCCTTCTCTCTCTCTTTCTTTTTTTTCTTTTGTTTTTTTTTTTTGACTTCTGACTCTTGATTGATTGGTGTTGCTTCTTTTTCCCCTTTTTCTTCTCTTTTTTAGGAATGGACGCCGAAGCAGCGCGGTTGCTCGCCAGGGGCATAAGGGCTCATAAGAGAAAGGGCGCTGCGACCTCCGGATCGGCGAAGAGGGCCAGGGCGGAGGAGACGAGCTTGGCTGCGTCGGTCCAGGTGGCCCCAGCCATCAACATTCCCTCGGATGCCGAGCCAGCGGCTCCCCGGGCCTCCCCAAGGAGCCCGCCGACTGGGGCCCCCGCTCCGGGGGTTCGCTCCACGGAGGCGCCCGCCGCGGAGAGGAGGAGGAAATCGGTGGCCCGCAGGGCGAGTAGCCACCGAACTGCTGCAGACGAGTCCCTCTACTCCGAGGAGGGGTCAGAGAATCCCTTCAACGATAGGGACCTGATCAGGCGGCTGATCGACGGCTACATTCTGTCTGACGTTGTGGAGAGGATCGACCGCACCGATCCTGAGCAGCGAGCTTGGGACTCTTTGGGGTCCTTCCTTGAGGTAAGTGGATCTTTATTTACACGGCTACTTGGCCTTTGTCCTCATTCCCCAGCCGCCCTTAAAGATTGGGCACCAGCTCTTTGCCTATATCGAGGCGGTGAGCCACGCGAGGAGGGACATCCTTCAGGCGGAGGAACACTGCCAGGCCGAGGTTGCTCGCCTCCAAGCAAAGACGGCTAAAGTAGCCGCCCTCCAGGAGGCCCTGGAAAGGGAGAAGCAAGCCCGGGAGGAGGAGAGGCAGATCTTGGAGGAATCGGCGAGGAAGGTGGAGGTCGAGGTCGCCCACTTGGTCGAGCAAACTCCGGTCCTGGTCTCGGAGGCCAGAGCCCTCGCGGTGGAGGAATTCAAGACCTCCGTGGAGATGAGGGACCTGAATGTCCAATTCGGCCAGGAAGCGTTCATCAAGGGGTTCGAGCTCTACCAAGAGAAGGTGGCCAGAAAATTCCCCGAGCTCGACCTCGGCTTCCTTGGCGAGGAGTCTGAAGACGAGGTCGGTCCCTCGTCAGCCGCCACTGCTGTCGCAGCCCCCGCGCCGAGTTCTCCACCCCCCACCCCTGAGGTCTGAGACCTCCGATCTTGTACCTTCACTTCATCGTGATTTTTCTTTTTCATTTATCTTTAAAAACCATTCAATCAATAAAGTTGAATTTTTTGTTGCGGACGGCTTCTCTTTCCCCCTCCCTACTTCTCTCTGCTTTTCTTCCTGCAATGAGTCATCCTTTGACGCTTTTACCTTCTGATGGCAGTGTCCTGCAGAAGCACTCCCCCTGCCCTTGGGGGTCTCGCTGAAATCGACAATCCAGCGATTGAAAAAGGAGGTCCTTCACCTGACGAAGAAGTTAAAGAAGACGGAAGCCGAGCTCCGCAAATCGAGAGAAGGTCACTCTGAAGCCGCCGCTGAGGCCGCCCACTTTCGGAGTCTCCATGTGAAGGGGATCATGGAGTATAGCCGGAGGAAGGCAAACTTCGCAAAGGAGCTCGAGGAATGCAAGAAGAGCTCCAGCGATCGAATTTGGGCCAGGCCGCCAGGATCAGCGCCCTCAGGTGGAACTGTCAGCTGCAAAGGGGAAGATCGGCCAGCTGGAAGGAAATTCATCCCGGCTCTTAGCCCGGGTCGATGATGATCAGAGGTGGTCGCAGAAGGTCTCCGACCTTCAGCAGCAGCTTCAGGACGCCGAGGTGAGCCACGACGTGCAACGGGCCAGCTGGCGCAGGCAGGTGGAAGAATACAAAGGGAGATTCAGGACGGCAGCCGACGAAGTCGTCCGTCTCCAGAGACAGTTGGCTAGCAGGGCACAGCTTACTTCCGTCCAAGATTCTGAAGAACTCCAAGCCCTAAGAGGCACCGTTGAGGGGATTTCTGTCTCCCTCGGAGAAAAGACAGCCGAGCTGCAACAAGTGAAGATCCAACTAGCACTCGAGCGGCGGGCCGTCGCGGACGTGGAGGCGGAGTCCGAAGTTTTGAGGAAGAGGCATCGAGAGGCGGAGGCTGAGAGCCAGCAACTTCGTCGGGCGCTCCAGGATGCACTGCGGAAGAGGGAAGAGCTAGAAGAAGAAATTAAAAATCTGAGGCAGTCCTGGTTGAGGGACGGAATAGATAACTCTAGGTCGGAGGGAGCAGGGCCTCCTTAGAGCTCTTTTTGTCTTTCTATCTTGTCATGTAGTTACTTTCTTTTTGTCGTTTTGCCCTTCTTTCTTTGGCCTTTCTGGCTTTGTAGTGTGTATATCAGAAATGGAATAAAAAGAGCATTTTGTGTTACCTCGCCCGTGCGTTGCACTAATATTGCTGTCCGCCGAACCTTTCTTGTCATTTGGCTTGTCTGATGTAGACGTCGTTAGGGGGGGGCTTTTTCCTTTCATCCGACCTTGTTAGGTGGTCGGGTTTCGCCACCATTAACCCTTGCTGCAGAAGTCGTGGATGGAGCCCGACTCCCGTAGGATTCCGGGTGAAGTCTTCCTTGGCGTCGTGGATGGAACCCGACTCCCGTAGGAGTCCGGGTGAAGTCTTCCTTGGCGTCGTGGATGGAACCCGGCTCCCGTAGGAGTCCGGGTGAAGTCTTCCTTGGTGTCGTGGACGGAACCCGACTCCCGTAGGAGTCCGGGTGAAGTTTTCCTTGGCATCATGGACGGAACCCGGCTCTCGTAGGAGTTCGGGTGAAGTCTTCCTTGGCATCGTGGATGGAATATGGCTCTCGTAGGAGTCTGGGTGAAGTCTTCCTTGGCATCGTGGATGGAACCTGGCTCCCGTAGGAGTCTGGGTGAAGTTTTCCTTGGCATCATAGACGGAACCCGGCTCCCGTAGGAGTCCGAGTGAAGTCTTCCTTGGCGTCGTGGACGGAACCCGGCTCCCGTAGGAGTCCGGGTGAAGTCTTCCTTGGCATCGTGGATGGAACCCGACTCCCGTAGGAGTCCGGGTGAAGTTTTCCTTAGCATCGTGGATGGAACCCGACTCCCGTAGGAGTCCGGGTGAAGTCTTCCTTGGCATCGTGGACGAAACCCGGCTCCCGTAGGAGTCCGGGTGAAGTCTTCCTTGGTGTCGTGGACGGAATCCGACTCCCGTAGGAGTCCGGGTGAAGTCTTTCTTGACGTTGTGGACGGAACCCGGCTCCCGTAGGAGTCCGGGTGAAGTCTTCCTTGGCATCGTGGACGGAACCCGGCTCTCGTAGGAGTCCGGGTGAAGTCTTCCTTGACGTTGTGGACAGAACCTGGCTCCCGTAGGAGTCCGGGCGAAGTCTTCCTTGTGGGCGGAACCCAGCTCCCGTAGGAGTCCGGGCCTTCCATTTTGCTCGAGGCGGTGTGAGGTTCTCCTCCCGTTACCAGCCTGGCTGTGGGGGAGCGTTAGGGCGCTGTAAGGTCTCTCCCCCCATCTGGTCTAAAAGAATCGGGCCTTTGACTTTGCTCATGTCAGGACGAGGTTCTCCTCCTGTTCCTGACATGGCTGTGGGGGCTCATTAGGGCGTTGTAAGGCCTCTCCCCCCATCCGGTCTAAAAGAACCAGGCCTTTGACTTTGCTCATGTCAGGACGAGGTTCTCCTCCTGTTCCTGACATGGCTGTGGGGGCACATTAGGGCGTTGTAAGGCCTCTCCCCCCATCCGGTCTAAAAGAACCGGGCCTTTGACTTTGCTCATGTCAGGATGAGGTTCTCCTCCTGTTCCTGACATGGCTGTGGGGGCATATTAGGGCGTTGTAAGGCCTCTCCCCCCATCCGATCTAAAAGAACCGGGCCTTTGACTTTGCTCATGTCAGGATGAGGTTCTCCTCCTGTTCCTAACATGGCTGTGGGGGCACATTAGGGCGTTGTAAGGCCTCTCCCCCCATCCGGCCTAAAAGAACCGGGCCTTTGACTTTGCTCATATCAGGATGAGGTTCTCCTCCTATTGCTGACATGGCTTTGTTTTCGGAGGGGTCATATCCAGTCACATTAAATCCACGCCAGGTGGGAAGAGCACGTTAAGTAGAAAGAAATTTAGATTCAAGGCGAAATCGTAAGTGATACATTTATAGATTTTCCGAGCTCCACGGTCGTGGGTGGCCCGCTCCTCCTTGAGGCCCACCGGTGATGGAGTCGATGGTTCCGATGGGAGGCCGGTCCCTGGGTTGCTCCTCCCTTCTCGGCGGTTCAGGCTGCGGAAGGGCTCTTGGCCGGTCTCCTCTACCCTCAGGCCTGCGGCGGATGAACCTGTCGAGTCGACCTCGCCGAATGAGCTCCTCGATCTCGTCCTGGAGCTGGATGCATTCCTCTTTGTCGTGGCCGTGGTCGCGGTGGTAGAGGCAGAACTTATTGGGGTTGCGCTTCCCGGGGTGTGTGCGCATCCTCTCCAGCCTAGGGAGCTGCTCCCTGACCTCCATTAATACCTGGGCCTTCGAGGCGTTGAGGGGGGCGTAGTTGTGGAATCTCCCTGGTGGGGAACCCAGTCGAGCCCCGTGATCCGAGCTTCTCTGCCTGTGCATCCGGGGTGGAGTATGGGCGCGCTTATGCCCAGGAGGGGATCGAGAACGTGGCCGGGCTTCCTTTGGCCTTTTTCAACTGCGGGCTTACTCGAATCTCCCGCTTGCCGCTCCCTTGCTGTCTCTTCATCCTTCATTTTGAAGGCTTCTTCCGCTCGGGCGTATCCCTCAGCCCGAGCCAGCAAATCAGCAAAATCCCTGGGATACTTCTTCTCCAGGGAGAACAAAAGATCATTCTTCTGAAGGCCGCCTTTCAGGGCGGCCATGGCAACTGATTGGTCCAAGTTCCGGACCTCCAACGCCGCAATGTTGAAGCGATTGATGTAGGCCCGTATGGACTCCCCTTCCCTCTGCTTGATGTTGATGAGGGACTCCGAACCCTTCCGGGGGCGCCGACTGCTGACAAAATGGGCCATAAATTGGTGGCTCATTTGATCGAAGAAAAAGATGGTACCCAATTTCAAAGTCGAGTACCAGTTCCTCACTGCTCCCTTCAAAGTAGACGGGAAAGCCCGGCACAAGATGGCATCAGGAGCACCGTGAAGCAGCATCATCGTCCGGAAGGCCTCCAGATGATCAACCGGGTCCGAAGTCCCGTCGTAGCTTTCGAACTGGGGAAGCTTGAAGTTTGGCGGGATCGGTTCCTTCATGATCATTTGGGAGAAGGGAGGGTCAGTACAAATATCCTCACCATAAGCGGGGGGCGCATGGTGGAGTTCTTCAATCCGTCGGTTCATCTCCTGGAGCCTCCGGTCCAGGAAATCCTCTCGACTTCGAGTCTCGAAGGTCCTTTGGCAGAACAGGGGCAGGGATCTTCCAGGGGTAGAGTCATGGTCCGATTGAGGGCTCTCTACCCTCGGGTTTGTTTTCCCAGGAAGGACGGGGCGGCTGGCCCAGGTGGCCCGCCCCGCCGTCGGGTTCTGGCATTTCGGAGATGCCCTTTCCGGGTGCGCTGACGCCTGCGGCTGCTGCTGCTGCATTGCTTGCACAGCTTCGACGAGGCCTCTGACCTGCTGTGCCAGCAAGTCAAACTGCTCCGCGCCGACCGCCGCCGCTGGAGGAGGAGGAGGAGGTTGAGAAACAGGAGGGGAGGCTGGAGCCTGAGATCTGGCCGCGGAGGCCGTGGACCATCGCGTGGACGCCTTGCGTGGAGGCATCGAGTATGGATCCTGCGGGGGGACACAAGGAGTGGGTGCCGGAGGAGACGATCGGGGCGGCTCCGTTGAACGCTCCTTTAAGAACAAGGGTACCGCGGAGGTTCAACCCCTTCGTCTAGCACCAATCCTGTTGGTGCAAAAATTCGCTTGCGCCGGAGAAGCTGGAGTCAGGGAAGTCGCGGTCGCCGCCGGGACCTGCAAGGGAAGTCTAAACCGGAGGTGGGGTTGCTCCGGCAAGACCCTCCGACGCTCAAGTCAGTTCTCTGCCTCAACAAGAATGGAGCGCTCGAACGGAGAATTTAGCAGAGTTTTGAGATAAGAAATGAGCTTAGATAATAACATATCTGGGTCCCCCTTTTTATAGGCGGAGGAGGTAACAGATTGATGGCGACGTTTGTAACCATCTGGTAGTGGGCCGCCCATAGTCAGAAGAAATTTATTGCGAAGGGTAGTGGAGCGGAATCGTGGCTATCACCGTAGCTCGCCACGTGGAATCAGTTGCGAGGAGTGGAGCGGCGTCCGTTGTCGTGACTTGCCAGCGGATGGGAGAATGCCCGGTATCCATCGCAGGAGGTGGAGCAGGATCGTGGCCGTTATTGTGGCCTGCCAGGGGGTGATGGAGCTGCGTGGAATCCGCCATAGGAAGTGGAGCAGAGCTGCGATGGTTACTGCGGCCTGTCAGGGAGTGATGGAGCTACGCGGGATCCGTCGTAGGGAGTGGACAGTGTTGCGACCGTTACTGCGGCCTGTCAGGGAGTGGTGGAGCTGTGCGGAATCCGCCGTAGGAAGTGGACCAGGATCGTGGACGTGATTGTGGCCTGGGAGTGCAGATCTGCTGGCTGAAGTTTGGTAGCGGTCGGAGTCTGGCCCCCGTAGGGGTCCGGGCAGAGTTCCTCCTTACAGTTGGGGTCGTGGGTGGAGCCCGGCTCCCGTGGGAGTCTGGGTGGAATCTCCTTCAATCAAAATCAGATGCAAAGTCTGGCTCCCGTATGAGTCCGGACAAGGCTTACTGACAGCTGAGGTTGAGGATGGAGCCCGGCTCCCGTAGGAGTCCGGGCGAGTCTACTCGCTGTCGAAATTGTCGGCGGAGTCCGGATCCCATAGGAGTCCAGACGGAGTCGGACGCAGTCTGTCTGTAGCCGTCGGAGTTGAGGATGAAACCCGGCTCCCGTAGGAGTCCGGGCGGAGTTTCCCTGCAATTAAAGTCAAAGGAGAGGTCCGGCTCCCGTAGGAGTCCGGACAGGGGCTTACCAGCGGTTGGAGTTGAGGACGGAGCCCGACTCCCGTACGAGTCCGGGCGGAGCTCACTTACGGTTGTAGTAGTTGGCGGAGTCCGGCTCAGCTGAGGTTGAGGAGGAGCCCGGCTCCCGTAGGAGTCGGGCGGAGTCTACTCGCTGTCGAAATTGTCGGTGGAGTCTGACTCCCGTAGGAGTCCGGACGAAGTCTGCTTGCAGTTGCTGGAGTTGAGGATGAAGCCAGGCTCCCGTAGGAGTCCGGGTGGAGTCTCTCTGCAATTAAAGTCAAAGGAGAGGTCCGACTCCCGTAGGAGTCCAGACAGGGGCTTACCAGCGTTGGAGTTGAGGACGGAGCCCGGCTCCCGTAGGAGTCCGGGCGGAGCTCACTTGCGGTTGTAGTTGTTGGCAGAGTCCGGCTCCCGTAGGAGTCCGGACGAAATCAGCTTGCAGTTGCTGTAGTTGATTCCGCTGAGAACTTCGCTGTGGATATTTTATACCCAACACAACATCAAATCAGGTCTAATCAGAATTTTATTTTTATGCATTCATGTGTATATTTGAATTATTTTTTAATATTATGTTAGATCTTTTATATGCTGTATAAAACTAGATTCAGATCTAAAATTTATCTAAATTAAATTTGATGCATTGATCTAATTAGATTAGATATATAGTATGAATGATATGATCATGTTCATATGAATGCATGCTTGTTTCATTTATTGTGTATGTAGATAAAATTAATTTTAGAAATTAAATTTTTAATCTTAGTAGCTCAATACTTGGATTGGGTTGATCACCAAACTATCCAGTCATAAGAGTAAGTAGGGTTTAAAAATCCTCTCTTCTTATTCGATGGGATGCTCTTATGATGTGTAGGGGTATCATGTAATTATATCTCATGAAAAAAAAATAGTGAAAAAGTTTTAAAATTATGTTGATCATGAATAAGTTTAGATTAGATCTAAAGTGATTCATGATTAATTATAATTTTAATAAAATAAATTCAGATATAAAAATTATTTTTAGATCTGAATTATAGATTGCATATGATGTAATCGGTATTGATCTAAAAATGATCATGATACATATGATATATATGATATTTAGATCAAATTTATGTAGATTTAATTGTTAAACATAAATCTAAAAAATAGATTTTAGGATCTAAAAATTATATGGCATATGATGTATGTCACACTTGAAATCCTAGTAAAATAGTTTTACAGACTGAAACACATATTTTATACACTTAATTTGAAATTAAGTGATCTAGATTTGGGAATTGACAATATTAAGGCACCTTATAAAATGATGGGTCATGGGTTAGCATGAATTAGATCTTCTAACAAGGTTAGACCTAGGGTTAGAAAAAAATATGGACTAATTAGAGAAATTGATTAAATCTAATCAAGAGTTGAATTAGATTGTCAGAATTACTCTATATCAACCATAATAGTTATAGCTTGATCAAGTTCATATTTTTTGACCATATCAAATAGACCATGATCGTGGCTCTGTGGTTTAGCCCGAGTCCTTTGACTGACTGAATTGAAACTAATCGATCAGTTGGTATCTAAGATAAGTTTGATAATATTGCTTGACAATATGATCAAAGATTTTTAATTGACAGTTTGCTTATCTGACCATTTCGATAGTGTCTAAGATAAGTCGAGGCAGACCCTTATATCGATCTCACTTATCTGACTAATTAGGTAGATTATATTTTGATTAGATTATTGATCGATTCGAGTTGACCCATGCCATTAAGGTAAACCAATGTGACTGATTTAAGTATCTCTGACTTGTTTATAGTTCTCTTTATGACTTGATGAAGTCAGTGAAAGGATTTATGATTTATCAATTAATCTCTTCTCTTATTCTCAGATTATTAAATCAGTTTGACTGAATTAGGTGCCTTTGGACCAGTTTGTTTATAGTCCTCTAAAGTCAGTGGGAGGATTTAAGACTTGCTGGTCAATTACTTCTGAAGTCGTTAAAATAAATTTTTTAAATTATTAGATCCTTAAAATGAGATAGTTTTGGGAATAACTAGATCATAGTCTCCCATTAAGTTGGGTGATAATGGATCCATTAGTCTAATGATCATTGGAAGCCCAAAGGCCTAATGCTTATCTACTATTAGAATTATCATTCATAATATGATAACTCAGTCATGTCTCTCTGATGGGTAGTTAGGTTGGCCAACCAAAGTCAGGCCTAATCATTCGTTAGTCAGATACACTGAGTATGGTTATATTAATAGTTAGACCTAACCAGGACTTTCAATAAAGGCCATAGCCTACTAAAATCAAATTTGAGATAAAATTATTTACTAAAAGTTATTTAAAAAAATAATTGATTAAGAACCTATCCATAGATACACATGGGTTAGCTGATCATAGTCAAGCTCATCTGTAGTCTTGTAGATTTTAGTACTCACTAAGGAATTAAAGTAATTCCTTGAATTGGAGGTAGAGGCTGTCAATTCGTATAAAATAGTGAGAGAAATTTTAAACTAAAGTCCAAATCTTTAAGATTAAATAATTTGTATACTAATAGATCTTTTGTTTTCCTTTTATTGATAGCTAGTAGTTTATCGCTCCACTTATTGTTGGACAATGACAAATTTATGGGATCCAATTTTGATAATTGATATCGAAAGTTGAGAATAGTTTTTGAGCATGAGAGGATCCTATATGTGATTATGGATTCAGCACCTGAAGTACCAGCTCCCAATATCGATGCGATGGTTATAGACACTTATCAGAAGTGGCTCAATGACTATACAACAATACATTGCATAATGAGAGCTGCTATGAGTGATGAATTTAGTTGTAAATTTGTTGATGCTCCATCAAAGGAGATGCTTCAAATGTTGAACAAGTCCTTTGGCATACTTGAGGATTTATCCTCAATAGGACATCGATCATCTAAGAGAGGAAAGATAAGTATGGTACTGTTGGGTGGATGTCTGGCCAGGACACCACCTCCCAAGATCCTTTCAGTACCATGCGATGTAGCAGAAAGAAAAAAGAAACAAAACAAAAAGAAAAACAATCAAAATACGTGGATCAGCCACAAAAGGGCTTGCCTCCATGGGGCATGCAAACTTCATTATGAAAAAAAAAATTTACAAGAGGAGACCTCACCCTCAACCCTTGTACACCCAATTCTCTCTCACCTGAAGTTTTCCTCACAAAAGCTCTCTTTCTTTTGGAAGACCCCCTGAACCCCTGAAGTGTTTGGCGACCGCTATCCAGGAGCCTCCTGCTCCTTCTCTCTCAGTGTTTCTGCCTCTCTCTTCTCTTGGGTTCCGTACGGGCTTCGTACGGCACAAAAAATCGAACCCCCTTCTCTCTGTTGTCACAGGCCTTTTTAAAGGCTTAAGTAGGGTTTAAAACCTAATTCGATTAGGTTTAAGAGTCCTTAATCAACCCAAATCAGGTTATGAACTGTCGGATCAAAAAATAGATCAACCCACACCCTCTGATCGCGATCGATCCATGGCATAGTGCCGTGGACCGCCCGATCCATGATGGATCGGGGCAAAGGGCCAACAGGCCGCTGGGCCTGGGCCGGCCCGCTCCGCACCTGGGCCGCGCGCCCACCTGGGCCGCCTGCCCGCATGGGTCGCGCGTCCCACGCGGGCCTGGGTCACGCGTCCCACATGCCACCGCCTGCGGCCACGCCGCTGCCGCCCACTGTCGGTCGCCGGTGGTCCTCCACCACCTCGAATCTCGTGCCAACTTCAAAAGCTCGTATCTCCTCCATCTGAGCTCCGTTTCGGGTGATCTTGATCTCGTTGGACTTCATTTTTTGCCACGAACCTCGTTGTGGGCTCAATGTGGGCTGAATCTCGAGACATCAAATCCTAACAATCTCCACCTCAACTCGATATTCGGCCTCTTCCAAACTCCGAGAGCTTCTGGATCTCCTCACCCCCATGCCCTGGGGCAATTGCCTGCTGATCATGGATGGGCAAACATGGGAGTCGAGCCAGGCTGCTCGATCCTATCTCCATCATATGCTATGCTCCTCCTGACTTGAGACTTGCTCGGGGCATCGTCCTGCGGCAATAGGAATCTCACCTTGCGACGTCGCCTCTCATCCTCCCGAGTCTCCTGTCTCGTGCCCGATCCACCTCCTCGAGCTCCACCTCACTCTGGGCTCCACCTGGCTCCCGAAGCTCCACCTCGCACTGGACTCCCCACCAGGTAATAATGTCCTCTGGTCTCCTTTTTCCCCTCCAGCACAATCCTATCACCGTGTAACACCCTCATGATTTCTCCACCAACTACCGTCCTGTAGCCTCTTGAATCCAGTCTACTAAGTGAGATAAGATTCCACCTGAAATCGGGTATGTATCGGACCTCCTCTAATCTCCTCACTGTACCATCATGTGTCCTCCAGCTGATCATCCCAATGCCTCTGATCGCACAGCTCGATCCATCCAACAGATATACAGTGCCCTCACTATTCTCTAGGGAGTCAAACTGCTCCTCTCTGCAACATACATGGTAGGGGCATGCAGAATCTAATATCCACTGCTGGGAAGATGTAGATACCTCGTCAGATATCTCCAAAACATCTCTATCTAAATCACTGCCGGCCGTCACTACAGCAGCCACCGTCCGATTTTTCGGTTGAGGGCAATCTCTGGCTAGATGCCCCAACTTCTCACACCGGTAACACATGATTTTGCTTAAGTCCCTCCTGGACTTGGACCGCCCTTGTTGCGATCTCCTGTCGCTCTGTCTACTGCCTCCTACTCCTCTAGAAGCCACCAAAGCTGAGCTACCGCCACCTGAGATCGAAGCTGGGTTCTCCCTCTTGAGAATCTCATTCTGGAGTATCGCCGTGGTGACCTCGTCCATCTTGATAGTGCTCTTCCCCACTAGAAGAGCAGTCACCAAGGTCTCGTACAAAGGGAAAAGTGATGCCAGCAAAACCAGCACCGTGGTCTTCTCCTCAACATTCTCGCCAACGCTGAGGAGGTCGGTGAGGATCTTCTGGAAGTGGCTCAAATGCTCCTGCACGCTCTGTCCCTCAGTCATCCGCAGTTGGTAGAACTACCTCCAGAGGAAAAGTGTGTTGGTGAGAGACTTCGCCATGTATAACTCCTCAAGCTTCGACCACAGCACCGTCGAGGAAGTCTCGCTCAGCACATGGATCACCACCTCATCCGCCAGGTACATACGGATGGTACTCACCACCTGCATCTATAGCCGTTTCCAATCCCGCACCTCCATGGTGGTTAGCTTCTCATCGCACAAGAGAGCATCGATCAACTCTTGTTGAATGAGCACATCCTTCACCCTTGCTTGCCACAAGGAGAAATTGCTCTTACCATCAAACTTGTTGATCTGCATCTTGATTGTTCCTGTCTTCTCCATCTTTCATCTTGCTCACTACCACTGCAATCTGCATCTTTGTATCGCCTAGCTCTGATACCACTTGTTGGGTGGATGTCTGGCTAGGACACCACCTCCCAAGATCCTTTCAGTATCATGCGATGCAGTAGGAAGAAAGAAGAAACAAAACAAAAAGAAAAACAATCAAAATATGTAGATCAGTCACAAAAGGGCTCACCTCCATGGGGCATGCAAACTTCATTATGAAAAAAAAAATTTACAAGAGGAGACCTCACCCTCAACCCTTGTACACCCAATTCTTTCTCACCTGAAGTTTCTCTCACAAAAGCTCTCTTTCTCTTGGAAGACCCCCTGAACCCCTGAAGTGTCTGGCGACTGCTATCCAGGAGCCTCCTGCTCCTTCTCTCCCAGCGCTTCCGCCTCTCTCTTCTCTTGGGTTCCGTATGGGCTTTGTACGGCGTGAAAAATCGAACCCCCTTCTCTCTGTTGTCACAGGCCTTTTTAAAGGCTTAAGCAGGGTTTAAAATCTAATTAGATTAGGTTTAAGAGTCCTTAATCAACCCAAATCAGGTTATGAACCGTTGGATCAAAAAACAGATCAACCCATGCCCTCCGATCGTGATCGATCCACGGAATAGTGCCATGGACCATGCGAAATGCGTGAGAAATGCCTGTGTGGTCCACAGGCCCAGCCGTGGACCGCCCGATCCACGATGGACCGGGGCAAAGGGCCAGCAGGCCGCTGGGCCTGGGCTGGCCCACTCCCCTGCGCGAGCCTGCGCGCACCTGGGCCGCGCGCCCGGCTGGGCCATGCGCCCGCCTGGACCACATGCCCGCTTGGGCGCCTGCCCACGTGGGTCGCGCGTCCCGTGCGCCGCCACCTGTGGCTGCGTCGCTACCACCCACTGTCGGTCGTCGTGGTCCTCCACTGCCTCGAATCTTGTGCCAACTTCAAAAGCTCGTATCTCTTCCATCCGAGCTTCATTTCGGGTGATCTTGGTCTCGTTGGACTCTATTTTTTACCACGAATCTCGTTGTGGGCTCAATGTGGATTGAATCTCGAGACATCAAATTCTAACAGGTACAGTAGTATCATGCTAGGACTTCAAAGCGTAATCAAACTAACTAGTCTGAGATAGACCAAAGTCAGGTAGAATGCTTTTTTTACAAGAAGATGAGGTACTGAAAAAGAAATTATCCTCTATATCTAGCTTCTCTTGATCAGAACAACCCTAGAAAAAGAAATCAGCAAAAGATTACTAGACAAGGTACTTGTATGATAACACCTTATAATTTCTCTATCTGTGATCCTACTATCTGATATTGGATATCAAAAGTCCAATTCATATCTGTAATTCATTGCAGGGAGTTCAGATTAGTAAAAAATTTGAGAAGAGCGAATGATTTTTGAATGTCAGAGATGGAAGAGATGTTCCAATTCTAAATATAGAAAAAGTTCAGTTTACTCTTAACTCAAATGTCATTATTTTAGATGATTATCATTATTATCCATCTTTTCTTATGAATATTATCTCTGTAGGCTTTTTGGCGAAAGAAGGTTATAGCTTTTCAATAAAGGAAGATTTTTGTGATATTAGTATGAATGGTATCACAATAATGTGTGGATAATTAAAATATGATATTTATATTTTATCATAGTCTATTAGTGTAATTTATACATCGAACAAATATCCTAGAATAGATAATATCACTGATGCCTATCTTTGGTATTGCAGGCTCGATTATATAAATAAGAATAAGATAAATAAGTTAGCTAAAAAGAAAATCTTTAATATCAATGATTATGAATCATTGCTAATCTGTGAGTCTTGTCTACTTGAAAAGTGACCAAGTCACCCTTTACTGAAAAAGATGAACGAGCCAGTGATATTCTAGGTTTAGTACATAGTGATGTATGTGGACTTATGAATATAGCTGTCAGAGAAGGGTATTACTACTTCATTACATTTACTGACAATCTATTGATGTATGGATATGTCTACCTTATGAAGCACAAGTCTGAATCATTTGAAATGTTCAAATGATTCCATAATGAGATAGAAAAATAAACTGAAAAGAGTATTAAAATTCTTCGATCAGATTAAAGAGGTGAGTACATTTTCAATGAGTTTTTGATATATCTAGGAGAGAATGGGATTCTCTCATAATGACCCCTCCTGGGCACCATAGCATAATGGGGTGTCAGAAAAGAGGAATCAAACTCTATTAGATGTGGTTAGATCCATGATGGGGTTTGCAAATCTACCGATCTCATTTTGGGGTTATGCGCTTGAGACTATATGCTATGTTCTGAACAATGCTTCGAGCAAATCGATCACAAAAATATCATATGAGATATGCACTGGACGTAGGCCGACACTTTCTCACCTTAGGATTTAGGATTGTCCGACTTTTGTCAAATGTTTACAAACCGACAAGCTCGGATCTAGATCTGATAAGTGTTATTTTGTAGGATACTCCAAGAAAATTAAAGGGTATTACTTCTACCTTGTAGATGAATAAAATGTACTCGTAAGCCTTAAGGCAGTCTTTTTAGAAAGAGAGTTTCTTGGTGACGTAACTCATGCCTCCAAGATTAAACTTGATGAAGTTTGACAGGTAGAAGAATCGACACAGATCAGTGAAAATATAGAATCAAATTTGATTAGATCAAATCTAGAGCCCATTGTTAGGTACGTTTAAGGAGATCTGGTAGAGTACCATGTCAACCAGATAAATACTATAGTTTCTTGATTCGAAATAGTGATTCTGTTAAACTCGATGGGAACAATGAAGATCCGATCACCTACATGGATGCCACATAAAGACCCAACTCTAAAAAATAGCTTGAAGTCATGAAATTCAAGATGGAGTCCATGAAGATCTATAGTATATGGACACTTGTTGATCCACTTGAAGGAATTAAACTCATAGGGTGTAAATGGATATTCAAAAGAAAAAGGGGAGAAGATGGAAAGGTGGAGACCTATAAAGCCTATTTGGTTGCCAAAGAATATCATCAACATTATGGTATTGACTATAACTAGATATTTTCTCTTACAGCAATGCTCAAGTCCATTCAGATTATGCTTGCGATAGTGACACACTTTGATTGTGAGATCTAGCAAATGGTTGTCAAAATTACTTTCTTTAATGAGAAAATAAAGAAAAGGTATATATGATACAACCTGAAGAGTTCACATTCACAGATAAATCAATAGGTGAAAGCTTCAGAGATCCATTTATGGATTGAAGTAGGCATCTCGGAGTTGGAACATGCATTTTGATAAGGTGATTAGAATGTATGGCTTCATTAGGAATGGAGAACAATCATATTTTTATAAATAGGCTAATGATTCTATAGTCATCTTTCTTGTACTATATATGGATGACATACTTTTAATGAAAAATGATGTTCCTACTTTATAAAGTGTAAAGCTTTAACTATCTTCACAGTTCTCCATAAAAGATTTGGGAGAAGCATCCTTCATCTTAGGGATGAAGATTTATAGAGATAGATCTAAGAGGATACCTGGATTGTCCCAATATGTGTATATTGAAATCATGCTGAAACAGTTTAGCTTGAAGAAGTTCAAGAAAGGCTATCTTCTGATAGGCCATGAAATTATTCTCTCTAAGAAGTATTGTCTAATAATCTCTCGAGAGAAAGAGCATAAAAGTAGAATCCCATATGCTTCGATAGTGGGATCTATCATATATGCCATGATATGTACGAGCCCAGATGTGGCATACTCACTAGGGGTAGTGAGTAGGTACTAGTCTGATTCAAGTGAAAACCATTGAAAGTTTGTGAAGATAATCCTTAAATATTTGAGAAATACTAAAGACCAATGGCTTATCTATGGAGACACTCCTTGAAATTTATGGGATATACTGATTTAAGTTTTCAATCAAATCATAAAAACAACAAAAGTATGTTGGATTGTATTTATCCTGAATAGAGGAGCGATTTGCTGGAAAAATTTCAAGCAGCACATCGTAGCTGACTCACCTTGCGAGATGGAATATATCGTGGCATTTGATGCTACAAAAGAAGCTATTTGATTGTGGAAGTTCATTAGCAAGCTTGGAGAGGCACCTTCCCTTGATGGTCCTATTTTATTGTATTGCGACAACGCTAGAGCCATAGCTTAAGTGAAAGAATCGAAGTCCTATCAACGCACCAAACATTTCTGTGCCACTACCACCTAATCTACGAGATTGTGGATCAAGGTGACATCGAGCTTCAGAAGATCAACGAAAAGGAGAATTTGGCCAACCCATTTACTAAAGCCCTCAAAATTAAAGAGTTCAACAAACACAAATGGAAGATGGGTGTTAGATACTATACCGATTGGCTTTAGTCTAAGTAGGAGTTATAAAAAAATATGTCTGATACGATCAAGATGCTGTAGTTAAGACACCGTGATTATCAATCACATTCTGACTTCAATAAAAATTAAAAATATGTAGAAAGTAGTGAGTCAGGTCGATTTCACAGAGAAAGCAGGATTTTGATTTGAAATCTTTGATTTTACAAAAAGAAAATAAAATTTTGGAGATAGCAATTTAAGTCGGAAACAAAAATTAAAAGTGCGAAAAATAAATCGGGTACTAAGATCTACTAACTAGATCCTAGCATCTATTTGCAATAAAAATAAATAACAAAAATTTAAAAAGCATAAAAATAAATTGGTACTAAGATCTACTAATTAGATCCTAGCATCTACATGCAAAAAATAAAAGATAAAAATTTAAAGTGGAGGAAAATAAATTTTGCATTAATTAAAATTGAAATTCAAGTACAAGAAATTTAAAAGGAACAAAAAAATAAAATAAAAATAAAACTGTAACAAGGATCTAAAGTTGATCAGCCAAGCCTCGTCGGAAAGATGGTTGATGACCTCTCCATCTTCCGTCGTACTCCGTAGAGCAAACTGACTTTTCTTCTTCTTTTCCTTGGGTCCCTAAAGCTATTTTATTTTTTTTTATTTTTTTCTACACTCTCTACTCAATTTTTCTGCTCCCCCAAAGCTTATTTCCGGACACCCTATTTATAGATGAATTTTTCATGATTTTTTGGTAGGAAAATGAGTCCTAAAACCCTTAGAAATCGTATAAATCTCCTTAGGAATATTCCTGACCGTCGGATCAGCTTCGGACCGCCCAGATCTGCTCAAAAATCAGAGTTATAATCCTTACCAGGGTCGGATCAAATGTCAGCCATCCAATTTGGGTTCTGATGAAGTTCTGGCCGTCGGATCGTGCAAAAGAGTCCTTAACACAGTCGAGAGCAATAACAGCCGTTGGATCGCGTGATGGATTGCTTCTAGGCCATCGGATCGTGCAAAAGAGTCCTATTCAAAGTCGGCAACGAGTCTGAACCGTCGGATCTGGGTCGGATTGAATCTCAAATGTTGGATCGCACCCAAGATCTTATTCTCATTGTGAACCGCACCTGTGGACCACGTAACTATTCCTGTGGACCACGCCCTGGCTCTGTGGACCGACCGACCGGTCCACCATACACCGGAAGCTATTTTCTTTAATTTTTAGGATATTTTAGCTCTGTTTTTGCTCCAATTTTCTCCTAAAAAATTAGAAAAAATATGCATTAAATTCTTTAAAAATTTCTCTTCATTTTGGAGCTTAAATTACTTAATTAAATTAACATCTATTTTTTTTATAAATATATCTAATTTCATTTTTTTTTCAAAATCACTTTATTTTTTAGAAAAATTCAATAAATTCATGAAATTAGGATTTTTAAGAAGATGTTAGCACCATAAATTATCAAAAATACCTCCAATAAATACAAAAATATACTACTTATCACGCTCTCCAGCTTGAACTTTACTCATCCTCGAGTAAAGAAAGAATTAGAATTAAGTACCGTTTAACTTAAAGTTTCGAATTTCATCAAATAATTTTTAAAAGACCATTGATATTCAATAGAGTGTAAATGAGATATATCATTAGGATATTAATACTAGTCAATATGAGAGTTAAACTAAGAATACTAAACTTTTTCTGAACTTTTTCAAATTATCTCTACCTTTATCTCCAAATTATTAACTTTCATATGGACAAGTATATTGTTACTTCTGTCCTTCATTTATTATTATTATTTTTTTAAACATTGTACTGCTATTGAGTGTCTTAACCCCTTAAGCTTTCTGTTTGACCCATGTAGCGAGTTTTCAGTCAATGACTCCCAAATCAGATGGCTTTAAGGCACTAGATATAAATACCCCTCAAACCTACTTGCTCGAATCAAATAGGCTATGAGTTAAAACTAGCTTTACAACAAAACTTCTTTGTCCTTCATACCTTTTGATGCGAAACTCAATGCTTGCTTAGGCAAAGAGGCCCGGTTACTCAACATGAAGTACTTGAAAACTTTCTCTCTTTTTTTTTTTAATATATGAAGAAATATATAGTTACTCTACACAAATCCATAGAAAGTAAACTCTTCTTTGATGCTGGTAAAAAAAATTTAGAAATGCTCAAAGAAAACTGTTTAAGTTCTAAACTTAACTTTTTATTGAGTTTCTTAATACTTGATCCCTCAATATCTCACAAACTCTCTGATCTGTACATCAATTTTTTTTTTTTTTTAAAAATACTTGGTTTAACTCAATTCTTAAGTATAATCAGATGCTTAATACTAAATACTAACTTGAGGACTTTAAAATTTAAAAATTTTTATTATCCCCCCAACTTAATCGACATTGTCCTCAATGGAGTAGGAAAAATGAACGGTGCATGTAAAGAGAAAGAAAAGGAGAGATATCACCTGATCTATAAGTCTTTTCAAATTGATTCTCTCCCCAACTTAGCTAATATTATTTTCAGATCCCTGCAAAAGACACAAAGCAAGACTTGATTATCCTAAACAAAATACAAAAGAAAGCAAAGGCAAAAGCAGAAATTGAAAACTGGGTTGCCTCCAGGAAGTGCTAAGTTTACCGTCTTCAGCCAGACCATATGAAGATTCTCTCACCTATCCCGTGTCGAATATTAGATTGACAAATTTCAATGGTTTTGGATTGCTAATCTCAGAAAGATGGCCTATAATAAATTTCAGTAGTTTGTTGCCAATCTTAAGAAAGTATTTCACATCTCTATTTTTAATTTTAGAAAGATAATTCACAAATCCATTCACAGACCCTTTTTTTGTTGAGAATTTCTCCTATTTATTCTTCTAAATGCTCATGAATTGAATTTTTGGGTTAGGAGTTAAGTTTGAAGTAATGGGTGCTGAAAGGGTGTCTTTTGATTTTAAACATGTGTACTCATATGTGACCAAGGGTAATTTCAATTCTGGAGGAGGTAATTTTAAAGTGGAAGAACCGGCTTCTGGGGCTGAAGGGAATGGAACTTTTGGTGAATATAGCTTGGGTACTCATCCACTCTCTTCTTTTCTTCACTTAGATTAGCATCAGTACTAAGCTCAAGTTCTTCTATTGGGTTAGCTTCAGTAGTAACCTTTTCTTCTAAATTCATATTTTGGCTAGCATCAATACTAGCCTTACCCACCTGGTCTTGGTATAGGTCATTAAGAATCCTTTCACTTTTAAGCTCAAAAATTGCATTGTCACTTTCAAATTGGAGATTCTTTGGTGGGACATTGGATTGATGACTTGGTCCAGGTAGTTGGTAGATGGGTGGGTCATTTCCAAAATTCGGTATTGGTTCATTTAGTAATTGACCTAGTTCTCTCCTCATGGTAAATTCAGTTAATTGATCTATTTGTGCTTCTAGCCTAGCAAGAGATTGCTGTTGGGTCATGATCATTTGTTGAAGTTGGTTCAATCTATCATCGGCTAGATTGGTCTGTTGAGGAGGTGGGTATAACGGTGGATTGTAATAGGATGGCTGGATAGGTTGACTAGGCTGACCACTATTATAGGCATAGTTTTGGTATTGAGGTCTACTCTGAAAGTTTTGCAAAGAAAAAATTTGGGTCTGAGCTTGAG
>NC_026000.2:110707977-110770081 GCF_000442705.2 Elaeis guineensis | reverse complement strand
CTGATTTCCTGAAGCAGGACTTCTGATTGAGATTCGTGGTTTCGTGTGGATGACTCCTAGCTGTCGGATGCATGTGCAGCTTGCAACATCATCCTCAAGTTCGGATCAGCAAGGTTAGAATGTCTAACTTGCAAGGTAATAGATCTAATCTATTGTTTAATACATACATTAGATGTAGTATAGAAACATGTTGATATGATCAACATGTAGTTCATGCTATATTTATATATTTTAATTTCTGATTTAATGCTATGTAATAATCATGTAATAGGATCTTAAATCTAGAGATTCTCTAATTTTAAAAAATAAATTTTGATTTATTTTAGTCTTTCGCTGTATGATCTTGAAAAAGTTTCAAGATCTAACCCTGAAATCCTAGATCTGGTTCCTACAATTGGTATCAGAGCCTAGGTTCTTATTACATGATTATTTATACATACTTAGATTATTTCTTAGATTAGATCTAATTTATAATTTGATTATTAAATCTGAAATTAAAATTTTAGATCAATCACGAACTACAAGGTTGTCCTGCTGTAAGGTTTACCCCTTACAGTGCAAAGGTTGTCCTAGTTTGTGTAGATCTATCTTTAATCATAAATTTGTTAGATATGATCTAGATTAAATTTATAATTTATTAAATTTAAAAGTTATTTAAATCTGAAATAAAATCTCTTTGTTAATAATTTTTATGCAAAGAAATTGTTTAAAGTTGAAACTGTTTCAATTACATGAACCTGTTTAGATTAGATCTAAAGTAGTTTCATGTTTAATTCACTTGTATCTTGATTATGAATCAAACATGCAATATGGTTGGTAGAATCATATTATAAAATTATTTTATAAATATGAAAATTATTTTTTGAAAAGCCGAACCCAACCCTCAGCCCAAAACTTAATTAAGAATTAAGAAGTTGTTTGATTAGGTTCTAGGATTGTGAATTGAAGAACCTAAGACACAAACCATAATACATTGGGTTAATGGGTTAGTGGGAATTAAGTTCATTAATTGGGTTAGACCTATGGTTAGATTAAAGATGGACTTAATTAGAGAATTGACTAAATCTAATCAATTATTGTCTTAGATTAGGTCAAGGATTCTCTAGATCAATTACAATAGTTGTAGTTGATCAAGTCCATGTCTTTAACGAGAACCAAATGGACTTGATTCTTGGCTAAGCGGTCTAGCAGGAACTGTTAGGTTGATCTAATCGAAACTAATTAAACCAGTTGGTGTCTAAGGTAAACCAGACCGGTGGTTTTTAATTGGGAGCCCGTTTACCTGGCCATTTCTGATGGTGTCTAAGGCAAGCTTTGGCAGACCCTCCCACTGATCGAACTTACCTGGCCTCTTGGTGAAATTATGTTTTGATCGGATCACTTGACTATTCGAGCTGACCCATGTCAGCTAGGTAAATCAATGTGACTGATTTAGGTGCTCCTAGACCAGCCCTTTTAATGGTCTCCCTTAAGCTGACTTGGTGAAGCTAGTGGGAGGATCATGATAAGCTGGTTCATCTGACCTCATCCTCTATATTATTTAAATCTTTTAAAATTATTAGGTCCTTAAAATGATAAATTTATGGAGATAACTGAGTCATAGCCTCCCATTAAGGTGTTTGATAATGAGTCCATTAACTCAATAATCATTGCAGACCCAAAGGCCTGGTGCTTGTTGACTAATGGAATTATCACTCATCATATGATGACTTGGAAGTGTCTCTCTAATGGTGGTTAGGTGAGCCAACCAAAGTTGGGCTTAATCATTCGTTGGTTAGATACACCAAGTATGATCATGTTAATGGTTGGACCTAACCAGATCCTTACAGTGGAGGCCAAAGCCTATTGATTAGGTTTCTGGGGCAAAATTAATATTACTAGAAATTATTTAGAGAAATAATTGGTTATGAACCTACCCTTAGATGTACATGGGTTGGCCAACCAAAGTTGGGCTTGTGTGCAGTCTAAGTGGATTCTAGTACCTACTAAGGAATTAGGGTAATTCCTTGAATTGGAGGTAGAGGCTACCAATTCGAATAAAATAGTGGGAGAAACCTTTTGATTAAAGTCCAAATCTTTAGGTTTAATATATCAATTACTAATTAGGTTATGGTTCTCCTTTGTGCAAATATGGCCACTTCCCTATCGCTCCAATCATTGTTGGACAATGATAAGTTGGTGGGACCCAACTTCAGTAGCTGGTATCGAAAGTTGAAGATAGTCCTGCAGCATGAACGGATCCTATTTGTGACAATGGATCCTACACCTGAGGAGCCAACTGTCAATGCACGTGGAACAGTCAGAGACACTTACCAGAAGTGGCTCAATGACCGGACCATGGTGTGCTGTATCATGCTGGCTACTATGAGCAACGAGTTCAGTCGCAGATTCAAGACGGCTCAGCCAAAGGACATGCTTCAAGTGTTGGAGGATGCCTTTGGCACACCCGATGACGTGGAGAGGCACAAGACTAGTGCCATCTTCACCGCCAAAATGTGGGATGGTGCCTCTGTCACTGATCATGTATTGTACATGATCGAGCTGATGGAATGATTGAGCAAGCTCGGCTTTCCCTTGCATGAGCAGCTTGGGAAAGATGCAATACTGAACTCGCTGCCCAAGTCTTATCTCCCATTCCTCACTCATTATAGAATGACAAAGTCTGAAGTAAACTACCACGGGTTACTAGGGTTGCTTCAGAACTTTGAGAAAGATCACCAACTCCATAAGGAGTCGATGAACTTAGTGGGAGGTTCGTCTTCTGATTCTTGACCCTTTAAGAAAGGGAAGAAGAACAAGAAGAAGAAAGTGAAGAAGGTGCAAGTTCAGGCTGGGACATCAGTGCAGAGCCAGACCAAAAAGATCAAGCCTGATAAGAGTCTATTCTACTGGCAAGCACCCTAGATTAGATAGTGTGTCAGATATCTACTTATGGCATTAGAGGCTAGGTCATATAAACAAGAACAGAATAAACAAGTTGACTCAAGAGGAAATCCTCGAAGTCAGTGATTGTGAATCACTTCTAACCTGTGAGTCCTATCTTCTTGGTAAAATGATCAAGTCACCTTTTACTGGAAAAGGTGAGAGAGCTATTGAGCTCTTGGGCCTAGTACATACTGATGTATGTGAGCCCATGAGCACCAGTGCTAAAGGTGGATATTTCTACTTCATAACTTTCATGGATGACCTATCCCGATATGGATATGTCTATCTGATGAAACATAAGTCAGATTAATTTGAAATGTTCAAACAATTTTAAAGTGAAGTAGAAAAAAAAACTGGAAAGAGTATTAAAACTCTTCGATCTGATCGAGGAGGAGAATACCTTTCTAGTGAATTTCTCACATATCTAGGAGAGAATGGGATTCTCTCCCAATGGACTCCTCAGGAACACCACAGCATAATGGTGTGTCTGAAAGGAGGAATCGGACTCTGTTAGACATGGTTCGATCCATGATGGGTTTTGCTAGCTTGTCGATATCTTTCTGGGGATATGCACTCGAATCAACCTGTTATCTGTTAAATAGGGTTCCAAGTAAGTCTGTAATTAAGACTCCATATGAGATATGGATGGGACGTAAGCCAGCACTTTCACACCTTAGGGTCTGGGGGTGCCCGGTCTATGTCAAACGATTAGTCACAGACAAACTTGGACCTAGGTCTGACAAATTCTCATTCATAGGGTACCCCAAAGAGATAAAAGGATATTTTTTCTACCATGCTGATGAACAAAAGGTGTTCGTCAGCCTTAAGGCAATCTTTTTAGAAAAGGAGTTCCTTGGTGAAGGAACCGTTGCCTCTAAGGTTGAACTTGATGAAGTTCAACAGGTAGAAAAACCGACACCAATAGCTGAACCTAAGTCGGATATGATTAGATTAGATCCGTAGCCCAATGTACCTGCACCATTAAGGTGATCCGATAGAGTACCGCGTCAGTCGGACAGATACTACGGTTTCTTGATCCGGGACGGTGATCCCATCGAACTTGATGAGAATAATGAGGATCCGATCACCTATATGGATGCAATGCAGAGACCTGATTCTGAGAAATGGCTTGAAGCCATGAAATTCGAAATGGAGTCCATGAAGGTCAATGATGTATGGACATTGGTTGACCCACCTGAAGGGGTTAAACCCATTGGGTGTAAATGGGTCTTCAAAAGGAAGAGGGGCACAGACGGAAAGATGGAGATCTATAAAGCCCGTCTGGTCGCCAAAGGGTATCGTCAACGTTATGGTATTGACTATGACGAGATGTTTTCCCCTGTGGCAATGCTCAAATCCATTCGAATAATGCTTGCAATAGCTGCCCATCTGGATTATGAGATCTGGTAGATGGATGTAAAGACAGCTTTCCTGAATGGAGAGCTGACTGAAGAGGTGTATATGATACAACCTGAGGGGTTTACATCCACAGATGAGTCCAAGGTGTGCAAGCTTCAGAGATCCATTTATGGACTGAAGCAAGCTTCTCGGAGTTGGAACATGCATATGGCTTCATTAAGAATGGAGAAGAGCCCTGCATCTATAAATGGGCAAATGGTCCAGTTGTGGTATTCCTTATCTTGTACGTGGATGACATTCTCTTAATCGGAAATGACATCCCCGCACTACTGGGAATAAAAGTTTGGTTGTCATCACAGTTCTCTATGAAGGACTTGGGTGAAGCATCCTACATCCTAGGGATGAAGATCTATAGGGATAGATCTAAAAGGATGCTTGAGTTATCCCAGTCCATGTACATAGACACTGTGCTGAAGAGGTTCAGCATGGAAAATTTCAAGAAGGGCTATCTACCGATAGGCCAAGAAATTTCTCTCTCTAAGAAGGATTGTCCGACAACTCCTGAAGAGAGAGAGCATATGAGTAGAGTCCCATATGCTTCAGCCGTGGGATCTATCATGTATGCCATGACATGTACAAGACCAGATGTGGCATACTCACTAGGAGTAGTGAGTAGATACCAATCTGATCCTGGAGAAAATCACTGGAAAGTGGTTAAAGCCATCCTTAAGTATTTGAGAAATACTAAGGACCAATGGTTGGTTTATGGCGAGTCAGATCTGAAACTTGTGGGGTTCACAGACTCTAGCTTCCAATCTGACCATGATGACAGCAGGAGCATGTCGGGTTATATCTTTACTCTGAATGGTGGAGCCATCTGCTGGAAGAGTTCCAAGCAACATACTATGGCAGACTCTGTTTGTGAAGTGGAGTACATCGCAGCATCGGATGCCGCGAATGAAGCTGTGTGGCTGAGGAAATTCATCAACGAGCTCGGAGTAGCACCCTCCCTCGATGGTCCGGTCCTGCTCTACTACGACAGCACTGGAGCCATAGCTCAGGCGAAGGAACCCAAAGTACATCAACGGACGAAGCACATCTTGCGCCGCTTCCACCTGGTCTGAGAGATCGTGGATCGAGGTGACGTCGACCTTCAGAAGATCGACGGAAAGGAGAACCTGGCCGACCCCTTCACTAAAGCCCTGGCGATAAAGGAGTTCGACAACCACAAGTCGAAGATGGGTATTAGATACTGTGCCGAGTGGCTTTAGGACAAGTGAGAGTTGTTGGAAAATGTGTCCCAAAAAGCCAATCGTCAAGCTATTGACGGTTGAGCAACCAAGTATTATAATTGATTTATTAATAAATATAATATATTTGGCATTTTCATCATAAGTTTTCATCTTCTAATGAACTCCATTGTTATGATGAAGTCCTTAGGACTATTTAAGTTCGATAAAGAGAGGATTTATCGATTAGTCCTTAAAACTGTTCACGACCAAATGATAGGCTGTTAATAAGGACGACAGCTTTTATTAAGCATAGGTCGCTGTAGGCCATATGGGTTGGTTGTCCTCTTAACCAAAGAGTGTGGAGACACTAGTATGGCATACAGGTGAGATGTACTGGTACATCATCATTGAACGTGACCAACTCCAGAGTATTCTGCTATCGAGAATATCTCTGATGGGATATAGGTATAAGTGTCCCTTAGACTTGAGATCGCCTCAGTGACTTGCAAGCAACTCACTGTGCTTTGGTACTGGACTAACTGAATTTTTAATTCAGGGATTGAAGGTTTCTGGGCACAATCAAGTACTTGCGAAGTCAAAGTGTGATCGAGATGGGATTGACCACTCCAAGAGTTAGAGAAGAATGAGTCGCTGTATTTCAATTTAGCAAAATCTTGGCCAGGGTAATCCATCAGATGGATTTGATATTTTGAAATACAATGTGGACAACCTAATCAGAGTTGACAGTTGAACTCTGGGGTGTCCTATGATCATTTTGGTCAAGGGGATGAATTATATGAAAACTATATCTGCATGGGTTCTAAGGATGTTGTTCTACACATTCGACCTATCTGATCGTCGGGTACCATTGCTAGATGGTCACTTCGATTGGTATAGAAATTTATTTATGTGCTACCAGCTTAGGTTCGAACCTATGAGGTCACACACATTAGAGTTTATGATCCGATCGGATGGTTGATCAATGATTAAGAATCGTTCTAGGGTTAAATGATCAATACGATTGACATTTAACCAAGTGCAAGTGTTGCAGGAGGATCGATTAGCAATTTGATTGCTAATTGGCATAATTTGATTAAGCCAATGGGCTGAGATTAAGTCTAATTAAATATAATTTAATTAGATTTAGTTTGGGCTTGATTGGATCAAGTCCAATTGGTTTATTGGATAAGCCAAGTGCAAGGAAAAACTAGTCCTAGTTAAACTAAGACTTGGGTCAATCTAATTTCTAATTTGATTAAAAAATTAAATCAGATTTAAATCTAATTTAATTTGATTAAATTAGGTTTTTAATTGGGTTAAGATTTATTTTAATTCAGTTGATCTAATTTTGGTTTGATTTGGTTTGGAAAACCAAATTAAAACAAGTCATAAGATAGAATCCTAGTAAGACTAGGATTCCACCTTGCACCACATAAGCCTTCCCCACGCCCTCTCTCTCATTCAACGCCAATCTTCTCTTATTTTGTGTGACAAAAGCCCTCTCCCAGGTCTCTCCCACGTTCATAAAAGGTTTCCTCTCTTCTTTCTTACATGGAAGGTGGTTTGGATCAAATCAAAGAGGAATAAATTTGGATTTCGAATTCTATGAGATAGAGTTTTAGAAATCCAAAACTCTTTCAATTTTGCATCGAATTTATCCAAATTTTTTTTGAATTTTTGTGGATTTTAGGGTACATATTGTTCACCCTTTGCTGGTGATCCATGCACAAAAATATGGAGGAGGTTCTCAAGAGTTGGGCTCCCCTTAACTTGCCATGTTTGGATAAGCCTTGACTAGGTATTTGACCTAGACAAGGACTCTATCATATCTCTCTATATAAGATGAGTTTCTTCGTGAAATTTTTAGAGAAGATAAAATTTGAGAGTCCTTTGGGCCATCCAAATGTTAGAGAGAAAGACCTTTGGGTCCTGGAGATATAAAAGACACAAGTTAGGGTGTCTAGAGAGAGAAACGAGAAGAAGAAGAGGGTCTTCTTCTAGGGTTGTTTGTTTTCATATCTTTCTTCCCTCCATCTTGAGTTTTCTGAGAGTGTCTCAGATCTGAAACTCCTCCTTCTACTTTTCATCTTTGGAAGAGTCCAAATCAAGAAGAAGGAGGCACCTGATCAACCATCAAAGAAGAATCAGTGCAGTACTAGCATACTGTACTGATTTCCTGAAGCAGGACTTCTGATCGAGATTCGTGGCTCGTGTGGATGACTCCTAGAGGCTGGACATATGTGCGTCTTGCAACATCATCCTCAAGCCCGGATCAGCGAGGTTGGAACGTCTAACTTGCAAGGTAATAGATCTGATCTATCGTTTAATACATACATTAGATGTAGTATAGAAACATGTTGATATGATCAACATGTAGTTCATGCTATATTTATATATTTTAATTTCTGATTTAATGCTATGTAATAATCATGTAATAAGATCTTAGATCTAGGGATTCTCTGATTTTAAAAAATAAATTTTGATTTATTTTAGTCTTCTACTGTATGATCTTGAAAAAGTTTTAAGATCTAACCCTGAAACCCTAGATCTGGTTCCTACACATTCAAGGCCACGTGGAGTTTGTTATGGAGAGTGGAGTGGTGTCCGTTGTCGTGACTTGCCAAAGAGTGGTGGTGCCATGTAGAATCTGTTACAGAGTGTGGAGTAGGGTAGTGGCCATTGTCATGACTTGCCAAAGAGTTCAGATCTGTCGGCTGAAGCTTGGTTGGGATGTCTGATGGAGCAGAATGGCTCTCTGTCTCATCAATCCAGGAGAAGCTCGGATGTTTTCGAGGTTGCTGATGGGTCTGCTGTTGTCGGGTGCCTAGAGCATTGATGCTACAGGCAGGAACCATCTGCTATAGAAGCTCGAACGGGGACTTTCTGTTGGGGAAGTCCGATTTCATGAGGAATCCGGCAAGGGTCAACTGGTAGTGGACTTCGGATGGTGTTGGGGAGGTTCGTCCGCTGGAGGAGTCTAGAGGATCCTGTGAAAGTTCGGTTGGCATTGTTGAAGTCCGGCTGACACTATTGAAGGTTGATGGCTGGGGAGGTATGGCAGACACCGGAGGCGATCGACCGTTGTAGAAATCCAGCTGCTGAAGCCCGTCTGTTGTAGAAGTTCGTTCAGAATCCATCCACTATGGAAGTTTAGGCGGAGTCCGGTTCTTGTAGAAGTCCGGATGGAGATCACTTATTGAAGAAGCTCGACTAAAGTCTGCAGTAGAAATCTGGAGTAGACTGCTCGTAGTAGAAGTTCGACTGAAATCTAGTTCTCGTAGGAGCTCGGATGGAATCCGAAAGGTGGTCAACCATCGTAGAAACTTGGATGGAGTCTGGTTACTATAGAAATCCCATTGTCAGAGAAGCTCGAACACTGACGAAGTTCGAAAGAAGTTCGGAGTAGAGTCATCCATGGCCGGAAGAAGTCTGGAAGGAATTCGAAGAATAGTCGATCATCGTAGAAAATCAGCTAATAGCAGAGTTCAGAGAGCATTTGGAGCAGTCCGGTAGATGAATGGAGAAGCTCATTATTGAAGAAGTCTGGATGGTAATATGGAAGCTCGACCGGTCGAGGGAGTTCAGAAAGATGCCACACAAGGTCGGAAGCCGAAAGAACCCTAGAAAAGCTGGCCCTTTGCGAACTTCGGCTGGGGATATTTTATACCCAACACTTCTTAAGTACCTAAGGATGTTCTTCATAGCTATCCAGTGTTCTTCTTCTGGATTTGATTGATATCTGCTTACGACACTCATAGTAAGGGCAATATCCGATTGAGTCCAAAACATAACATACATGAGGCTCCCTGTGGCCAAAGCATAAGGGATCCTGCTCATGCACTCTACTTCTTCAGGTCTACTTGGACACATCTTCTTGGAGAGAGTTATTGAAAGGAATATGCCCTACAAGCCAATCAAAATTTATATTTTGATGGATTTTCCTTGTAATCTTTCAGACTTATGTATTGACTCTTTAAATAATAAAAGGCATTTTCATCATATGTATCATCTTACTTTAGTAATGATTATGATGAACTCCATAAATCAGGAAAATGGGTTTAGGGTTATGATGAGATCATACCTATGAGACCTAAAATCCTAAAAATCTTGATTTAGAATATTCCTAGTCATAGGAGCATTGAGTAGGAGATCAATGTTCCGGATAGATTAGCACTTTCTATGTATGCTCGATGGAGAGTGTGGCAGATCTCATATGCCACTTGTGTGAGACACTAATACAAGGAAGTGGGTGCTCATTAAAGAATGAGTTCACTAAATTGATCCGACTTAAGAAACATCTTATGGAATTTACTTACCTGTCAAGAGATGTTTTCTTATAGTGGGAGTTGTGCATGTAATCCTTTGACCTGAGACTACCATAGAACCTTATATACATGAATCCATATTTCTGGTTCATACTCATTCATGACTTAGTCATGTACGGGGTGTTCTAGATATGGTAGAATGTGTATGGAGGTTGTGAGTAGGTCAACATGGAATCGATCACTCCTGGTAAGAGGAAATCGCATCCTACTTGTTCTGATCGATTGATGATTTAGGAAGTCTTTGATCAAAGCAAAATAAAAATTAGAAATTTTTTTAATATTTTATTAATTGAATCATCATATAAGATTGAAAGAAATATGAGTATGATATTGGATTTGACATCATTCCATATCCAGAGTCATATTCAGGGTGCAGGGAGATCGCAGGATCAAATTGCACGATAACTTTCCACTGAAGGGTATTTTTGGTATTTTCATCAAAAAATTTTATATCTTCTAGGTAGACATAATACGTTGCTAGACGTCAATCTTGTCTTATAGGTTTGATCGAATTAAAGATTTTAATTCAATCACCAATTAGAAAGAGTTCTAATTGCTGAAATCGGGTTA
The DNA here is from genome assembly GCF_000442705.2 of Elaeis guineensis. Lineage (NCBI taxonomy): Eukaryota > Viridiplantae > Streptophyta > Magnoliopsida > Arecales > Arecaceae > Elaeis > Elaeis guineensis. The sequence continues at coordinate 110,759,670 of NC_026000.2, read as the reverse complement.
GCTCGATTGGATCTAGATCAGTTAGATTAAATTCTAATCAAATCAAATCGACTTGAACTCGGACCTATTTCTGGTTAGATGTGGAACCCAATGGGTCACACACAAAGGGTATTGATCAGGGGTCTAATTGGATTAAATCATGTTTGCAAAATTGACATGCTAGCACATGTTGCAAAAAACTAGCTCCTTGTTTCGAATCGGGTTTAAAATTGATTTCATATTGGGCTAATTAAGGCCAAATTAATTCAAATCAATTTTGGATTTGAGTTGTTCAGCCCTCTGCTATGTGTACCAAAAATGTGGATCCAGGAAACCAATTTCCACGAGTCAAGAATTTTTCTTGTGCGTGGGTGCAGTTTTTGTGTGCAGAAATAGTTTTCGCATCCCATGAGATGGGATGCCTCATCCTCGAGCTTATCCTATGTTCCATGATGAAATAAATTTTTGAATGATTTCTAACTTTATTTTGAGCATCAAAATTTTTTTGAATTAAAATTCCTTCTGGTTTAATCGTGAAAATTTATTGAATTTGGAAATCCTATCAGCCTGATCCATGCGCCTGACTAAGAGTCCAACTTGTGAAGGACTCTAACCCATTTGACACGCCACTTTTTAATCAGAATTTTTTTCCACAATATTCTCATATTAGCGCCTTAATTTTTGGCCATTTGATGGACAAAATTACATTGATGGGTGGTGGAAAAAAATTAAGCCATGTGAAGCTGCGCTACTCATCGGAGAATCATCGAGAAAAATGTTCCGAAGAGTCCTTCTGCATGAAGCATCTCTTGGATTTTTTGCCGATGATTGTCATGTGTCAAAAACTTTCAGATAGACATGAGAATTCATCAGGAGGTGTGAGATTTTTTGATGGATGCGAGATGGCACGTGGAAAGGGCGCGAAAAATTCTTGAAGGCAACCCATCACTAAGTATTTAAAGGGGGGTGCGCCGGGGGATTGGATTCATTCAGATTTCTAATTCCTCCTTTCTTTCTAACATTCTCTCCCTATTGTCCAATTAGTTTCTTCCTTATCTTATTAGGACAAGTCCAAAAATAGAAAGGACAAGTCCGATTTTAGGACAAGAGTCTAGGAAGAGAATTAAGGAAGACAAGGAGAGAAGAAAGGTAGGGATAGGAAGGCTAGGAGAAGAAGAAGAGCGTCTTGAGGTCCTGATGTTCAAGAAAATTCTCAGAGTGAGAATTTTAGAGGAGGAATCATCTCAAAGAGTTGGTGTCCTGATCATAGCCCTATGTGGATCACCGTTGGAGGACGAACACTTGGGCACCTGGTGGAGGTTCTACCGAAATTTGGATTAAGCGCTGCAGGTATTCTTCTATAACTTAAATTTAATCTTGAATTTATGTTATATATGATTGTTAATCATCAAGAGATACTGGTTTAAGAGTTTAATATTTAAAATTTTTTTATTAAAATTTTAAAATCTATTATGTTTCCACTGTGCATGCCCACTCTGAAACCCTACAGGTTTCAGAGCCGGCCTTGTTTGGTTCAATCATATATACATAATATTTATGTGATCCATAGTATGATTTATACTATAAAATGATTTATGCTTTCATATGATGATATAAAATAATACATATATCATTCACCACTTCATCATCTTGACATAAGGTTGTCCTAGCATAATGGGATTATGCTGCAAGGTTGTCCTAAGATGATGAATGTCCATATGTTACACTTGCACATATAGAAAATTTTAATGTTGATACATAAATGGGTATTATGTAGTTAGAATGTGCATGAGACCAAATAAAAGCCCTCATTAGAGAATTATATTCAGTGGTAGTGATATGCAACTATGGGTTAACCAATTCTTTGATCAATTGATCAATTGGTGTCTAGAAAAGTGCTATAGATGGTTTTTTAATTGGTTCCATTGTCTGATCTGGCCAATTTATTGGTGTCTAAGGAAAGCAACGGAGGGACCCCACCTTACTTACCTGGCCAATTTGATTAAGCGATCTTGATATTGAAAAACCCTAATGTTGAAAACACTATTAAGGGCCTTCCTTCATGCTAGGTTAATGTTACATCATGAACTATGGCTAGTTTGTGTGTTAACATGAGGCTTGTCATAAGGATTGATATAACATAATCCTGATGCATAGAAGATGCTTACGACAATTTTGAATATACTGCTTTGTTGTGTTAACACAAGGGCAGTTATATTAGAATTTGACTGTATTGAAATGAAGGGTCAAACTTAACTCAAATATTATAACTTATTGTGTTAACACAAGGCTAATAATATTTTAGAGGCCAACATATAATATTGAAAATTGCATGAGATGCAATTGAAAAGAGTTTCCTACCTATGAACTCATAAGGGTTTGTTGTGTTAACACAAGATTATTATGAGGAATTAGGGTCTCAATCCCACTAAGATAAATATAACATATGTCTCATTCATCATAGTAGAGGGTTATGATGTTCGATAAAATAGTGGGAGGTACAATTAAATCTAAAGACCTTATTTAATTGTATGAGTTAATATGAGTTGTTTGCTTATGTAATATTCTTTAATTATTATAGATTAAATTCTACAAATGGCATCTTCACTATCATTGCGAGAAATTTTAGATTCCAACAAGTTGACCGGTCTCAATTATGTGGACTGGTTGAGGAATTTAAAGATCATACTCACTCAGGAGAAACTCTCCTATATTCTTGACATCTCTGAACCATAAGAGGTTGGGGATGATGCCACAGAAGAGGAGGTATCCACATACAAGATGTGGAAGAATGACAGTTTGACTATCAAGTGCATCATACTGGCCTCTATGAGCAATGAGTTGCAGAGGCAGCATGAGAGCATGGATACTCAATCCATACTCCTCAATCTTAAAGAGTTGTATGGAGAACAGAGTAGAACTGCTAGATATGAGATATCTAAGCAGTTATTCTGTGCTAGAATGATTGAGGGATCATCCGTACAAGACCATGTCCTGAAGGTCATTGATCTGATCACTAGATTGGGTCAACTTGGTTTTGTGATGGATGGAGAATTAAGTCAGGATTTGATCCTGCAATCTCTTCCCGAGTCATTCGCTCAGTTTGTTGTGAACTATCATATGAACAAACTGAATACCTCCTTACCTGAGTTGTTAAATATGCTTAAGACAGCTGAGAGCCATATTAAGAAAGAAAAGGCTCCACTTCTTCTTGTGGGTAAAATCTCTAAGAAGAAGTCAGGTTTTAAGGGTTCAAAGAAAGCACTGAATCCTAAGGGTGGCAAGATGAAGAAGAAGGGGAAGAAAGTCTCCGGACAGGGTACCTGCTTTCACTGCGGCAAGACAGGACACTAGAAAAGAAATTACAAATTATATCTTGCAACTATAAAGGCAGGTGCAAGCGATGCACCAAAAGGTATGTATGAGATACATACAATTTTGTTATTAAGTTCTTCCAATTCAGACTCTTGGGTATTGGATACTGCCTGCGGTTCTCATATCTGCAAGTCATTGCAGGGGCTGCAGAACATTAGAGTGCTGAAGAAGGGTGACTTCGAGCTCTACGGTGCTGGAGGAGAGTCAATCCAAGCAGAGGCTGTAGGGACATATATGTTAAAGTTACCTTCTGGAAAGATCTTAGAGCTAGAAAACTGTTATTATATGCCTAAGATCATTAGAAATATTATTTCTATATCGTTACTATTGCAATGAGGTTATGAAATAAATGGAAAGAGCAATAGTTGCTCAATTTCTTTTTCTAATGAAATTATCTGTCATTGCGTTATTAATAATGGTCTTCTAATTCTATCTAATGATAATGTTTTCCATATTAATGAAAGTAAAAAGCGAAAGAGAGAAGAGTTGAATAATACTTTACTTTGGCATTGTCGACTTGGTCATATAAGTGAGACAAGGATTAACAAGTTATACAAAGAAGAGTTCTTTGATCCTTATGATTATGAATCATTAGGTACTTGTGAATCTTGTCTTGTGGGAAAAATGACTAAGACTCCATTTAGTGGACATGGAGAAAGGACAAGTGAGTTATTAGGACTTGTACATACTGATGTATGTGGTCCTGTGACAACAGAAGCCAGAGGAGGATACTCTTATTTTATAACGTTCACTGATGATTTATCTAGGATTGGATATGTCTATCTTATGAAACACAAGTCCGAAGCCTTTGATAAATTTAAAGAGTATCAAAGTATGGTCGAGAAACAAACTGAAAAAAATATTAAAATCCTTCGATCTGATAGAGGAGGAGAATACTTATCCAATGAATTTTTAGATCATCTTAAAGAAAATAAAATTCTCTCAGAATGGACCCCTCCCTATACACCACAGCTAAATGGTGTAGCAGAAAGGAGGAATCGCACTTTATTAGATATGGTGCGGTCCATGATGTGCCTTACAGATTTGTCAATTTTTTTCTGGAGATATACCCTAGAAACTGCTGTCTATATCTTGAATAGAGTACCTTCAAAATCTGTACCAAGCACTCCATATGAGATATGGAGAAGAAAAAAAGCCTAATCTTAAGTATCTTAAGATATGGGGCTGTCCAGCTTATGTTAAAAGAAATTTTGGACATAAGCTGAGTGCTAGGGTAGATAAATGCTTGTTTGTAGGTTATCCTAAAGAGAGTATAGGATACCTCTTTTACCATCCTACTGAACATAAGGTGTTTGTCAGTAAATATGCCACTTTTATGAAAAAAGGTTTATCCTAGAAAGAGGCAGTGGGAAGAAAATTAAACTTGGAGAAGTTCAAGACCTACAAATGCAAGCACAAGATGATCCTCAACCAAAAATATCCATTAATGAAGTACAAACACAAAGTATACCTCCTCTTCGAAGGTCGGATAGGGTGCGGAATGCACCTATGAGGTATGGGTTCGTTATTGAGAATAATGAAGCCCACATCATTGAGAATGATAAACCTTTGACCTATACGGAAGCCATCATGAGAAGGGACTCAGACAAATGGCTAAAGGCTATGAAATCCGAAATGGACTCCATGTATTCCAACCAAGTGTGGACTTTGGTTGATGCACCAGAGGGTGTGATCCCTATTGGATGCAAATGGGTCTATAAGAAAAAGATTGGAGTGGATGGCCAAGTTGAAACCTATAAAGCTAGATTAGTAGCCAAAGGTTTCAGACAAAAATAGAGTATTGATTATGATGAAATATTTTCACCTGTTGCCATGCTCAAATCTATACGGATTATGCTTGCAATAGCAGCATACCATGATTATGAGATTTGGCAAATGGATGTGAAGACCGCCTTCCTTAATAGTTATCTTGAGGAAGAGGTTTATATGTCTCAGCCAGAAGGGTTTGTCTCAAAAGGAAGAGAAAATCAGGTATGCAAGCTTAAGAAATCTATTTATGGATTAAAACAGACCTCGAGGAGTTGGAACATCCGATTTGATGTTACAGTCAAAGAGTTTGGCTTTATCAAAAATGAGGATAAACCTTGTGTATACAAGAAGACTAGTGGGAGTGCCATTATCTTCTTAGTTTTATATGTGGATGACATACTTCTTATTGGGAATGATATCCCAATGTTACAATCGGTCAAGACATGGCTATCAAGTAAGTTTTCCATGAAGGATTTGGGTGAAGCATCTTATATACTAGATATAAAGATCTATAGGGATAGATCTAAGAGGATGTTAGGCTTGTCTCAATCCAGGTACATAGACTTAGTGCTAAAGAGGTTTAGCATGGATGAAAGTAAAAGAGGTTATTTACCCATGAGTCAAGGCATACATCTCTCTAAAAGGATGTCTCCTAAAACACCGGAAGAGAGAAATAGAATGAGTTCTATTTCCTATGCTTCGGCAATAGGATCGATCATGTATGCTATGCTATGTACTAGGCCTGATGTTGCCTATGCCTTAGGCATAGTTAGTAGATTTCAGGCTGATCTAGGAGAAGATCATTGGAAAGCAGTGAAAAATATTCTTAAGTACCTAAGAAGGACTAAAGATATTTTTTTAGTATATGGAGGATCTGATTTAAAACTAGAAAGTTATTCTGACTCTAGTTTCCAATCAGGCCCTGATGATAGTAAGTCTACTTCAGGGTATGTCTTTACTCTTAATAGTGGAGCTGTTAGTTGGAAAAGTTCAAGCAGTAGACTGTAGCTGACTCAACCACTGAGGCAGAATATATAGCTGCAAGTAAAGCCGCCAAGGAAGCTGTCTGGATGAAGAAGTTCATCGCAGAGTTGGGTGTCGTTCCTGAGATTAAGAATCTAGTACCACTTTACTGTGATAATACTGGAGCAGTTGCTCAAGCAAAGGAACCAAGGTCTCATCATAAATCCAAGCACATTCTAAGATGCTTCCATCTCATTCATGAAATAATCGAAAGACAAGATGATGTCATTGAACGAGTAGAAACAAAGAATAACATAGCAGACCCATTCACTAAGGCTCTACCACAGCAGTAGTTCGATCGCCATCTCGATTGTATAGGGATAAAATATAAGGACGATTGGCTTTAGTACAAGTGGGAGATTGAAAGGAATATGCCCTACAAGCCAATCGAAATTTATATTTTGATGGGTTTTCCTTGTAACTTTTCAGACTTATGTATTGACTCTTTAAATAATAAAAGGCATTTTCATCATATGTTGCATCTTACTTTAGTAATGATTATGATGAACTCCATAAATCAGGAAAATGGGTTTAGGGTTATGATGAGATCATACCTATGAGACCTAAAATCTTAAAAATCCTGATTTAGAATATTCTTAGTCATAGGAGCATTGAGTAGGAGATCAATATTCCGGATAGATTAGCACTTTCTATGTATGCTCGATGGAGAGGGTGGCAGATCTCATATGCCACTTGTGTGAGACACTAATACAAGGAAGTGGGTGCTCATTAAAGAATGAGTTCACTGAATTGATCCAACTTAAGAAACATCTTATGGAATTTACTTACCTGTCAAGAGATGTTTTCTTATAGTGGGAGTTGTGCATGTAATCCTTTGACCTGAGACTACCATAGAACCTTGTATACATGAATCCATATTTTTGGTTCATACTCATTCATGACTTAGTCATGTACGGGGTATTCTAGATATGGTAGAATGTGTATGGAGGTTGTGAGTAGGTCAACATGGAATCGATCACTCCTGGTAAGAGGAAATCGCATCCTACTTTTCTGATCGATTGATGATTCAGGAAGCCTTTGATCAAAGCAAAATAAAAATTAGAAAAAGTTTCTAATATTTTATTAATTAAATCATCATATAAGATTGATAAAAATATGAGTATGATATTGGATTTGACATCATTCCATATCCAGAGTCATATTCGTGGTGCAAGGAGATCGCAGGATCAAATTGCACGATAACTTTCCACTGAAGGGTATTTTTGGTATTTCCATCAAAAAATTTATATCTTCCAGGTAGACATGATATGTTGCTAGACGTTAATCTTGTCTTATGGGTTTGATCGAATTAAAGAGTTTAATTCAATCACCAATTAGAAAGAGTTCTAATTACTGAAATCATGTTAGCTCGATTGGATCTAGATCGGTTAGATTAAATTCTAATCAAATCAAATTGACTTGAACTCGGACCTATTGCTGGTTAGATGTGGAACTCAATGGGTCACACACAAAGGGTATTGATCAGGGGTCTAATTCGATTAGATCATGTTTGCAAAATTGACATGCTAGCACATATTGCAAAAACTAGCTCCTTGTTTCGAATCGGGTTTAAAATTGATTCCAGATTGAGATAATTAAGGCTAAATTAATTCAAATTAATTTTGGATTTGAGTTGGTTCAGCCCTTTTCTGCATGTATCAAAAATTTGGAGCCAGGAAACCAATTCTCCATGAGTCAAGAATTTTTTTTGTGCATGGGTGCAGTTTTTGTGTGCAGAAATAGTTTTCGCATCCCATGAGATCGGATGCCTATTCCTTGAGCTTATCCTATGTTCCATAATGAAATAAATTTTTGATGATTTCTATCTTTATTTTGAGCATCATAAATTTTTTTTAAGTTAAAATTTCTTCTGGTTTAGTCGTGGAAATTCATTGAAGTTGGAAATCCTGTCAGCCTGATCCATGTGCCTGACCAAGAGTCCAACTTGTGAAGGACTCTAACCCATTTGTCATGCCATTTTTTAATCTGAATTTTTTTCTATGACATTCTCATGTTATCATATTAATTTTTGGCCATTGGATGGACAAAATTACATTGATGGGTGATGGAAAAAAATTATGCCATGCGAAGCTACGCGACTCATCGGAGAATCATCGAGAAAAATATTTCGAAGAGTCCTTCTGTATGAAGCATCTCTTGGATTTTTTTCTGATGATTGTCATGTGTCAAAAACTTTCAGATAGGTATGAGAATTCATTAGGAGGCATGAGATTTTCTGATGGATGCGAGATGGCACGTGGAAGGGGCGCAAAAAATTCCCGAAGGCAACCCATCGCTAAGTATTTAAAGGGGGGTGCGCCGGGGAATTGGATTCATTCAGATTTCCAATTCCTCCTTTCTTTCTAACATCCTCTCCCTATTGTCCAATTAGTCTCTTCCTTCTCTTGTTAGGACAAGTCCCAAAATAGAAAGGACAAGTCTGATTTTAGGACAAGAGTCTAGGAAGAGAATTAAGGAAGACAAGGAGAGAAGAAAGGTAGGGATAGGAAGGCTAGGAGAAGAGGAAGAGCATCTTGAGGTCCTGGTATTCAAGAAAATTCTCAGAGTGAGAATTTTGGAGGAGGAATCATCTCAAAGAGTTGGTGTCCTGATCATAGCCCTGTGTGAATCACTGTTGGAGGGTGAACACTTGGGCGCCTGGTGGAGGTTCTACCGAAATTTGGATTAAGCACTGCAGGTATTCTTCTATAACTTAAATTTAATCTTGAATTTATGTTATATATGATTGTTAATCATCAAGGAGATACTGGTTTAAGGGTTTAATATTTAGGATTTCTTTATTAAAATTTTGAAATCCATTATGTTTCCACTGTGCATGCCCACTCTGAAACCCTACAGTTATGCCATACCTAAGAGGTAGAAATCCTCTTTTAGAATTTTCCATACTAAACCTCTTCAGTACTTCCTGTATGTACATTTTCTATGACAGGCCAAACATCCTTCTAGATCTATCCATATAGACCTCTATTTCTAAAGAAAAAAATCCATTCGATCTGATCGAATAATCAGGGTGCGTCTGAAATTTTTTTTATAATAAGTTAATATAAATTTTATATTTACCTAATATGCAGTAGAATAGGGATTTAAATTTTTAGAAGATTCTCGAATTCAATACCTCGCAAGGTCTAAACGCACAGATCCTCTACTTCGCATGCACGCTAAGCTCGGTAGGAAAGATGGATAAAACCTTGAGATGTCAAACCTTCTGAAGATAAGCAAAGAGTGTCAGTTGAGATCCAATCTCAAGGGTGGTGGCTAGGGAGGATGCCTTCATGTTAAGAAGAAGAAGCCGCACAAGACCTCCATGCATAAAAAAAAAGGTATGCCTCCCTATATCTGTCACACTGCTTAACTCACTTTCTCATGATGTTTTTCTTTTAGTTTTGTCACGTAAAACTTCTTAGATCACTAGTAAATAGGGGTCCTTCCTTTTAATAGGTGAAGCATCCATGATCTAATCAAAGACCTAATTGAAATAGGACTTAAACCTAATCCAACAAGGAGATCGACTAAAAAAAGAAGAGCACCTCCTTTCTTCATGCACGCTCATCTAATGGGGCAGAAATAATAGTGCTCCACTCCTTCCTTTAGTCAGAAATTATGAGAAAGAGTCCCAGGTATCTGAAACTTTTTGGTCCTAAACCAAATGACTTCAGATTTGACTTAATTTGGATCCGATTTGAATTTGATTTGAATTTAATCTTAATCAAATTAGAATTCTGATTCAAGTCTAACTTAAATTTTTAATCCAATTCAAATCTAATTAAATCAGATCTAATCTGAAATTAATTAGCCCTTGAATTTAATCTCTCATAGATCTCTTGGATCGTTGATCAGATCATTATCATCTCTAGAATTAAACCTGAATCTCATGTCTAGTGCTAGCTAGATATAGTCAATTATTTAATCCCATATAACCTTTAACATAATTTTTAATTAAGCTAATCTATTCATTCAATCAAATCACACACTTTCGACTGGAACTCATAGACTTAGGTCAATTCTTTTCTACGTTGTCTGACTTAGTGTGTGACTCCATAGGTTCGAATGCTAAGCTGATAGCATAGGTACCATTTTCTATACTAATCGAAATTACTATCTAGTAATAATTTTTGATGTCTAAATAGATTGAATATTTATAAGGCAATATTCAAGAACCTTACATATGGTTACCACATAATTCATCTCTTTGACCTTGAATGCTTAAGGATGATCTAGGGTTTAACCGTCAATCCTGGATGAGTCATCCATATATATTTCAACCTTTCGCATCCATCACATGGATTATCTAGGCCCAGATTTTAAGTTAAACGGTACTTAATTCTAATTTTTTTTTTACTCGAGGACGAGCAAAGTTCAAGTTGGGGAGTGTGATAAGTAGTATATTTTTTTATTTATTGGAGGTATTTTTGATAATTTATGGTGCTAACATCTTCTTAAAAATCCTAATTTCATGAATTTATTGATTTTTTCTAAAAAATAAAGTGATTTTGAAAAAAATATGAAATTAGATATATTTATAAAAAAATAGATGTTAATTTAATTAAATAATTTAAGTACCAAAATGAAGAGAAATTTTTGAAAATTTAATGCATATTTTTTTCAATTTTTCAGTAGAAAATTGGAGCAAAAATGGAGCTAAAATATCCTAAAAAATAAAGAAAATAGTCTCTGATGTACGGTGGACCGATCGATCGGTCCACAGAGCCAGGTGCGGTCCACAGGAATAGTTACGCGTCCACAGGCACGGTTCACAGTGAGAATAAGATCTTAGGCACGATCCAATAGCTGAGATTCAATCCGACCCAAATCCGACGGTTCAAACTCGTTGCCGACTTTGAATAGAACTCTTTTGCACGATCCGACGGCCAAGAAGCAATCCATCACGTGATCCAACGACTGTTATCGCTTCCGACTGTGTTAAGGACTCTTTTGCCGATCTGACGGCCAGAACTTCATCAGAACCCAGATCGGACGGCTGACATTTGATCTGACCCTGATAAGGATTATAACTCTGATTTTTGAGCAGATCTGAGCAATCCAAAGCTGATTCGACGGTCAGGAATATTCCTAAGGAGATTTATACGATTTCTAAGGTTTTTAGGACTCCTTTTCCTACCAAAAAATCATGAAAAATTCATCTATAAATAGGGGGTCCGGGAATAAGCTTTGGGGGAGCAGAACAATTGACTAGAGAGTGTAGAAAAAAATAGAAAAAAAAATAAAATAGCTTTAGGGACCCAAGAAAAAGAAGGAGAAAAGTCAGTTCGCTCTACGGAGTATGATGGAAGATGGAGAGGTCATCAACTATCTTCCCGATGAGGCTTGGCTAATCAACTTCAGATCCTTGTTACAGTTTTATTTTTATTTTATTTTATTATTCCTTTTAAATTTCTTGTACTTGAATTTTAATTTCAATTAATGCAAAATTTATTTTCTGCACTTTAAATTTTTGTCTTTTATTTTTTGCACGTAGATGCTAGGATCTAATTAGTAGATCTTAGTACCAATTTATTTTTATTTTTTTTAAATTTTTGTTATTTATTTTTATTGCAAGTAGATGCTAGGATCTAGTTAGTAGATCTTAGTACCCGATTTATTTTTCGTACTTTTAATTTTTGTTTCTGACTTAAATTACTTTCTTCAAAATTTTATTTTCTTTTTGTAAAATCAAAGATTTCAAATCAAAATCCTGCTTTCTCTATGGATTCGACCTGACTCACTACTTTCTATATATTTTTAATTTTTATTGAAGTCAGAATTTGATTGATAATCACGGTGTCTTAACGACAGCATCTTGATCGTATTAATTTTTGGCACCGTTGTCGGGGAAGGCACCAATTTTAATGTTTGATTTCTTTGATTTTCTTGTAAATATAACTTACTAACTTTTTTTTTTATCTTTGTGCAAAAAAAATTCAAAAAATTCAAAAAAGAGATAGAAAGCTTTCAATTTTGCTTAGTGAGATCAATCTTAACCCTAGCTTTAACTAATTTTTTTTTAGTATTAATTATTATTTTTTTAATTAATCTAAAATTCATCTACATAAACCTAATAAAAACTGCATGACAAGAGTAAAAACTTAATTTTTAGGAGCATTCATCATTGTAGATTTATTTTTGATGATCGCTGGAGACAAGGTAAGCTTTCAAGTTTTATTAGCTTCATGCATCTAATTTAGTTGCATAGAACTCCTTGTTTGTAATTGGTTGTGCATATTCATCTCAAATCAATTTAAGGGCAACATCCATAACAAGATAAGGTGGAGATTTCATCACCCTCCTTTGGCCCAAAAATAACCAACCAGCATCCCACATTAACCCAAACCTAACTAAAATCAAGTAGACATTGACCCCTAGGATCAATTGAGTTCAGTTTGAGAAGAGTGGTGAAGTAAAGTGCAATGTAAGTTCGAACTCACCCCTGAAACTAGTGTCTAAGGCTAGAGGTTACAAAGGCTCTGCCTAAGTGGACTCATGGTTATTTAATTGGTTCCATTAGCATACCTGGCCAATTCAATTGGTGTCTAAGGCAAGCAACAGGGGGACCCCCACGATCTCACCTCTTACCTGGCTAGTTGAAAAAAGTGAGAACAAACCCAATTTGTATCTAGACTAAGCCACTCTACATCAAACTGTTAGGTCTAAGAAACCCGTAGGTGTCTAGGTTTAACTATTAGCTAACTTGATTGCAATTAACACTTAACCACAACTAATTCTTCTCATCTTACGTCTTTAGGTCTAAGATTTTTCTTAAGGATCTCACCTTTAAAACATTTCTCTTTCTTTCTTTTCTCTTCTTTTTCTTCTCCTTCTTCTTAAAAAAAAAAAAAAAAATTCTCAACAACACACATAATAGGGTTTGCACTAATACATGCACAGTATAATTTTTTCTGACCTAGTTGAATCTAATTCTAAAATTGAATGATTGATCCATGCTAAACATGATAATCAAATGGCTAGAAATTCTAAGAACCACCTAGGCAGATGAAAGAATATTTTATTTCTTCCACCTATAATCCATCAATATTTCCATCATTCTATGAGATCAAATATTCAGACTCTAGTCCTAAGGCCGATCTGAACCTAATAGCCCAAAGATTAGATAAAGTCGACCTTCTTGCCCAGAAATTTGATCAGATCCTAGCATTAGGTCAACAATCTCCTGCACAATAGACACCACCACCTAATTATCAGGAGATTTATTTTATCTGTGCTAGTCCGGCCTATCATGTGAGCGAATGCCCCATGGCTACATAGTTTCCACCTTTCATTCAAGAACAAGTTCAAATTGCTCAAGGTTACTCCAATCCTGTCAATGACCCATTCTTAAATACATATAACCAAGATTGGAGGAACCATCCTAATTTTTCTTGGAGATCCCAACAGACTCAAGCTCAGACCCAAATTTTTTCTTTGCAAAACTTTCAGAGTAGACCTCAATACCAAAACTATGCCTATAATAGTGGTCAGCCTAGTCAACCTATCCAGCCATCCTATTACAATCCACCGTTATACCCACCTCCTCAACAGACCAATCTAGCCGATGATAGATTGAACCAACTTCAACAAATGATCATGACCCAACAGCAATCTCTTGCTAGGCTAGAAGCACAAATAGATCAATTAACTGAATTTACCATGAGGAGAGAACTAGGTCAATTACTAAATGAACCAATACCGAATTTTGGAAATGACCCACCCATCTACCAACTACCTGGACCAAGTCATCAATCCAATGTCCCACCAAAGAATCTCCAATTTGAAAGTGACAATGCAATTTTTGAGCTTAAAAGTGAAAGGATTCTTAATGACCTATACCAAGACCAGGTGGGTAAGGCTAGTATTGATGCTAGCCAAAATATGAATTTAGAAGAAAAGGTTACTACTGAAGCTAACCCAATAGAAGAACTTGAGCTTAGTACTGATGCTAATCTAAGTGAAGAAAAGAAGAGAGTGGATGAGTTACCCAAGCTATATTCACCAAAAGTTCCATTCCCTTCAGCCCCAGAAGCCGGTTCTTCCACTTTAAAATTACCTCCTCCAGAATTGAAATTACCCTTAGTCACATATGAGTACACATGTTTAAAATCAAAAGACACCCTTTCAGCACCCATTACTTCAAACTTAACTCCTAACCCAAAAATTCAATTCATGAGCATTTTAGAAGAATAAATAGGAGAAATTCTCAACAAAAAAGGGTCTGTGAATGGATTTGTGAATTATCTTTCTAAAATTAAAAATAGAGATGTGAAATACTTTCTTAAGATTGGCAACAAACTACTGAAATTTATTATAGGCCATCTTTCTGAGATTAGCAATCCAAAACCATTGAAATTTATCAATCTAATATTCGACACGGGATAGGTGAGAGAATCTTCATATGGTCTGGCTGAAGACGGTAAACTTAGCACTTCCTGGGAGGCAACCCAGTTTTCAATTTCTGCTTTTGCCTTTGCTTTCTTTTGTATTTTGTTTAGGATAATCAAGTCTTGCTTTGTGTCTTTTGCAGGGATCTGAAAATAATATTAGCTAAGTTGGGGAGAGAATCAATTTTGAAAAGACTTATAGATCAGGTGATATCTCTCCTTTTCTTTCTCTTTACATGCACCATTCATTTTTCCTACTCCATTGAGGACAATGTCGATTAAGTTGGGGGGATAATAAAAATTTTTAAATTTTAAAGTCCTCAAGTTAGTATTTAGTATTTAAGCATCTGATTATACTTAAGAATTGAGTTAAACCAAGTATTTAAAAAAAAAAAAAAAATTGATGTACAGATCAGAGAGTTTGTGAGATATTGAGGGATCAAGTATTAAGAAAACTCAATAAAAAGTTAAGTTTAGAACTTAAACAGTTTTCTTTGAGCATTTCTAAATTTTTTTTACCAGCATCAAAGAAGAGTTTACTTTCTATGGATTTGTGTAGAGTAACTATATATTTCTTCATATATTAAAAAAAAAAAGAGAGAAAGTTTTCAAGTACTTCATGTTGAGTAACCGGGCCTCTTTGCCTAAGCAAGCATTGAGTTTCGCATCAAAAGGTATGAAGGACAAAGAAGTTTTGTTGTAAAGCTAGTTTTAACTCATAGCCTATTTGATTCGAGCAAGTAGGTTTGAGGGGTATTTTATATCTAGTGCCTTAAAGCCATCTGATTTGGGAGTCATTGACTGAAAACTCGCTACATGGGTCAAACAGAAAGCTTAAGGGGTTAAGACACTCAATAGTAGTACAATGTTTAAAAAAAATAATAATAATAAATGAAGGACAGAAGTAACAATATACTTGTCCATATGAAAGTTAATAATTTGGAGATAAAGGTAGAGATAATTTAAAAAAGTTCAGAAAAAATTTAGTATTCTTAGTTTAACTCTCATATTAACTAGTATTAATACCCTAATGATATATCTCATTTACACTCTATTGAATATCAATGGTCTTTTAAAAATTATTTGATGAAATTCGAAACTTTAAGTTAAACGGTACTTAATTCTAATTCTTTCTTTACTCGAGGATGAGTAAAGTTCAAGTTGGAGAGCGTGATAAGTAGTATATTTTTGTATTTATTGGAGGTATTTTTGATAATTTATGGTGCTAACATCTTCTTAAAAATCTTAATTTCATAAATTTATTGAATTTTTCTAAAAAATAAAGTGATTTTGAAAAAAATATGAAATTAGATATATTTATAAAAAAAATAGATGTTAATTTAATTAAGTAATTTAAGCTCCAAAATGAAGAGAAATTTTTAAAGAATTTAATGCATATTTTTTTTAATTTTTTAGGAGAAAATCGAAGCAAAAACAGAGCTAAAATATCCTAAAAATTAAAGAAAATAGCTTCCGGTGTATGGTGGACCGGTCGGTCGGTCCACAGAGCCAGGGCGTGGTCCACAGGAATAGTTACGCGGTCCACAGGTGCGGTTCACAATGAGAATAAGATCTTGGGTGCGATCCAACATTTGAGATTCAATCCGACCCAGATCCGACGGTTCAGACTCGTTGCCGACTTTGAATAGGACTCTTTTGCACGATCCGATGGCCCAGAAGCAATCCATCACGCGATCCAACGGCTGTTATTGCTCCCGACTGTGTTAAGGACTCTTTTGCACGATCCGACGGCCAGAACTTCATCAGAACCCAAATTGGATGGCTGACATTTGATCCGACCCTGGTAAGGATTATAACTCTGATTTTTGAGCAGATCTGGGCGGTCCGAAGCTGATCCGACGGTCAGGAATATTCCTAAGGAGATTTATACGATTTCTAAGGGTTTTAGGACTCATTTTCCTACCAAAAAATCATGAAAAATTCATCTATAAATAGGGGGTCCGGAAATAAGCTTTGGGGGAGCAGAAAAATTGAGTAGAGAGTGTAGAAAAAAATAAAAAAAAATAAAATAGCTTTAGGGACCCAAGGAAAAGAAGAAGAAAAGTCAGTTTGCTCTATGGAGTACGACGGAAGATGGAGAGGTCATCAACCATCTTTCCGACGAGGCTTGGCTGATCAACTTTAGATCCTTGTTACAGTTTTATTTTTATTTTATTTTTTTGTTCCTTTTAAATTTCTTGTACTTGAATTTCAATTTTAATTAATGCAAAATTTATTTTCCTCCACTTTAAATTTCTATCTTTTATTTTTTGCATGTAGATGCTAGGATCTAATTAGTAGATCTTAGTACCAATTTATTTTTATGCTTTTTAAATTTTTGTTATTTATTTTTATTGCAAATAGATGCTAGGATCTAGTTAGTAGATCTTAGTACCCGATTTATTTTTCGCACTTTTAATTTTTGTTTCCGACTTAAATTGCTTTCTCCAAAATTTTATTTTCTTTTTGTAAAATCAAAGATTTCAAATCAAAATCCTGCTTTCTCTGTGAAATCGACCTGACTCACTACTTTCTATATATTTTTAATTTTTATTGAAGTCAGAATGTGATTGATAATCACGGTGTCTTAACTACAGCATCTTGATCGTATCAGACATATTTTTTTATAACTCCTACTTAGACTAAAGCCAATCGGTATAGTATCTAACACCCATCTTCCATTTGTGTTTGTTGAACTCTTTAATTTTGAGGGCTTTAGTAAATGGGTTGGCCAAATTCTCCTTTTCGTTGATCTTCTGAAGCTCGATGTCACCTTGATCCACAATCTCGCAGATTAGGTGGTAGTGGCACAGAAATGTTTGGTGCATTGATAGGACTTCGATTCTTTCACTTAAGCTATGGCTCTAGCATTGTCGCAATACAATAAAATAGGACCATCAAGGGAAGGTGCCTCTCCAAGCTTGCTAATGAACTTCCACAATCAAATAGCTTCTTGTGTAGCATCAAATGCCACGATATATTCCATCTCGCAAGGTGAGTCAGCTACGATGTGCTGCTTGAAATTTTTCCAGCAAATCGCTCCTCTATTCAGGATAAATACAATCCAACATACTTTTGTTGTTTTTATGATTTGATTGAAAACTTAAATCAGTATGTCCCATAAATTTCAAGTGAGTGTCTCCATAGATAAGCCATTGGTCTTTAGTATTTCTCAAATATTTAAGGATTATCTTCACAAACTTTCAATGGTTTTCACTTGAATCAGACTAGTACCTACTCACTACCCCTAGTGAGTATGCCACATCTGGGCTCGTACATATCATGGCATATATGATAGATCCCACTATCGAAGCATATGGGATTCTACTTTTATGCTCTTTCTCTCAAGAGATTATTAGACAATACTTCTTAGAGAGAATAATTTCATGGCCTATCAGAAGATAGCCTTTCTTGAACTTCTTCAAGCTAAACTGTTTCAGCATGATTTCAATATACACATATTGGGACAATCCAGGTATCCTCTTAGATCTATCTCTATAAATCTTCATCCCTAAGATGAAGGATGCTTCTCCCAAATCTTTTATGGAGAACTGTGAAGATAGTTAAAGCTTTACACTTTATAAAGTAGGAACATCATTTTTCATTAAAAGTATGTCATCCATATATAGTACAAGAAAGATGACTATAGAATCATTAGCCTATTTATAAAAATATGATTGTTCTCCATTCCTAATGAAGCCATACATTCTAATCACCTTATCAAAATGCATGTTCCAACTCCGAGATGCCTACTTCAATCCATAAATGGATCTCTGAAGCTTTCACCTATTGATTTATCTGTGAATGTGAACTCTTCAGGTTGTATCATATATACCTTTTCTTCCATTTTCCCATTAAAGAAAGTAATTTTGACAATCATTTGCTAGATCTCACAATCAAAGTGTGTCACTATCGCAAGCATAATCTGAATGGACTTGAGCATTGCTGTAAGAGAAAATATCTAGTTATAGTCAATACCATAATGTTGATGATATTCTTTGGCAACCAAATAGGCTTTATAGGTCTCCACCTTTCCATCTTCTCCCTTTTTCTTTTGAATATCCATTTACACCCTATGAGTTTAATTCCTTCAAGTGGATCAACAAGTGTCCATATACTATAGATCTTCATGGACTCCATCTTGAATTTCATGACTTCAAGCTATTTTTTAGAGTTGGGTCTTTATGTGGCATCCATGTAGGTGATCGGATCTTCATTGTTCCCATCGAGTTTAACAGAATCACTATTTCGAATCAAGAAACTATAGTATTTATCAGGTTGACATGGTACTCTACCAGATCTCCTTAAACGTACCTCAACAATGGGTTCTAGATTTGATCTAATCAAATTTGATTCTATATTTTCACTGATCTGTGTCGATTCTTCTACCTGTCGAACTTCATCAAGTTTAATCTTAGAGGCATGAGTTACATCACCAAGAAACTCTCTTTCTAAAAAGACTGCCTTAAGGCTTACGAGTACATTTTATTCATCTACAAGGTAGAAGTAATACCCTTTAATTTTCTTGGAGTATCCTACAAAATAACACTTATCAGATCTAGATCCGAGCTTGTCGGTTTGTAAACATTTGACAAAAGTCGGACAATCCTAAATCCTAAGGTGAGAAAGTGTCGACCTACGTCCAGTGCATATCTCATATGATATTTTTGTGATCGATTTGCTCGAAGCATTGTTCAGAACATAGCATATAGTCTCAAGCGCATAACCCCAAAATGAGATCGATAGATTTGCAAACCCCATCATGGATCTAACCACATCTAATAGAGTTTGATTCCTCTTTTCTGACACCCCATTATGCTATGGTGCCCAGGAGGGGTCCATTATGAGAGAATCCCATTCTCTCTTAGATATATCAAAAACTCATTGAAAATGTACTCACCTCTTTAATCTGATCGAAGAATTTTAATACTCTTTTCAGTTTATTTTTCTATCTCATTATGGAATCATTTGAATATTTTAAATGATTCAGACTTGTGCTTCATAAGGTAGACATATCCATACATCAATAGATTGTCAGTAAATGTAATGAAGTAGTAATACCCTTCTCTGATAGCTATATTCATAAGTCTACATACATCACTATGTACTAAACCTAGAATATCACTGGCTCGTTCATCTTTTTCAGTAAAGGGTGACTTGGTCACTTTTCAAGTAGACAAGACTCACAGATTAGCAATGATTCATAATCATTGATATTAAAGATTTTCTTTTTAGCTAACTTATTTATCTTATTCTTATTTATATAATCGAGCCTGCAATACCAAAGATAGGCATCAGTGATATTATCTATTCTAGGATATTTGTTCGATGTATAAATTACACTAATAGACTATGATAAAATATAAATATCATATTTTAATTATCCACACATTATTGTGATACCATTCATACTAATATCACAAAAATCTTTTTTTATTGAAAAGCTATAACCTTCTTTCGCCAAAAAGCCTACAGAGATAATATTCATAAGAAAAGATGGATAATAATGATAATCATCTAAAATAATGACATTTGAGTTAAGAGTAAACTGAACTTTTTCTATATTTAGAATTGGAACATCTCTTCCATCTCTGACATTCAAAAATCATTCGCTCTTCTCAAATTTTTTACTAATCTGAACTCCCTGCAATGAATTACAGATATGAATTGGACTTTTGATATCCAATATCAGATAGTAGGATCACAGATAGAGAAATTATAAGGTGTTATCATACAAGTACCTTGTCTAGTAATCTTTTGCTGATTTCTTTTTCTAGGGTTGTTCTGATCAAGAGAAGCTAGATATAGAGGATAATTTCTCTTTCAGTACCTCATCTTCTTGTAAAAAAAGCATTCTACCTGACTTTGGTCTATCTCAGACTAGTTAGTTTGATTACGCTTTGAAGTCCTAGCATGATACTACTGTACTGTTAGAATTTGATGTCTCGAGATTCAATCCACATTGAGCCACAATGAGATTCGTGGTAAAAAACAGAGTCCAACGAGACCAAGATCACCCGAAATGGAGCTCGGATGGAAGAGATACGAGCTTTTGAAGTTGGCACAAGATTCGAGGCAGTGGAGGACCACCGACGACCGACGGTGGGTGGTAGCGACGCAGCCACAGGCGGCGGCGCACGGGACGCGCGACCCACGTGGGCAGGCGGCCCAAGCGGGCATGTGGTCCAGGCGGGCGCATGGCCCAGCCGGGCGCGCGGCCCAGGTGCGTGCAGGCTCGCGCAGGGGAGTGGGCCAGCCCAGGCCCAGTGGCCTGCTGGCCCTTTGCCCCGGTCCATCGTGGATCGGGCGGTCCACGGCTGGGCCTGTGGACCACACAGGCATTTCCCACGCATTTTGCATGGTCCACGGCACTATTCCGTGGATCGATCACGATCGGAGGGCATGGGTTGATCTGTTTTTTGATCCAACGGTTCATAACCTGATTTGGGTTGATTAAGGACTCTTAAACCTAATCTAATTAGATTTTAAACCCTGCTTAAGCCTTTAAAAAGGCCTGTGACAACAGAGAGAAGGGGGTTCGATTTTTCACGCCGTACAAAGCCCATACGGAACCCAAGAGAAGAGAGAGGCGGAAGCGCTGGGAGAGAAGGAGCAGGAGGCTCCTGGATAGCAGTCGCCAGACACTTCAGGGGTTCAGGGGGTCTTCCAAGAGAAAGAGAGCTTTTGTGAGAGAAACTTCAGGTGAGAAAGAATTGGGTGTACAAGGGTTGAGGGTGAGGTCTCCTCTTGTAAAATTTCTTTTTCATAATGAAGTTTGCATGCCCCGTGGAGGTGAGCCCTTTTGTGACTGATCTACATATTTTGATTGTTTTTCTTTTTGTTTTGTTTCTTCTTTCTTCCTACTGCATCGCATGATACTGAAAGGATCTTGGGAGGTGGTGTCCTAGCCAGACATCCACCCAACAAGTGGTATCAGAGCTAGGCGGTACAAAGATGCAGATTGCAGTGGTAGTGAGCAAGACGAAAGATGGAGAAGACAGGAACAATCAAGATGCAGATCAACAAGTTTGATGGTAAGAGCAATTTCTCCTTGTGGCAAGCAAGGGTGAAGGATGTGCTCATTCAACAAGAGTTGATCGATGCTCTCTTGTGCGATGAGAAGCTAACCACCATGGAGGTGCGGGATTGGAAACGGCTATAGATGCAGGTGGTGAGTACCATCCGTATGTACCTGGCGGATGAGGTGGTGATCCATGTGCTGAGCGAGACTTCCTCGATGGTGCTGTGGTCGAAGCTTGAGGAGTTATACATGGCGAAGTCTCTCACCAACACACTTTTCCTCTGGAGGTAGTTCTACCAACTGCGGATGACTGAGGGACAGAGCATGCAGGAGCATTTGAGCCACTTCCAGAAGATCCTCACCGACCTCCTCAGCGTTGGCGAGAATGTTGAGGAGAAGACCACGGCGCTGGTTTTGCTGGCATCACTTTTTCCTTTGTACGAGACCTTGGTGACTGCTCTTCTAGTGGGGAAGAGCACTATCAAGATGGACGAGGTCACCGCGGCGATACTCCAGAATGAGATTCTCAAGAGGGAGAATCCAGCTTCGATCTCAGGTGGCGGTAGCTCAGCTTTGGTGGCTTCTAGAGGAGTAGGAGGCGGTAGACAGAGCGACAGGAGATCGCAACAAGGGCGGTCCAAGTCCAGGAGGGACTTAAGCAAAATCATGTGTTACCGGTGTGAGGAGTTGGGGCATCTAGCCAGAGATTGCCCTCAACTGAAAAATCGGACGGTGGCTGCTGTAGTGACGGCCGACAGTGATTTAGATAGAGATGTTTTGGAGATATCTGACGAGGTATCTACATCTTCCCAGCAGTGGATATTAGATTCTGCATGCCCCTACCATGTATGTTGCAGAGAGGAGCAGTTTGACTCCCTAGAGAATAGTGAGGGCACTGTATATCTGTTGGATGGATCGAGCTGTGCGATCAGAGGCATTGGGATGATCAGCTGGAGAACACATGATGGTACAGTGAGGAGATTAGAGGAGGTCCGATACATACCCGATTTCAGGTGGAATCTTATCTCACTTAGTAGACTGGATTCAAGAGGCTACAGGACGGTAGTTGGTGGAGAAATCATGAGGGTGTTACACGGTGATAGGATTATGTTGGAGGGGAAAAAGGAGACCAGAGGACATTATTACCTGGTGGGGAGCCCAGTGCGAGGTGGAGCTTCGGGAGCCAGGTGGAGCCCAGAGTGAGGTGGAGCTCGAGGAGGTGGATCGGGCACGAGACAGGAGACTCGGGAGGATGAGAGGCGACGTCACAAGGTGAGATTCCTATTACCGCAGGACGATGCCCCGAGCAAGTCTCAGGTCAGGAGGAGCATAGCATATGATGGAGATAGGATCGAGCAGCCTGGCTCGACTCCCATGTTTGCCCATCCATGATCAGCAGGCAATTGCCCCAGGGCATGGGGGTGAGGAGATCCAGAAGCTCTCGGAGTTTGGAAGAGGCGAATATCGAGTTGAGGTGGAGATTGTTAGGATTTGATGCCTCAAGATTCAGCCCACATTGAGCCCACAATGAGGTTCGTGGCGAAAAATGAAGTCCAACGAGACCAAGATCACCCGAAACGGAGCTCAGATGGAGGAGATACGAGCTTTTGAAGTTGGCACGAGATTCGAGGTGGTGGAGGACCACCGGCGACCGACAGTGGGCGGCAGCGGCGTGGCCGCAGGCGGTGGCATGTGGGACGCGTGACCCAAGCCCGCGTGGGATGCGCGACCCATGCGGGCAGGCGGCCCAGGTGGGCGCGCGGCCCAGGTGCGGGAGCGGGCCGGCCCAGGTCCAGCGGCCTGTTGGCCCTTTGCCCCGATCCACCATGGATCGGGCGGTCCACGGCACTATGCCATGGATCGATCACGATCAGAAGGCGTGGGTTGATCTATTTTTTGATCCGACAGTTCATAACCTGATTTGGGTTGATTAAGGACTCTTAAACCTAATCGAATTAGGTTTTAAACCCTACTTAAGCCTTTAAAAAGGCCTGTGACAACAGAGAGAAGGGGGTTCGATTTTTTGTGCCGTACGAAGCCCGTACGGAACCCAAGAGAAGAGAGAGGCAGAAACACTGAGAGAGAAGGAGCAGGAGGCTCCTGGATAGCGGTCTCCAAACACTTCAGGGGTTCAGGGGGTCTTCCAAAAGAAAGAGAGATTTTGTGAGGAAAACTTCAGGTGAGAGAGAATTGGATGTACAAGGGTTGAGGGTGAGGTCTCCTCTTGTAAATTTTTTTTTTATAATGAAGTTTGCATGCCCCATGGAGGCAAGCCCTTTTGTGGCTGATCCACGTATTTTGATTGTTTTTCTTTTTGTTTTGTTTCTTCTTTCTTTCTGCTGCATCGCGTGGTACTGAAAGGATCTTGGGAGGTGGTGTCCTGGCCAGACATCCACCCAACAGTATCATACTTATCTTTCCTCTCTTAGATGATCGATGTCCTATTGAGGATAAATCCTCAAGTATGCCAAAGGACTTGTTCAACATTTGAAGCATCTCCTTTGATGGAGCATCAACAAATTTACAACTAAATTCATCACTCATAGCAGCTCTCATTATGCAATGTATTGTTGTATAGTCATTGAGCCACTTCTGATAAGTGTCTATAACCATCGCATCGATATTGGGAGCTGGTACTTCAGGTGCTGAATCCATAATCACATATAGGATCCTCTCATGCTCAAAAACTATTCTCAACTTTCGATATCAATTATCAAAATTGGATCCCATAAATTTGTCATTGTCCAACAATAAGTGGAGCGATAAACTACTAGCTATCAATAAAAGGAAAACAAAAGATCTATTAGTATACAAATTATTTAATCTTAAAGATTTGGACTTTAGTTTAAAATTTCTCTCACTATTTTATATGAATTGACAGCCTCTACCTCCAATTCAAGGAATTACTTTAATTCCTTAGTGAGTACTAAAATCTACATAGACTACAGATGAGCCTGACTATGATCAGCTAACCCATGTGTATCTATGGATAGGTTCTTAATCAATTATTTTTTTAAATAACTTTTAGTAAATAATTTTATCTCAAATTTGATTTTAGTAGGCTATGGCCTTTATTGAAAGTCCTGGTTAGGTCTAACTATTAATATAACCATACTCAGTGTATCTGACTAACGAATGATTAGGCCTGACTTTGGTTGGCCAACCTAACTACCCATCAGAGAGACATGACTGAGTTATCATATTATGAATGATAATTCTAATAGTAGATAAGCATTAGGCCTTTGGGATTCCAATGATCATTAGACTAATGGATCCATTATCACCCAACTTAATGGGAGACTATGATCTAGTTATTCCCAAAACTATCTCATTTTAAGGATCTAATAATTTAAAAAATTTATTTTAACGACTTCAGAAGTAATTGACCAGCAAGTCTTAAATCCTCCCACTGACTTTAGAGGACTATAAACAAACTGGTCCAAAGGCACCTAATTCAATCAAACTGATTTAATAATCTGAGAATAAGAGAAGAGATTAATTGATAAATCATAAATCCTTTCACTGACTTCATCAAGTCATAAAGAGAACTATAAACAAGTCAGAGATACTTAAATCAGTCACATTGGTTTACCTTAATGGCATGGGTCAACTCGAATCGATCAATAATCTAATCAAAATATAATCTACCTAATTAGTCAGATAAGTGAGATCGATATAAGGGTCTGCCTCGACTTATCTTAGACACTATCGAAATGGTCAGATAAGCAAACTGTCAATTAAAAATCATTGATCATATTGTCAAGCAATATTATCAAACTTATCTTAGATACCAACTGATCGATTAGTTTCAATTCAGTCAGTCAAAGGACTCGGGCTAAACCACAGAGCCACGATCATGGTCTATTTGATATGGTCAAAAAATATGAACTTGATCAAGCTATAACTATTATGGTTGATATAGAGTAATTCTGACAATCTAATTCAACTCTTGATTAGATTTAATCAATTTCTCTAATTAGTCCATATTTTTTTCTAACCCTAGGTCTAACCTTGTTAGAAGATCTAATTCATGCTAACCCATGACCCATCATTTTATAAGGTGCCTTAATATTGTCAATTCCCAAATCTAGATCACTTAATTTCAAATTAAGTGTATAAAATATGTATTTCAAATTAAGTTTAATACATACATTAGATGTAGTATAGAAACATGTTGATATGATCAACATGTAGTTCATGCTATATTTATATATATTTTAATTTCTGATTTAATGCTATATAATAATCATGTAATAGGATCTTAGATCTAAGGATTTTCTGATCTTAAAAAATAAATTTTAATTTATTTTAGTCTTCCGCTGTATGATCTTGAAAAAGTTTCAAGATCTAACCTTCTTTTTCAAGATCTAACCCTGAAACCCTAGATCTGGTTCCTACACTGTGATGACAACCAAACTTTTATTCCCTATAGTGCGGGGATGTCATTCTTGATTAAGAGAATATCATCCACGTACAAGACAAGGAATACCACAACTGGACCATTTGCCCATTTATAGATGCAGGGCTCTTCTCCATTCTTAATGAAGCCATACGTTTTGATCACCTTATCAAAATGCATGTTCCAACTCCGAGAAGCTTGCTTCAGTCTATAAATGGATCTCTGAAGCTTGCACACCTTAGACTCATCTGTGGATGTAAATCCCTCAGGTTGTATCATATACACCTCTTCAGTCAGCTCTCCATTCAGGAAAGCTATCTTTACATCCATCTGTCAGATCTCATAATCCAGATGGGCAGCTATTGCAAGCATTATCCGAATGGATTTGAGCATTGCCACAGGGGAAAACATCTCGTCATAGTCAATACCATAATGTTGATGATACCCCTTGGCGACCAGACGGGCTTTATAGGTCTCCACCTTTCCGTCTGCGCCCCTCTTTCTTTTGAAGACCCATTTACACCCAATGGGTTTAACCCCTTCAGGTGGGTCAACCAATGTCCATACATCGTTGACCTTCATGGACTCCATTTCGAATTTCATGGCTTCAAGCCATTTCTCAGAATCAGGTCTCTGCATTGCATCCATATAGGTGATCGGATCCTCATTATTCTCATCAAGTTCGATGAGATCATCGTCCCGGACCAAGAAACTGTAGTATCTGTCCGACTGACGTGTTACTCTACCGGATCACCTTAATGGTGCAGGTATATTAGGCTCCGGATCTGATCTAATCATATCCGACTCAGGTTCAGCTATTGGTGTCGGTCCTTCTACCTGTTGAACTTCAACAAGTTCAACCTTAGAGGCAAGGGTTCCTTCACCAAGGAACTCTTTTTCTAAAAAGATTGCCTTAAGGCTGACGAACACCTTTTGTTCATCAGTATGGTAGAAAAAATATCCTTTTATCTCTTTGGGGTACCCTATGAATGAGCATTTATCAGACCTAGGTCCAAGTTTGTCTGTGACTAATCGTTTGACATAGGCCGGGCACCCCCAGACCCTAAGGTGTGAAAGTACTGGCTTACGCCCTGTCCATATCTCATATGGAGTCTTAATTACAGACTTGGAACCCTATTTAACAGATAATAGGCCGATTCGAGTGCATATCCCCAGAAGGATATCGGCAAGCTAGCAAAACTCATCATGGATCGGACCATGTCTAACAGAGTCCGATTCCTCCTTTCAGACACACCATTATGCTGTGGTGTTCCTGGAGGAGTCCATTGGGAGAGAATCTCATTCTCTCCTAGATATGTGAGAAATTCACTAGAAAGGTATTCTCCTCCTCGATCAGATCCAAGAGTTTTAATACTCTTTTCAGTTTGTTTTTCTATTTCACTTCGGAATCGTTTGAACATTTCAAATGAATTCGACTTATGTTTCATCAGATAGACATATCCATATCGAGATAGGTCATCCGTGAAAGTTATGAAGTAGAAATATCCACCTCTAGCACTGGTGCTCATGGGCCCGCATACATCAGTATGTACTAGGCCCAAGAGCTCAGTAGCTCTCTCACCTTTTCTATAAAAGGTGACTTGGTCATTTTACCAAGAAGACAGGACTCACAGGTTGGAAGTGATTCACAATCACTAACTTCGAGGATTTCCTCTTGAGTCAACCTGTTTATTCTGCTTTTGTTTATATGATCTAGCCTCCAATGCCATAAGTAGATATCTGACACACTATCTAATCTAGGGTGCTTGCCAGTAGAATAGACTCTTATCAGGCTTGATCTTTTTGGTCTGGCTCTGCACTGATGTCCCAGCCTGAACTTGCACCTTCTTCACTTTCTTCTTCTTGTTCTTCTTCCCTTTCTTAAAAGGTCGAGAACCAGAAGACGAACCTCCCACTAAGTTCACCGACTCCTTGTGAAGTTGGTGATCCTTCTCAAAGTTCTGAAGCAACCCCAATAACCCGTGATAGTTCTCTTCAGGCTTTGTCATTCTATAATGAGTGAGGAATGAGAGATAAGACTTGGGCAGCGAGTTCAGTATTGCATCTTTCCCAAGCTGCTCATGCAAGGCAAAGCCGAGCTTGCTCAATCGTTCCATCAGCTCGATTATGTACAATACATGATCAGTGACAGAGGTACTATCCCGCATTTTGGCATTGAAGATGGCATAACTAGTCTTGTGCCTCTCTACGTCATCGGGTATGCCAAAGGCATCCTCCAACACTTGAAGCATGTCCTTTGACTGAGCTGTCTCGAATCTGCGACTGAACTCGTCGCTCATGGTAGCCAGCATGATACAGCGCACCGTGGTCTGGTAATTGAGCCACTTCTGGTAAGTGTCTCTGACTGTTCCACGTGCATTGACAGCTGGCTCCTCAGGTGCAGGATCCATTATCACATATAGGATCCGTTCATGCTCCAGGACTATCTTCAACTTTCGGTACCAGCTACCGAAGTTGGGTCCCACCAACTTTCATTGTCCAACAATGATCGGAACGATAGGGAAGTGGCCATATTTGCACAAAGAAGAACCATAACCTAATTAGTAATTGATTGATTAAACCTAAAGATTTAGATTTTAATCAAAAGGTTTCTCTCACTATTTTATTCGAATTGGTAGCCTCTACCTCCAACTCAAGGAATTACCCTAATTCCTTAGCGGGTACTAGAATCCATTTAGACTGCATACAAGCCCAACTTTGGTTGGTCAACCCATGTACATCTAAGGGTAGGTTTATAACCAATTGTTCTCTAAATAATTTCTAATAATTTTAATTTTGCCCCAGAAACCTAATCAGTAGGCTTTGGCCTCCACTGTAAGGATCCGGTTAGGTCCAACCATTAACATGATCATACTTGGTGTATCTAACCAAGAATGATTAAGCCCAACTTTGGTTGGCTCACCTAACCACCATTAGAGAGACACTTTCAAGTCATCATATGATGAGTGATAATTCTATTAGTCAACAAGCACCAGGCCTTTGGGTCTGCAATGATTATTGAGTTAATGGACTCATTATCAAACACCTTAATGGGAGGCTAGGACTCAGTTATCTCCATAACTTTGTCATTTTAAGGACCTAATAATTTTAGAGGATTTAAATAATTTAGAGGATGAGGTCAGATGAACCAGCTTATCATGATCCTCCCACTGGCTTCACCAAGTCAGCTTAAGGGAGACCATTAAAAGGGCTGGTCTAGGAGCACCTAAATCAGTCACACTGATTTACCTAGCTGACATGGGTCAGCTCGAATAGTCAAGTGATCCGATCAAAACATAATTTCACCAAGAGGCCAGGTAAGTTCGATCAGTGGGAGGGTCTGCCAAAGCTTGCCTTAGACACCATCAGAAATGGCCAGGTAAGCGGGCTCCCAATTATAAACCACCGGTCTAGTTTACCTTAGACACCAACTGGTTTAATTAGTTTCGATTTGATCAACCTAACAGTTCGTGCTAGACCGCTTAGCCAAGAATCAAGTCCATTTGGTTCTCGTTAAAGACATGGACTTGACCAACTACAACTATTGTAATTGATCTAGAGAATCCTTGACCTAATCTAAGACAATAATTGATTAGGTTTAGTCAATTCTTTAATTAAGTCCATCTTTAATCTAACTATAGGTCTAACCCAATTAATGGACCTAATTCTCACTAACCCATTAACCCAATGTGTTATGATTTGTGTCTTAGGTTCTTCAATTCACAATCCTAGAACCTAATCAAACAACTTCTTAATTCTTAATTAAGTTTTGGGCTGAGGGTTGGGTTTGGCTTTTCAAAAAATAATTTTATATTTGTAAAATAATTTTACAATATGATTCTACCAACCATATTGCATGTTTGATTCATAATCAAGATACAAGTGAAATAAACATGAAACTACTTTAGATCTAATCTAAACAGGTTCATGTAATTAAAACAGTTTCAACTTTAAACAATTTCTTTGCACAAAAGTTATTTAACAAAGAGATTTTATTTCAGATTTAAACATCTTTTAAATCTAATAAATCATAAATTTAATCTAGATCATATCTAACAAATTTATGATTACAGATAGATCTACACAAACTAGGACAACCTTTGCACTGTAAGGGGTAAATTTACAGCAAGACAACCTTGCAGTTTGTAATTGATCTAAAATTTTAATTTTAGATTTAATAATCAGATTATAAATTAGATCTAATCTAAAAAATAATCTAAGCATGTATAAATAATCATATAATAAAGAATCTTGCTCTGATACCAATTGTAGGAACCAGATCTAGAATTTTAGGGTTAGATCTTGAAACTTTTTAAAGATCATACAGCGGAAGACTAAAATAAATCAAAATTTATTTTTTAAAATCAAAGAATCCCTAGATCTAAGATCTTATTATATGATTATTACATAGATTAAATTAAAAATTAAAATATATAAATATAACATGAACTACATGTTGATCATATCAACATGTTTCTATACTACATCTAATGTATGTATTAAACAATAGATAGATCTATTACCTTGCAAGTTAGATGTTCTAACCTCGCTGATCTGGGCTTGAGGATGATGTTGCAAGCCGCACACGGTTCGGCCTCTAGGAGTCATCCACATGAGCCCACGAATCTGGATCAGAAGTCCTGCTTCAGGAAATCAGCACAGTATGCTAGTACTGCGCTGATCCTTCTTTGATGGTTGATCAGGTGCCTCCTTCTTCTTGATTTGGACTCTTCCAAAGATGAAAGTAAAAGGAGGAGTTTTAGATCTGAGACACTCTCAGGAAACTCAAGATGGAGGGAGGAAAGATATGAAAAAAAAAACCCTAGAAGAAGATCCTATTCTTCTTCACGTTTTTCTCTCTAGACACCCTAACTTGCATCTTTTATATCTCCACGATCCAAAGTATTTCTCTCTAATTCTTAGATAAATAAAGGTCTCTAAAATATCTATCTTTTTCTAAAATTTCATAAAGAAACTCATTTTATATAGAGAGATATGATAGAGTCCTTGTCTAGGTCAAATACCTAGTCAAGGCTTATCCAAAGATGGCAAGTTAAGGGCGCCCAACTCTTGAGCACCTCCTCCATATTTTATGCATGGATCATCAGAAAAGGGTACACAATATATACCCTAAAATCACGAAAATTTCAAAAAAAATTTGGATAAATTCGGTGCAAAATTGAAAGAGTTTTGGATTTCTAAAACTCTATCTCATAGAATTCGAAATCCAAACTTATTCCTTTTTATTTGATCCAAACCACCTTCCATGTAAGAAAGAAGAGAGGAAACCTTTTGTGAACGTGGGAGAGACCTGGGAGAGGGCTTTTGTTGCACAAAATAAGTGAAGATTGGCATTGAATAAGAGAGAGGGCATGGGGAAGGCTTATGTGGCGCAAGGTGGAATCCTAGTCTTACTAGGATTCTATCTCATGACTTGTTTTAATTTGGTTTCTCAAAGCAAATCAAACCAAAATTAGATCAACCTAATTAAAATAGGTCTTAACCCAATTAAGAACCTAATTTAATCAGATTAAATTATATTTAAATCTAATTTAATTTTCTAATCAAATTAGAAAATAGATTGACCCAAGTCCTAGTTGAACTAGGACTAGTTTTTCCTTGCACTTGGCTTATCCAATAAACCAATTGAACTTGATCCAATCAACCCAAAATAAATCTAATTAAATCATATTTAATTAGACATAATCTCATCCCATTGGCTTAATCAAATTAAGCTAATTAGCAATCAAATTACTAATCAATCCTCCTGCAATACTTGCACTGGGTTAAATGTCAATCGTATTGATCATTTAACCCTAGAATGATTCTTAATCGTTGATCAAACATCCGATCGGATCATGAAATCTAATGTGTGTGACCTCATAGGTCCGAACCTAAGCTGATAGCATAGGAATAAATTTTTATACCAATCAAAGTGACCATCTAGCAATGGTACCCGACGATCGGATAGGTCGAATGTATAGAACAACATCCTTAGAACCCATGCGGATATAGTTTTCATATAATTCATCCCCTTGACCAAAATGATCATAGGATACTCCAGAGTTTAACTGTCAAATCTGATCAGGTTGTCCACATTGTATTTCAAAATATCAAATCCATCTGATGGATTACCCTGGCCAAGGTTTTGCTAAATTGAAATACAGCGACTCATTCTTCTCCAACTCTTGGAGTGATCAATCCCATCTCGATCATACTCTAACTTCGCAAGTACTTGACTATGCCCAGAAGCCTTCCATCTCTGAATTAGAAATTCAGTTAGTCCAGTATCAAAGCACAGTGAGTTGCTTGCAAGTCACTGAGGCGATCTCAAGTCTAAGGGACACTTATACCTATATCCCATCAGAGACATTCTCGACAGCAGAATGCTCTGGAGTTGGTCACGTTCAATGATGATGTACCCTTACATCTCACCTGTATGTCATACCAGTGTCTCCACACTCCTTGGTTAAGAGGACAACCAACCCATATGGCCTACAGCGACCTATGCTCGATAGAAGCTGTCATCCTTATTAACAGCCTATCATTTGGTCGTGAACAGTTTTAAGGACTAATCGATAAATCCTCTCTTTATCGAACTTAAATAGTCCTAAGGACTTCATCATAACAACGGAGTTCATTAGAAGATGAAAGCTTATGATGAAGATGCCAAATATATTTTATTTATTAACAAATCAATTACAATACTTGGTTGCTCAACCGTCAACAGCTTGACGATTGGCTTTTTGGGACACATTTCCCAACAAGATCTTCTTAGATTTAATTTTAAATATTTTAATTTCAGATCCTATCATATCTGATGTGATATTTGAAATTATTTAATATTAGATAAATTAAAATTAAAATTAGATCTAAAATAGATCTGAAATAGAGCCAACAACCTGGCTTTGATACCACTTAAAGGAAAAACTACCTTTTCCCTGTGTAGGATCTTCCAGATTTCACCAAATCTGGGACAGAATAAATTTTATATTCTTTATCCTATGATATTTTAGATCTAATATCTATTAGATCTAATTTTATTATCTGATATTTAAAATCTAAAATTAAATCTAAAAGTATGATAAATATAGACATACCTCAAGGGTAATCTAATTACCCTGTAGATGATTGCAGCACCGCCTGAGGTTCTGATGTAGCCATGCAAGGCCTAGCCTCTACCAGTATCCACTTAGGTAAGATCTAGAACATCTTCTCCTCACAATTCTATGCTCCAAAAATCAGATCAATATCTAATTTGAAAGTGCTTCAGAACTCCTTCTGAAGTTGGAGCAGCAGCCTGTCAAAGATGTCCTGCAGCCTTCTGTTCCAGGCGTCACCACACCTTGTACCTTTGCCAGATGAATGTCCAACTTCTTGGATGTGAAGAGGAGAGAAAGGAGAGTAGGGAGAATGTGGATAAAAGGGGAGGGGGTGGTAGAAAATGGGTTTTTTGCATAATACAAGTTCTATCTCGAAACCCTAAGTGCAGCAGGGTTTATATAGATCCTGTATGCTGCGCAGTGCCACATCATTCGATCAATCAAAAAATTCCAATAAATTTTGAAAAAATTCTGATTGGTGGAGTGATGTCATCTAATCACATCAGATAAGAATTCCCATGCTCTCTCCTATGTTGGCACCAACATTGGATAAGCACAAATAAGGTGGCACCAAAGAGTCCAAGTTTATCAGGACTCTTTGGTTCTTATCCATTTGGGGTGCCCACTTAAATCTAATTGAGCTCAGCCATAATCTGATTATGGTGCCTAAGTTGAAGTCGTTTGGACATGTAAACACTCCACAAAAATCCTCCAATGAATCCTCTTCAGTTTAAGACCCATATGTCAACTTTTGAAAGATGTCCTAAAATGAAATTGGTAGGCGCTAAAAATTAGCAGGTGTTGTCTTAAATTCATCTCATAAATTAAGCAGCTGGACAAGCTTCAATTAGACTAGAGAAACCTTCTCAAGGTTCTCTAGATGAGCTAGATCATATTTGGCTCAGTAGAGACAGAAAAGATTATACGAGAAGAAAGTTAGGCTCAATCGAGTGCTAGCACGATTTTCTTGAACCTG
The DNA here is from genome assembly GCF_000442705.2 of Elaeis guineensis. NCBI lineage: Eukaryota > Viridiplantae > Streptophyta > Magnoliopsida > Arecales > Arecaceae > Elaeis > Elaeis guineensis. The sequence goes on along the minus strand of NC_026000.2, from coordinate 110,725,634 downwards.
ATTGGATCTTGTCCAAATCAATTGGGGTAGCTCAATTGATGACATCCAAATTTTAACCCTTATTTGTGTGACCCAGTTAGGTTCAATTCTGTATAGTAATGAGACATGTCGTGATCTCATCATCGACATCATCGAAACTCCTTTCGATGGATCAGAACTCTTCTGATTCAGATAATTAGAATGATCGATCATCAAAATCATTCTAATTGCTCTCAAAATCTACCAGTGATACCTAGCAGTATATGGTGGGAACCCATCAGAACTGAAGATGAACCTCTTGGTACAGCTACCTGTGTGATTGAGTTCCTCTATCATGAGTTCCGATTGAATTAGGATTAAGGTGAACTCATCAAACCCAACATCAGTCATATGAATCAATCGATCGATCCAAGTCCGATGTGAAACCCAATGGAAAACTCTTTTTCATTATTTCACTCTGCCATGGCCATGGGCTTAAGGACTCGATCTTTCGATCATTATAGGACTACTCCTCTCATCTACCAAGGTTGATAGATCCCATCTTGGTACGATCTAGTTCCTACAATGGATATGCTACAACCAACATACACCTCAGGATTTTGAATGGCTAGGAGATCAAGTTATGGTGTAGTCAAACTATAACACACTCAAGGTTAACCGTCGATGCACCTCAGGTCAAAGAACTAGACACACAACTGCAGCATCGAGCTAGTCATCGATGAGAAGGTAGACTTCCTTATGACTGCTCGAGGTAGTCACGCTCAGTACTCTCATTCTCAACGAATATCTATACTCTCGCTCCGGTGTCTCCACACCATAGACTCAAAGCTCATCTACCTTAAGGAAGCGATCGTACACCAACCTTTCAGATCGATCACCATCCTCGTGATGATCCTACGGTCAGAAGAAATTTATGAGTTAGTTATGTAAATTCATGTCTTAAATTTTCAACTCTTAAAACATGAATTTACATTCTCACTAACTCAAAGGATGTATCACAGACACAATGTACACAATGTGATAGAAGAATAACCCTTTTATTCATTTATAGTCAAAATTACAAATTTGCCCTAGTTCTGTACAGGAATGTGTCAGCCGATCTAGCATCTAGGGCACACATCTAATACTTAATTAGGTTAAGACCTATTTTAATTAGGTTGATCTAATTTTGATTTGATTTGATTTGATAAACCAAATTAAAACAAGTCATAAGATAGAATCCTAGTAAGACTAGGATTCTACCTTGCGCCACATAAGCCCCCCATGCCCTCTCTCTTATTCCATGCCAATTTTCTTTTATTTTGTCTGACAAAAATCCTCTCCCAGGTCTTCACCATGCCCAAAAGTTTTTCTTTCTTTTTTCTTATGTAGAAGATGGTTGTGGATCAAATCAAAGTAGGAATAAATTTGGATTTCAAATTCTATGAGATAGAGTTTTAGAAATCCAAAACTCTTTCCTTTTTGCACCGATTTTATCCAGATTTTTCCTGAGATTTTTGTGACTTTTATGGAACTTGAAAGGCACCCTTTGCTATTGGTCCATGCATAAAAAGAAGGAGGGGGTGCCCAAGAGTTGGGCACCCCTTTTCTTGCCATGTTTGGATAAACATTGACTAGGTATTTGACCTAGACAAGGACTCTATCATATCTCTCTATATAAAATAAATTTCTTCATGAAATTTTTTTGGAAAATAGATCAAAGAAAGACCTTTGGGGCATCCAAAAATTAGAGAGAAAGAAGGTTGGACGTGGAGATATAATAGACACAAGATAGGGTGTCTGAGAGAGCAAAGAGAAGAAGAAGAGGGTCTTCTTCTAGGGTTGTTGTGTTCATCTCTTTCTTCCTTCATCTTGAGTTTTCTGAGAGCATCTCAGATCTGAAACTCCTCCTACTTCTCATCTTTGGAAGAGTCCAAATCAAGAAGGAGGCACCTGATCAACCATCAAAGAAGGATCAGCACATTACTAGCATACTGTGCTAATTTTTTGGAGCAGGACTTCTGATCGAAATTCGTGGGCTCATGTGGATGACTCCTAGAGGCCGGATGCATGTGTGGCTCACAACATCATTCTCAAGCTCGGATCAGCAAGGTTAGAACATCTAACTTGCAAGATAATAGATCTGATCTATTATTTATTACATACATTAGATGTAGCATAGGAACATGTTGATATAATCAACATGTAGTTTATTCTCTATATGTTTTAATTTATGATTTAATGCCATGTAATAATCATGTAATAGTATCTTAGATCTAGAGATTCTCTGATTTTATAAAATAAATTTGATTTATTTTAGTCTTTTGCTGCACGATCTTGAAAAAGTTTCAAGATCTAATCTTGAAACCCTAGATCTGGTTCCTTCATCACTATCCTCATGATGATCTATCGATAGGGAGCAATTTAAGAATTAATTATATATGTCTCGAATCTAAACTCTTTAGAATATGTATCTTTAAATTATTAATTTCTTAGATTATTCTCAAATATATAACAAAATAATGGATAAAATTGTGACTTTATTGGCAAATCAATAATTTAAGTACAAAAATATGTCCCAAAATTATTACAATATGTCTGCCATATTGGCTTTTAGGGTATACATCTAATAATCTCTCACTTGACCTAAAGCCAATTGGTCGGTAACTTTATTCCCATCTTCTCAAGATGAATTTTAGTCTTTGTCTAGCTCAACTGTTTCGTCAATGGGTCTACTATATTATCCACAGAGTCTACTCTTTGCACATTGACATATTTTCTTTTGAGATAGTCCTGTATAATATAGAATCGTTGCTCGATGTATTTGGACTTCTAATACGATCTTGGCCTCTTAGCTAGTACTATGGCACCATTATTGTTGCAATAGAGTGGGATGACATTTGATGTCATTACTCCAAGTTCTGTGATAAACTTTTTATACCAGAAGGCTTTCTTTGTAGCATTCAAGATAGTGACATATTTAGCTTCCATCGTTGAGTCCATAATGATAGGTTGCTTGGAACTCTTTCAGCTTATAGCTCCTCCATTGCATACGAACACACTTCCTAATGTAGACTTTTTATCATCAAGATAAGACATAAAGTCATAAGCAGTGTATCCTTCAACCCACAACTCCAATCCTCCTCCATAGATCAAGAATATATTCTTAATTCTTCTTGTTGGTGCAAAATTTTGCCGACACCGGAGAAGCTGGAGTTGAGGGGTCACATCCACCATCGGGACCTGCAAGTGAAGTCTAAACCGGAGTTGGGGGTGCTCCGGCAAGACCCTCCAATGCTCAAGTCAGTACTCTACCTCAACAGAAATGGAGTGCTCGAATGAGAATTTTAGCAGAGTTTCGAGATAGAATTTTGAGCTCAAAGATGAATGTATCTGGGAGTCCCTTTTTATAGATAGAGAGCATAACTGATTGACAGTGACGTTTGTAACTGCTTGGTAGTGGGCCGTTCAGGGCCACGTGGAGTTTGTTACGGAGAGTAGTGACATCAGGGGCCGTTCAGGGCCACGTGGAGTTTGTTAAAGAGAGTGGAGTGCTGTCCATTGTCGTGACTTGCCAGAGAGTGGTGGAGCCATGCGGAATCGTTACAGAGTTGGAGTAGGGTAGTGGCCATTGTCGTGACTTACCAGAGTGTTCGGATCTGTCGGCTGAAGCTTGGTTGGGATGTCTGATGGAGCGGAATGGCTCTCTATCTCATCAATCCAGGAGATGCTTGGATGTTTTTGAGATTGCTGACGGGTCTACTGTTGTCGGGTGCCTAGAGTACTGATACTGCAGGCGGGAACCATCTGCTGTAGAAGCTCGGATGGGGACTTTCTGTTGGGAAAGTCCGATTTCATGAGGAATCCGGCAAGGGTCAACCGACAGTGGACTTCGGATGGCATTGGGGAGGTTCATCCGCTGGAGGAGTCTAGAGGATCCTGTGGAAGTCCGATTGGCATTATTGAAGTCCGACTGACACTATTGAAGGTTGATGACTGGAGAGATACGGCAGACACCGGAGGCGGTCGGTCGTTGTAGAAATCCAGCTGCTGAAGCCCGTCTGTTGTAGAAGTTCATCCAGAATCCATCCACTACGGAAGTTCAGGTGGAGTCCGATTCTTGTTGAAGTCTGGATGGAGACCGCTTATTGAAGAAGCTCGACTGAAGTCCGCAGTAGAGATATAGAGTAGACCGCTCCTAGTAGAAGTTCGACTGAAATTCGATTCTCATAGGAGCTCGGATGGAATCGAAAGGTGGTCGACCACCATAGAAACTTGGATGGAGTCTGGTTACTATAGAAATCCCATTGTCGGAGAAGCTCGAATACTGACGAAGTTCGAAAAAAGTTCAGAGTAGAGTCGTCCGTGGCCGGAAGAAGTCTGGAAGGAATTTGGAGAATAGTCGATCACCGTAGAAAATCGACTGATAGCGGAGTTCAGAGAGCATTTGGAGCAGTCCGGTAGATGAATGGAGAAGCTCATTATCGGAGAAGTCCAGATGATAATATGGAAGCTCGACCGGTCGAGGGAGTTCAGAAAGACACCACACAAGGTCGGAAGCCGGAAGAACCCTAGAAGAGCCGGCTCTTTGTGAACTTCGGCTGGAGATATTTTATACCCAGCACCAGTCCCCATACTTTCGAGTTAAGGTTCCGAATGAAGGAAGTACAAAAAAATTTTCACAGTCGAAGTTACCTCCCTCGATTTTTGTGCTTGGTAGTTTCTAGATATTTTGACGTTTGGCGTGCTGGTGCTGGAGCCTTTTCGAAAAAGATTTTTTTGGGATCCCGCTGGAGTGCTGCCCTAGGTACGGTGCAATAATGGTTTTACCATTGTCGGCCACCATCAGCTGCTTGCCACGATGAGTGGGCCACGCGATGGTGATAGACTAGCTGGAGGAGTCCTACAGTCATTATTGCACCGGACCCCGTCGCCTATTTAAACCCGCCTCCCTCCTTCAGGGATCTCACTTCGCCCGGGAGTTTCTTCGGTCCCTCCTTCTTCCTGAGGGTTCTGTTCTTCCTCAGCGTCCCTTTTGGCCTTAGGCATTCTTCGAGTCATCCCCATCTCTGCATCTCTGCATCCTTCAGACCAGCCTAGGTTCGCTCTAGAACTCTCCCTTTTTCGTAGCTTTGTTTCTAAACTGTGTCGATCTTCCTTCATTGTAGGTATGGGTTCGGATGCGGTTCGGATGCTAGCGAAGAGTCTCAAGGCCCACAAGAGGGAAGGTACTACAGCTTCTGGGTCGACGAAGAAGGCGAGGGTAGAAGAGACAAGTCTGGTCGTGCTTCACCTTGATCGCCCAGAGCTCGTGCTTGTGGTACATCTTCTACCGCGAGTACTTTCTGATCCTTTAGAAGGGGGAAGCAGAAAGGGGGACTGGGAGAAGAAGTCAGGTACTTAAAGCAATCCTCAATGATGGCTGGAATCAAAAGTTCGAAGTCTGATGATATCGAGCTTCCTTGGAGCTTTTTTGCCTTTTATTCTATGTATTCCTTTCCTTTCTTGTTGCCCCTCTTTTTTTTTTTTTTTTGGCCTTCAAGGGCTTTGTAACGCGCACTTTACTAATGAAATGAAAATAAAAATTTTTATTATCTTGTCCCTTCTTGTATTAAGTTGTCGTTTATCGAACTTCTGTCGTCTTCCATCTTGTTCGATGTCGGCGTTGTTTGTAATTCCTGGTCATCGCCGTATTGATTCACCCTTAGGGACTGGAGATTTTCGACAAAAGTTTTCTTCCTCGTTGAGATGAGGTCCCTTGAACCTTAGATGTTGTTCATTTATTTTTTTTTTTTTTTGTGTGTAGCTCATCGCTTTTTCTTCTTCTTTTTGGTGTGAGGGCGAGGGTTTTTCCTTCTACTCTTAATGGGATTGTAGGGGTGTAGAGGAGTTGCTGAGGGGCTTTTTCCTTCATCCGATTTCAAATGACCAAATCTTCATTTATGTCGGGATGAGGTTCTCCTCCTATTCCTACCACAATCAATTTCAGCTCATGTTAAGACAAGGTCGGCTGTGGGGGCACAGAAGGGCTGTTGTAAGGGCCTCTCCCCCCATCCGGTCTCTAAATAATCGGGCCTTCGACTTTGCTCATGTTAGGACGAGGTCCTCCTCCTGTTCCTAACATGGCTGTGGGGGCACATAAGCACCGTTGTAAGGGCCTCTCCCCCCATCCGATCTTTAAATAATCGGGCCTTCGACTTTGCTCATGTTAGGATGAGGTTCTCCTCCTGTTCCTAACATGGCTGTGGGGGCACATAAGGGCCGTTGTAAGGGCCTCTCCCCCAATCCAGTCTCTATATAATCGGACCTTTGTTCGTGTCAGGATGAGGTTTTCCTCTTGTTCCCGATGTGCTTAATTTCGATTGTCTGAAGGAGCCACTTCCTGTCGTTATAAGTTCATACCAAAAGAAAAGATATCCGAATATGAAAGAAACTTTTATTTAAGGCAAAGTTATCGGTAGTACATTCGTAGATTTTTCGAATTCCATAGTCGCGGAAGGTCTACACCTCTGAGCTATTTCAAATAGTATGTTCCGGGCCAAACCACCTCCCTGACTTCATACGGGCCTTCCCAGTTAGGGGCAAGTTTCCCTTGATTCTGAGGTTGTGAGACAGTGGCTCGCTGAAGTACTAAGTCCCCTGCTCTGAAGGCTTTGCTCTTGACCCAGGAGTTGTAGTAGCGGGCCACTTTCTGCTTGTAGGTGGCCATCCGAACTTGAGCTATTTTCTGCTTTTCTTCTAATAAGACGAGGTTGGCTTTGAGATCCTGTGAGTTACACTGCTCGTCGGATGCCACAACTCGCACCGATGGAAGTTTGAGTTCGATTAGGATCACGGCTTCTGTTTCGAAGGCTAAGGCAAAGGGGGTCTCCCCTGTGGGCAGTCTTTGGGTAGTTCGGTATGCCCACAACACATGATAAAGCTCATCTGCCCAAGTTTCTTTTGCTTTTTCAAGTCTCGTCTTGATCCCTTGCAGCAGAGTCCTGTTAGTAACTTTGGCTTCACCATTCGCTTGTGGATGGGCTACTGACGTGAAGTTGTGGAAGATATTTAGATCCTCACAAAATTCAGCAAACTTTGCCCCAGCAAATTGTCACCCATTATTAGTAATGAGAGTTCTGCGTAGGCCAAACCTACAGACAATTGACTTCCAAACGAAGTCCTGCACCTTAGCTTCCGTAATTTTTGCCAAAGGTTCAGCTTCGACCTACTTCGTGAAGTAGTCAATTGCCACCAGGAGGAACTTTCACTGCCCGGATGTCGTGGGAAAAGATCCGAGGATGTCCATCCCCCATTGTGCAAATGGCCATGGGGCACTCACGGGTGTAAGTTCGGAGGCGGGTTGCCTTTGGATATTTGCACATCTCTGACACCGATCACACCTCTGACATATTCGATGGAGTCGTGGTACATGGTAGGCCAGTAGTATTCTTATCAGAGCAGCTTGTGAGATAAAGATCTAGCCCCCAAGTGACTTCTGCAAGCTCCCTCATGTACCTCCCACAAGACGTAGTCGGCCTCAGAAGGTCGAAGATATTTCAAAAGGAGCAAAGAGTACGACCTCTTGTACAGCTTGCCTTCATAAAGAATATATCAGGAGGCCTGGTTCCTAAGCTTTCAAGCCTCTTTTGCATCAGGAGGAAGAATCCCATCCTTGAGGTATGCAACGAGTGGGTCAATCCAGCTGGGTTCATGGTTGATCTCCATCACAAGCTATGGTTCTTTCATACTCGGGCACTTCAGAACCTTGAAGAAGACTTCCTTGGGTAGCTCAACCGGAGCCAGTGTAGCCAACTTGGAGAGAAGGTCGGCCATGATATTTTCTGCTCTTGGAATCTGCTTGATGTCAAAGCTGCCGAAGGCTGGGACAATCTCTTTCACCTTTTCGAGATACTTGGCCATACTGTCCTCCCGAGCTTCATAGTTTCCACTGACTTATCCCACCACCAATTGGGAGTCACTACAAACTTGGAGCTGATCTACTTCTAACTCTTTGGTGATCCTCAATCCTGCAATTAGAGCTTCATATTCTGCTCCATTATTTGTCGCAGAAAATTTGAAGTGCAGCACGTACTCCGTAATAATTCTTTCTGAATGAACCAAGATCAGACCCACACCTGCACCTGACATGTTGGAGGAACCATCCATGTAGAGAGTCCAAAAACAATCAGTGAGATCCATTCTTTCCTCAGGGGAATTCAACTGGAGCCCTGAGTTGTCAGCTTCACCTTGTTCAAGTTCGGTCTCTTCCGGAATAGTGCACTCCACTATGAAGTCTGCTAATATCTGACTTTAATCACCGGTCGAGGTTGATAGTTGATATCAAATTTGTGAGCTCGACTACCCATTTCGTTATCCTTCCGGAGGCATCCACTCGATGCAGAACCACCTTGATCGGCTGGTCGGTGAGCAGTGTTATGGTGTGCCCTTGAAAGTAAGGTCGGAGCCTTCGAGCTACAATCAACAAGGCATAAGCTAGTTTTTCTAACTTAGTATACCTGATTTCGGCGTCTCTCAATACTCGACTGATGTAGTAGATCGGCCGTTGAATTTTTATTTCTTCCTTAACCAGGACTACTGCGAGAGCCATTAGGGAGACTGCCAGGTACAAGAACAACTCCTCTCCGGGTTTAGGCTTTGCCAATAGCGGGGTTGAGCTGAGGTAGCTCTTTAATTTTTCGAATACTTGTTGACATTCAGTGGTCCAATAGAAGTTCTTCGGCTGCTTGAGGGTCTGAAAGAAAGGCAGGCATCGTTCGACCGACCTTGAGACGAAGCGATTCAAAGCTGCTACTCTCCCAGTAAGGTGATGAACTTCTTTTATTGACTTTGGAATGGTCATTTCTTAGATGGCACGAATCTTTTTGGATTTGCCTCGATCCCACACTCCGACACCCTGAAGCCCAAGAATTTTCCTGAAGTTACCCCAAAAGTGCACTTGGCTAGGTTCAGCTTCATCTTATATTTTCGGAGGGCGCTGAAGGTCTCCTCAAGGTCGGCGACATGGTTCTTTGTGGATTTACTTTTTACAAGCATATCGTCTACGTAGACCTCCATATTGCGGCCGATCTGCTCTTTGAAGATCTTGTTCACCAACTGTTGGTAGGTCGCCCCTGCATTTTTTAGGCCAAAAGGCATGACCCTGTAATAATAAAGACCACGGTTAGTAATAAAAGTGGTTTTTTCTTCATCCTCCGGTGCCATCCTGATTTGATTGTAGCCGAAAAATGCATCCATGAAGGTGAGAAGCTCGTGGCCTGAGGTTGCATCCACTAATTGGTCAATTCTGGGTAGAGGATAACTATCCTTTGGACAGGCTTTGTTTAGCTTTTTGAAGTCTATACACATCCTCCACTTATCGTTTGCCTTCTTGACGAGAACCACGTTGGAGACCCAGTTCGGTAATCGACTTCTCTGATGAACTCGGCCTTCAGGAGTTTATCAACTTCCTCAGCTATTGTCACTTGCTTTCCAGTGCATGACTTCAGATTTTTTTCTTTGTCGGTCGATGTTTGGGATCACAGCCAAGCGATGTTCCATGACTCCCGCATCAATTCCTGGCATGTCCGTCGGGACCCAAGTAAAAACATCTGCATTCTTTTGTAGAAAATTAATGAGCTGTGTTCGTACCTCTTCTCCTAGGTTAGAGCCGATCTTCACCACATGCTCCTCATTCCCATCATTCAAAGGAATTGAGACAAGATCTTCAATTGGCTCACCCCATTCTTTAGCAAGGTCGCCACGAGTGTCCAATCCATCAACCGAACAGGGGTCAGACTATCCCTTTCTCTGGAGGGCTATGTTGTAACAGTGTCTTGCCAGGGCTTGATCTCCTCTGACCTCTCTGATTCCTTGACTAGTAGGAAATTTCAGCTTCAAGTGGTAGGTCTATAGGGAACCAGATCTAGGATTTCAGGATTAGATCTTGAAACTTTTTCAAGATCATACAGCGGAAGACTAAAATAAATCAAAATTTATTTCTAAAATTAGAGAATCCCTAGATCTAAGATCCTATTACATGATTATTACATAGCATTAAATCAAAAATTAAAATATATAAATATAGCATGAACTACATGTTGATCATATCAACATGTTTCTATACCACATCTAATGTATGTATTAAACAATAGATCAGATCTATTACCTTGCAAGTTAGATGCTCTAACCTCGCTGATCTGGGCTTAAGATGATGTTGCAAGCCGCACATGCATCCGGCCTCTAGGAGTCATCCACACGAGCCCACGAATCTCGATCAGAAGTCCTGCTTCAGGAAATCAGCATAGTATGCTAGTACTGCGCTGATCCTTCTTTGATGGTTGATCAGGTGCCTCCTTCTTCTTGATTTGGACTCTTCCAAAGATGGAAAGTAAAAAGAGAAGTTTCAGATCTGAGATGCTCTCAGGAAACTCAAGATGGAGGGAGGAAAGATATGAAACAAAAAACCCTAGAAGAAGACCCTCTTTTTCTACATGTTTTTCTCTCTAGACATCCTAACTTGCATCTTTTATATCTCCACGACCCAAAGGTCTTTATCTCTGATTTTTAGATGGCACAAAGGTCTCTCAAATCTATATCTTCTCCTAAATTTTCATAAAGAAACTCATTTTATATAGAGATATATGATAGAGTCCTTGTCTAGGTCAAATACCTAGTCAAGACTTATCCAAACATGGCAAGTTAAGGGGCGCCCAACTCTTGAGCACCTCCTCCATATTTTCATACATGGATCACTATCAAAGGGTGCAAAATGTATACCCTAAAATCCATAAAAATTCTAAAAAAAATTTGGATAAATTTGGTGCAAAATTGAAAGAGTTTTGGATTTCTAAAACTCTATCTCATAGAATTCGAAATCCAAACTTATTCCTTTTTGATTTGATCCAAACCACCTTCCATGTAAGAAAGAAGAGAGGAAACCTTTTGTGAACATGGGAGAGACCTGGAGAGGGCTTTTGTTGCACAAAATAAGTAGAGATTGGCGTTGAATAAGAGAGAGGGCGTGGGGAAGGCTTATGTGGCGCAAGGTGGAATCCTAGTCTTACTAAGATTCTATCTTATGTCTTGTTTTAATTTGGTTTCCCAAACCAAATCAAATCAAAATTAAATCAATCTAATTAAAATAGGTTTTAATCCAATTAAGAACTTAATTTAATCAGATTAAATTAGATTTAAATCTGATTTAAATCTGATTTAATTTTCTAATCAAATTAGAAATTAGATTGACCCAAGTCCTAGTTGAACTAGGACTAGTTTTTCCTTGCACTTGGCTTATCCAATAAACCAATTGGACTTGATCCAATCAAGCCCAAAATAATCTAATTAAATCATATTTAATTAGACTTAATCTCAACCCATTGGCTTAATCAAATTAAGCCAATTAGCAATCGAATTGCTAATCGATCCTCCTGCAATACTTGCACTGGGTTAAATGTCAATCATATTAATCATTTAACCCTAGAATGATTCTTAATCATTGATCAACCATCCGATCGGATCATGAACTCTAATGTGTGTGACCTCATAGGTCAAACCTAAGCCGGTAGCATAGGAATAAATTTTTATACCAATCGAAGTGACCATCTAGCAATGGTACCCGACGACCGGATAGGTCGAATGTGTAGAACAACATCCTTAGAACCCATGTGGATATAGTTTTCATATAATTCATCCCCTTGACGATATGAGGTTCAACTGTCAACTCTGATCAGGTTGTCCACATTGTATTTCAAAGTATCAAATCCATCTGATGGATTATCCTGATCAAGGTTTTGCTAAATTGAAATACAGCGACTCATTCTTCTCCAACTCTTGGAGTGGTCAATCCCATCTCGATCACACTCTGACATCGCAAGTACTTGACGTGCCCAGAAGCCTTCCATCCCTGAATTAGAAATTCAGTTAGTCCAGTACCAAAGCACAGTGAGTTGCTTGCAAGTCACTGAGGCGATCTCAAGTCTAAGGGACACTTATACCTATATCCCATCAGAGACATTCTCGACAGCAGAATGCTCTGGAGTTGGTTACGTTCAATGATGATGTACCCTTACATCTTACCTGTATGCCATACCAGTATCTCCACACTCCTTGGTTAAGAGGACAACCAACCCATATGGCCTACAGCGACCTATGCTCGATAGAAGATGTCGTCCTTATTAACAGCCTATCATTTGGTCGTGAACAGTTTTAAGGACTAATCGATAAATCCTCTCTTTATCGAACTTAAATAGTCCTAAGGACTTCATCATAACAACGGAGTTCATTAGAAGATGAAAGCTTATGATGAACATGCTAAATATATTTTATTTATTAACAAATCAATTACAATACTTGGTTGCTCAACCGTCAACAGCTTGACGATTGGCTTTTTGGGACACATTTCCCAACAACTCCCACTTGTCCTAAAGCCACTCGCACAGTATCTAATACCCATCTTCGACTTGTGGTTGTTGAACTCCTTTATCACCAGGGCTTTTGTTGGGAAATGTGTCCCAAAAAGCCAATCGTCAAGCTGTTGACGGTTGAGCAATCAAGTATTGTAATTGATTTGTTAATAAATAAAATATATTTGGCATCTTCATCATAAGCTTTCATCTTCTAATGAACTCTGTTGTTATGATGAAGTCCTTAGGACTATTTAAGATCGATAAAGAGAGGATTTATCGATTAGTCCTTAAAACTGTTCACGACCAAATGATAGGCTGTTAATAAGGATGACAGCTTCTATCGAGCATAGGTCGCTGTAGGCCATATGGGTTGGTTGTCCTCTTAACCAAGGAGTGTGGAGACACTGGTATGGCATACAGGTGAGATGTAAGGGTACATCATCATTGAACGTGACCAACTCCAAAGCATTCTGCTGTCGAGAATGTCTCTGATGGGATATAGGTATAAGTGTCCCTTAGACTTGAGATCGCCTCAGTGACTTGCAAGCAACTCACTGTGCTTTGGTACTGGACTAACTGAATTTCTAATTCAGAGATGGAAGGCTTCTGGGCACAGTCAAGTACTTGCGAAGTCAGAGTGTGATCGAGATGGGATTGACCACTCCAAGAGTTGGAGAAGAATGAGTCGCTGTATTTCAATTTAGCAAAACCTTGGCCAGGGTAATCCATCAGATGGATTTGATATTTTAAAATACAATGTGGACAACCTGATCAGAGTTGACAGTTGAGCTCTGGGGTGTCCTATGATCATTTTGGTCAAGGGATGAATTATATGAAAACTATATCCGCATGGGTTCTAAGGATGTTGTTCTACACATTCGACCTATCCGGTCGTCGGGTACCATTGCTAGATGGTCACTTCGATTGGTATAAAAATTTATTCCTATGCTACCGGCTTAGGTTCGGACCTATGAGGTCACACACATTAGAGTTCATGATCCGATCAGATGGTTGATCAACGATTAAGAATCGTTCTAGGGTTAAATGATCAATACGATTGACATTTAACCCAGTGCAAGTGTTGCAGGAGGATCGATTAGCAATTCGATTGCTAATTGGCTTAATTTGATTAAGCCAATGGGCTGAGATTAAGTCTAATTAAATATGATTTAATTAGATTTGGTTTGGGCTTGATTGGATCAAGTCCAATTGGTTTATTGGATAAGCCAAGTGCAAGAAAAACTAGTCCTAGTTCAACTAGGACTTGGGTCAATCTAATTTCTAATTTGATTAGAAAATTAAATCAGATTTAAATCTAATTTAATCTGATTAAATTAGGTTCTTAATTGGATTAAAACCTATTTTAATTGGGTTGATCTAATTTTGATTTGATTTGGTTTGGGAAACCAAATTAAAACAAGTTATGAGACAGAATCCTAGTAGGACTAGGATTCCACCTTGCGCCACATAAACCTTCTCCACGCCCTCTCTCTTATTCAACGCCAATCTCCACTTATTTTGTGTGACAAAAGCCCTCTCCCAGATCTCTCCCACGTTCACAAAAGGTCTCCTCTCTTCTTTCTTACATGGAAGGTGGTTTGGATCAAATCTAAAAGGAATAAGTTTGGATTTTGAATTCTATGAGATAGAGTTTTAGAAATCCAAAACTCTTTCAATTTTGCACCGAATTTATCCAAATTTTTTTTGGAATTTTTATGGCCTTTAGGGTTTACATTGTAAACCCTTTGCTGGTGATCCATGCATGAAAATATGGAGGAGATGCTCAAGAGTTGGGCGTCCCTTAACTTGCCATGTTTGGATAAGCCTGACTAGGTGTTTGACCTAGATAAGGACTCTATCATATCTCTCTATATAAGATAGTTTCTTTTGAAATTTGAGAGGAGATAGATATTTGAGATACCTTTCTACATTTAAAAATCAGAGAGAAATACCTTTGGGTTATGGAGATATAAAAGATGTAAGTTAGGGCATTTAGAGAGAAAAACGTGAAGAAGAAGAGGGTCTTCTTCTAGGGTTTTTAATTTTCATGTCTTTCCTCCCTCCATCTTGAGTTTCTGAGAGTGTCTCAGATTTGAAACTTCTCCTTCTACTTTCCATCTTTGGAAGAGTCCAAATCAAGAAGAAGGAGGTACCTGATCAACCATCAAAGAAGGATCAGCGTAGTACTAGCATACTGTGCTGATTTCCTGAAGCAGGACTTCTGATCGAGATTCGTGGGCTCGTGTGGACGACTCCTAGAGGCCGGATGCGTGTGCGGCTTGCAACATCATCCTCAAGCCCAGATCAGCAAGGTTAGAATGTCTAACTTGCAAGGTAATAGATCTGATCTATTGTTTAATACATACATTAGATGTAGTATAAAAACATGTTGATATGATCAACATGTAGTCATGCTATATTTATATATTTTAATTTTGATTTAATGCCATGTAATAATCATGTAATAGGATCTTAGATCTAGGGATTTTCTGATCTTAGAAAATAAATTTTGATTTATTTTAGTCTTCCGCTGTATGATCTTGAAAAAGTTTCAAGATCTAACCCTCTTTTTCAAGATCTAACCCTGAAACCCTAGATCTGGTTCCTACAGCTTTAGTGAAGGGGTCGGCTAGGTTCTCCTTTTCGTCGATCTTCTGAAGGTCGACATCACCTCGATCCACGATCTCTTAGACCAGGTGGAAGCGGCGCAAGATGTGCTTCGTCCGCTGATGTGCTTTGGGTTCCTTCACCTGAGCTATGGCACCAGTGCTGTCGCAGTAGAGCAGGACTGGACCATCGAGGGAGGGTGCTACTCCGAGCTCGGTGATGAATTTTCTTAGCCACACAGCTTCCTTCGCGGCATCCATTGCTGCGATGTACTCCGCTTCACAAACAGAGTCTGCCACAGTATACTGTTTGAAACTCTTCCAGCAGATGGCTCCACCATTCAGAGTAAAGATATAACCCGACACGCTCCTGCTGTCATCATGGTCAGATTGGAAGCTGGAGTCTGTGAACCCCACAAGTTTCAGATCTGACTCGCCATAAACCAACCATTGGTCCTTAGTATTTCTCAAATACTTAAGGATAGCTTTAACCACTTTCCAGTGATTTTCTCAGGATCAGATTGGTATCTACTCACTACTCCTAGTGAGTATGCCACATCTGATCTTGTACATATCATGGCGTACTTGATAGATCCCACGGCTGAAGCATATGGGACTCTACTCATACGCTCTCTCTCTTTAGGAGTTGTCGGACAATCCTTCTTAGAGAGAGAAATTCCATGCCTATCGGTAGATAGCCCTTCTTGGAATTCTCCATGCTGAACCTCTTCAGCACAGTGTCATGTACATGGACTGAGATAACCCAAGCATCCTTTTAGATCTATCCTATAGATCTTCATCCCTAGGATGTAGGATGCTTCACCCAAGTCCTTCATGGAGAACTGTGATGACAACCAAACTTTTATTCCCTGTAGTGTGGGGATGTCATTCCCGATTAAGAGAATGTCATCCACGTACAAGACAAGACATACCACAACTGGATCATTTGCCCATTTATAGATGCAGGGCTCTTCTCCATTCTTAATGAAGCCATACGTTTTGATCACCTTATCAAAATGCATGTTCCAACTCGAGAAGCTTGCTTCAGTCCATAAATGGATTTCTGAAGCTTGCACACCTTGGACTCATCTGTGGATGTAAACCCCTCAGGTTGCATCATATACACCTCTTCAGTCAGTTCTCCATTTAGGAAAGCTATCTTTACATCCATCTGCCAGATCTCATAATCCAGATGGGCAGCTATTGCAAGCATTATCCGAATGGATTTGAGCATTGCCATAGGGAAAAACATCTCGTCATAGTCAATACCATAACGTTGACGATACCCCTTGGCGACCAGACGGGCTTTATAGGTCTCCACCTTTCTGTCTGCACCCCTCTTCCTTTTGAAGACCCATTTATACCCAATGGGTTTAACCCCTTCAGGTGGGTCAACCAATGCCATACATCGTTGACCTTCATGGACTCCATTTCGGATTTCATGGCTTCAAGCCATTTCTCAGAATCAGGTCTTTGCATGCATCCATATAGGTGATCGGATCCTCATTATTCTCATCAAGTTCGATGGGATCATCGTCCCGGACCAAGAAACTATAGTATCTGTCCGGCTGACGTAGTACTCTATCGGATCGCCTTAATGGTGCAGGTACATTGGGCTCCAGATCTGATCTAATCATATCCGACTCAGGTTCAGCTATTGGTGTCGGTCCTTCTACCTGTTGAACTTCATCAAGTTCAACCTTAGAGGCAACGGTTCCTTCACCAAGGAAATCTTTTCTAAAAAGATTGCCTTAAGACTGACGAACACCTTTTGTTCATCAGCATGGTAGAAAAAATATCCTTTTGTCTCTTTGGGATACCCTATGAATGAGCATTTGTCAGACCTAGGTCCAAGTTTGTCTGTGAGTAATCGTTTGACATAGGCCGGGCACCCCCAGACCCTAAGGTGTGAAAGTGCTGGCTTACGTCCCGTCCATATCTCATATGGAGTCTTAATTACAGACTTACTTGGAACCCTATTTAACAGATAACAGGCTGATTCGAGTGCATATCCCCAGAAGAATTTCGGTAAGCTAGCAAAACCCATCATGGATCGGACCATGTCTAACAGAGTCCGATTCCTCCTTTCAGACACACCATTATGCTGTGGTGTTCCTGGAGGAGTCCATTGGGAGAGAATCCCATTCTCTCCTAGATATGTGAGAAATTCACTAGAAAGGTATTCTCCTCCTCGATCAGATCAAAGAGTTTTAATACTCTTCCTAGTTTATTTTTCTACGTCACTTTGGAATCGTTTGAACATTTCAAATGAATCCGACTTATGTTTCATCAGATAGACATATCCATATCGAGATAGGTCATCCGTGAAAATTATGAAGTAGAAATATCCACCTCTAGCACTGGTGCTCATGGGCCCGCATACATCAGTATGTACTAGGCCCAAGAGCTTAGTAGCTCTCTCACCTTTTCCAGTAAAAGGTGACTTGGTCATTTTACCAAGAAGACAGGACTCACAGGTTGGAAGTGATTCATAATCACTGACTTCGAGGATTTTCTCTTGAGTCAACCTGTTTATTCTGTTCTTGTTTATATGACCTAGCCTCTAATGCCATAAGTAGATATCTGACACACTATCTAATCTAGGGTGCTTGCCAGTAGAATAGACTCTTATCAAGCTTGATCTTTTTTTGATCTGACTCTGCACTAATGTCCCAATCTAAACTTGCACCTTTTTCACTTTCTTCTT
>NC_026000.2:110660665-110707877 GCF_000442705.2 Elaeis guineensis | reverse complement strand
TTAAGATCATACAGTGGAAGACTAAAATAAATCAAAATTTATTTTCTAAGATCAGAAAATCCCTAGATATTAGATCCTATTACATGATTATTACATGATATTAAATCAGAAATTAAAATATATAAATATAGCATGAACTACATGTTGATCATATCAACATGTTTCTATACTACATCTAATGTATGTATTAAACAATAGATCAGATCTATTACCTTGCAAGTTAGACGTTCTAACCTTGCTGATCTGGGCTTGAGGATGATGTTGCAATCCGCACGCAGTCCGGCCTCTAGGAGTCGTCCACACGAGCCCACGAATCTCGATCAGAAGTCCTGCTTCAGGAAATCAGCACAGTATGCTAGTACTGCACTGATCCTTCTTTGATGGTTGATCAGGTGCCTCCTTCTTCTTGATTTGGACTCTTCCAAAGATGAAAAGTAAAAGGAGGAGTTTCAGATCTGAGACACTCTCAGGAAACTCAAGATGGAGGGAGGAAACATGTGAAAACAAAAACCCAAGAAGAAGACCCTCTTCTTCTTCACGTTTTTCTCTCTAGACATCCAAACTTGCATCTTTTATATCTCTACGACCCAAAGGTATTTCTCTCTGATTTTTGGATGGCACAAAGCACTCTCAACTCTCTAATCTCTCCTAAAATTTTATGAAGAAACTCATCTTGTATAGAGAGATATGATAGAGTCTTATCTAGGTCAAACACCTAGTCAAGGCTTATCCAAACATGGCAAGTTAAGGGACGCCCAACTCTTGAGAACCTCCTTCATATTTTCGTGTATGGATCCATAGAAAAGGGTCACAATTTATACCCTAAAAGCCACAAAAATTCAAAAAAAATTTGGATAAATTCGGTGCAAAATTGAAAGAGTTTTGGATTTCTAAAACTCTATCTCATAGAATTCGAAATCCAAACTTATTCCTTTTAGATTTGATCCAAACCACCTTCCATGTAAGAAAGAAGAGAGGAGACCTTTTGTGAACGTGGGAGAGATCTGAGAGAGGGATTTTGTCACATAAAATAAGTGGAGATTGGCGTTGAATAAGAGAGAGGGCGTGGAGAAGGCTTATGTGGTGCAAGGTGGAATCCTAGTCTTACTAGGATTCTGTCTTATGACTTGTTTTAATTTGGTTTCCCAAACCAAATGAAATCAAAATTAGATCAACCCAATTAAAATAGGTCTTAACCCAATTAAAAACCTAATTTAATCAGATTAAATTAGATTTAAATCTGATTTAATTTTCTAATCAAATTAGAAATTAGATTGACCCAAGTCCTAGTTGAACTAGGACTAGTTTTTCCTTGCACTTGGCTTATCCAATAAACCAATTGAACTTGATCCAATCAAGCTCAAAATAAATCTAATTAAATTATATTTAATTAAACTTAATCTCAGCCCATTGGCTTAATCAAATTAAGTCAATTAGCAATCGAATTGCTAATCGATCCTCCTGCAACACTTGCACTGGGTTAAATGTCAATCGTATTGATCATTTAACCCTAGAACGATTCTTAATCGTTGATCAACCATCTGATCGGATCATGAACTCTAATGTGTGTGACCTCATAGGTCCGAACCTAAGCCGATAGCATAGGAACAAATTTCTATACCAATCGAAGTGACCATCTAGCAATGGTACCCGACGACTGGATAGGTCGAATGTGTAGAACAACATCCTTAGAACCCATGCGGATATAGTTTTCATATAATTTATCCCCTTGACCAAAATGATCATAGGACACCCCAGAGCTCAACTGTCAACTCTGATCAGGTTGTCCACATTGTATTTCAAAATATCAAATCCATCTGATGGATTACCCTGGCCAAGGTTTTGCTAAATTGAAATACAGCAACTCATTCTTCTCCAACTCTTGGAGTGGTCAATCCCATCTCGATCACACTCTGACTTCGCAAGTACTTGACTGTGCCCAGAAGCCTTCCATCCCCGAATTAGAAATTCAGTTAGTCCAGTACCAAAGCACAGTGAGTTGCTTGCAAGTCACTGAGGCGATCTCAGGTCTAAGGGACACTTATGCCTATATCCCATCAGAGATATTCTCGACAGTAGAATACTCTAGAGTTGGTCACGTTCAATGATGATGTACCCTTACATCTCACCTGTATGCCATACCAGTGTCTCCACACTCTTTGGTTAAGAGGACAACCAACCCATATGGCCTACAGCGACCTATGCTCGATAGAAGCTGTCGTCTTTATTAACAGCCTATCATTTGGTCGTGAACAGTTTTAAGGACTAATCGATAAATCTTCTCTTTATCAAATCTAAATAGTCCTAAGACTTCATCATAACAACGGAGTTCATTAGAAGATGAAAGCTTATGATGAAGATGCCAAATATATTTTATTTATTAACAAATCAATTACAATACTTGGTTGCTCAACCGTCAACAGCTTGACGATTGGCTTTTTGGGAACATTTCCCAACATATTTTTGTGCATGGATCACTAGTAAAGGATGCACAATGTATACCCTAAAAGTTATAAAAATTCCAAAAAAAATTGGATAAATTCGGTGCAAAATTGAAAGAGTTTTGGATTTCTAAAACTCTATCTCATAGAATTTGAAATCCAAACTTATTCCTCTTTGATTTGATCCAAACCACCTTCCATGTAAGAAAGAAGAGAGGAAACCTTTTGTGAATGTGGGAGAGACCTGGGAGAGGGCTATTGTCACACAAAATAAGAGGAGATTGGCGTTGAATGAGAGAGAGGGCGTGGGGAAGGCTTATGTGGTGCAAGGTGGAATCCTAGTCTTACTAGGATTCTATCTTATGACTTGTTTTAATTTGGTTTTCCAAACCAAATCAAACTAAAATTAGATCAACCCAATTAAAATAGGTCTTAACCCAATTAAGAATCTAATTTAATCAGATTAAATTAGATTTAAATCTGATTTAATTTTCTAATCAAATTAGAAATTAGATTGACCCAAGTCCTAGTTGAACTAGGACTAGTTTTTCCTTGCACTTGGCTTATCCAATAAACCAATTGGACTTGATCCAGTCAAGCCCAAACAAATCTAATTAAATCATATTTAATTAGACTTAATCTCAGCCAATTGGCTTAATCAAATTAAGCCAATTAGCAATTGAATTGCTAATCGATCCTCCTGCAACACTTGCACTGGGTTAAATGTCAATCGTATTGATCATTTAACCCTAGAACGATTCTTAATCATTGATCAACCATCCGATCGGATCATGAACTCTAATGTGTGTGACCTCATAGGTCCGAACCTAAGTCGGTAGCACAAGAATAAATTTTTGTACCAATCGAAGTGACCATCTAGCAATGGTACCCGATGATCGGATAGGTCGAATGTGTAGAACAACATCCTTAGAACCCATGCGGATATAGTTTTCATATAATTCATCCCCTTGACCAAAATGATCATAGGACACCCCAGAGTTTAACTGTTAACTCTGATTAGGTTGTCCACATTGTATTTCAAAATATCAAATCCATCTGATGGATTACCCTGGCCAAGGTTTTGCTAAATTGAAATACAGCGACTCATTCTTCTCCAACTCTTGGAGTGGTCAATCCCATCTCGATCACACTCTGACTTTGCAAGTACTTGACTGTGCCCAGAAGCCTTCCATCTCTAAATTAAAAATTTAGTTAGTCCAGTACCAAAGCACAGTGAGTTGCTTGCAAGTCACTGAGGCGATCTCAAGTCTAAGGGACACTTATACCTATATCCCATTAGAGACATTCTCGACAGCAGAATACTCTGGAGTTGGTCACGTTCAATGATGATGTACCAGTACATCTCACCTGTATGCCATACCAGTGTCTTCACACTCTTTGGTTAAGAGGACAACCAACCCATATGGCCTACAGCGACCTATGCTCAATAGTAGCTGTCGTCCTTATTAACAGCCTATCATTTGGTCGTGAACAGTTTTAAGGACTAATTGATAAATCCTCTCTTTATCGAACTTAAATAGTCCTAAGGACTTCATCATAACAACAGAATTCACTAGAAGATAAAAACTTATGATGAAAATATCAAATATATTTTATTTATTAACAAATCAATTACAATACTTAGTTGCTCAACCGTCAACAGCTTGACGATTGGCTTTTTGGAACATATTTTTCAACAGAATGGCCCCTGACGCCACTACTCTCCATAACAAACTCCATGTGGCCCTGAACGGCCCACTATCAAGCGGCTACAGACGTCACTGTCAATCAGTTACGCTCTCCATCTATAAAAAGGGACCCCAGATACGTTCTTCTCTAAGCTCAAAATTCTATCTCGAAACACTGCTAAAATTTTTATTTGAGCACTCCATTTCTATTGAGGCAAAGTACTGACTTGAGCATCGGAGGGTTTTGTCGGAGCACTCCCAACTCTGATTTAGAGTTCCCTTGCAGGTCCCGGTGGCAGACGTGACCCCTCGACTCCAGCTTCTCCGACGTCGGCAAAATTCTGCACCAACAGAATTGGCACGAGAGGAAGGGCTGTGTCTTCGCAATACCCTTGTTCTTAAAGGAGTGTTCAACGGGACTGTCTCCGATCACCTTCTCCATCATCTTCTTCTCCTTCTCCTGCCAGATCTCCACCTGATGCCTTCCCGAAAGGCATCCACCAGGCGATCCACGGCCTCCGCGGTCAGATCTCGGTGAGCTCCGCAAACTCTGGCCTCGTCTCCAGTTTCTCAGGCTCTTCCTCCTCTGACAATGACAGTCGGCATGGAGCAGTTCGACTTGCTAGTTCAGTAGGTCAGGGGCCTCACCGAAGCAGTACAGGCCATGCAACAGCAGCCACAGCAGCCGCAGGCATCAGTGCGGTTGGAAAAGGTATCGTCGGAGTTTTAGAATCCGACGATCGGGCGGGCCACTTGGGCAAGTCGCCCCGTCTTCTTCGAAAAGGGGAAGCAGAAGGCAGAGAGCCCACCATCCGATCATGATTTCACCCCCGGAGACTCCCTACCTCCATTCAACCAGAAGACCCTCGAGACTCGCAGTTGAGAGGACCTCCTGGATCAAAGATTCTAGGACATGAACTGGTGGATCGAAGAGCTCCGCCATGCTCCCACTGCTTACGATGAGGACATCTGCACTAACCCTCCTTTCTCTCAAATGATCATGTAGGAGCCAATCCCGCCAAACTTCAAGCTCCCCCAATTCGAGAGCTACGACGGGACCTCGGATCTAGTTGACCACCTGGAGGCCTTTCGGACAATGATGCTGCTCCATGGCACGCCAGACGCCATCCTGTGTCGAGCTTTCCCATCTACCTTGAAGGGAGCAGCAAAAAATTGGTACTCGACACTGAAGCTGGGTACTATCTTCTCCTTTGATCAGACGAGCCACCAGTTTGTTGCTTATTTCGTCAGCAGCCGGCATCCCCAGAGAGGTTTGGAGTCCCTTATCAACATCAAACAAAAGAAGGAAGAATCCATCTGAGCTTATGTCAACCATTTTAACGTCGCTGCATTGGAGGTCCGAAACTTGGACCAGACGGTCACGATGGCCACCTTGAAAGGCAGTCTTCCAAAGAACGATCTTCTGTTTTCTCTAAAAAGAAGTATCCCAGGGACTTTACTGATTTGCTGGCTCGGGCCGAAGGATATGCCCGAGCAGAAGAAGCCTTCAAGATGAAGGATGAGGAGGCCGCGAAGGAGTGACAGGTGGGAGACTCCAACAAGTCCACTATTGAAAAAGGGCCAAGTGAAGCTCGACCACATTCGCTCGGCCACATTCTCAAACTCCCTCCAGACACAAGCGTGTCCAGACTCCTCCCCGGGCTCGTAGGCAGAAAAGCCCAGACCGTAGAGTTCCGCAGAGCTCTCCTCTGGGAAGATTCATAGCTATGCCCCTCTCAACGCATCAAAACTCAAGTGCTAATGGAGGTTAAGGAGCAGCTGCCAATGCTGAAAAGGATGCGCACACACCTCAGAAGCACAATCCTAATAAGTTCTGCCTCTATCATCGTGACCACGGCCATGACACGAAGGAGTGCATTCAGCTCTAGACGAGATCGAGGAGCTCATTAGACGAGGTCAGCTCGACAGATTCATTCGATTCCAACCTGAAGGTAGGGAGGATCGGTCAAGGTCCTACCACAGCCAGAGCCACCAAAGAGAGAGGAACAGCCTGAAGATCAGCCTCTAACCAAAATCGTCAACACCATCTCTAGAGGACCCCGACAGGGAGCAGCCAGTGGATTGGTCGTACCGTCCAAACGGCAGAGGACGGAAGAGTCTATAACCTTTACTAAAGAAGATGCCCGAGAAATTCAATTTCCACATAATGATGTGGTTGTAGTTTCTTTAAATATTGTTGACTATGATATACGCTGCATTCTTGTTGATAGTGGAAGCTCGGTCGATATGCTATTTTCTGATACATTCTCGAAAATATCCATTCTGGATGGTTGATTAGGACCGATAAACTCTCCGTTGGTAGGGTTCACTGGCGATGCTGTGCCAGTGGAAGGGATAATAACTTTAACCATGGATGAAGGTTGGTACCCAAACAATCAAGAGCGAAGGTGGATTTTCTGGTAGTGAGAGCACCGTCTACCTACAATGCAACACTCGACCGACCTGGCCTCAACGCCCTCCGAGCTGTGGTGTCGACCTACCACTTGAAGCTGAAATTTCCTACTAGCCAAGGAGTCAGAGAGGTCAGAGGAGATCAAGCCCTGGCAAGACACTGCTGCAACATAGCCAATCGTCAAGCTGTTGATGGTTGAGCAACAAAGTATTGTAATTGATTTGTTAATAAATAAAATATATTTGGCATCTTCATCATAAGCTTTCATCATCTAATGAACTCCGTTGTTATGATGAAGTCCTTAGGACTATTTAAGTTCGATAAAGAGAGGATTTATCGATTAGTCCTTAAAACTGTTCACGACCAAATGATAGGCTGTTAATAAGGATGACAGCTTCTATCGAGCATAGGTCGCTGTAGGCCATATGGGTTGGTTGTCCTCTTAACCAAGGAGTGTGGAGACACTGGTATGGCATACAAGTGAGATGTAAGGGTACATCATCATTGAACGTGACCAACTCCAGAGCATTCTGCTGTCGAGAATGTCTCTGATGGGATATAGGTATAAGTGTCCCTTAGACTTGAGATCGCCTCAGTGACTTGCAAGCAACTCACTGTGCTTTGGTACTGGACTAACTGAATTTCTAATTTAGGGACAGAAGGCTTCTGAGCACAGTCAAGTACTTACGAAGTCAGAGTGTGATCGAGATGGGATTGACCACTCCAAGAGTTGGAGAAGAATGAGTCGCTGTATTTCAATTTAGCAAAACCTTGGCCAGGGTAATCCATCAGATGGATTTGATATTTTGAAATACAATGTGGACAACCTGATTAGAGTTGACAGTTGAACTTTGGGGTGTCCTATGATAATTTTAGTCAAGGGGATGAATTATATGAAAACTATATCCACATGGGTTCTAAGGATGTTCTTCTACACATTCGACCTATCCGGTCGTCGGGTATCATTGCTAGATGGTCACTTCGATTGGTATAAGAATTTATTCCTATGCTACCAGCTTAGGTTCGAACCTATGAGGTCACACACATTAGAGTTCATGATCTGATCGGATGGTTGATCAACGATTAAGAATCGTTCTAGGGTTAAATGATCAATACGATTGACATTTAACCCAGTGCAAGTATTGCAGGAGGATCGATTAGCAATTCGATTGCTAATTGGCTTAATTTGATTAAGCCAATGGGCTGAGATTAAGTCTAATTAAATATGATTTAATTAGATTCATTTTGAGCTTGATTAGATCAAGTCCAATTGATTTATTGGATAAGCCAAGTGCAAGAAAAAACTAGTCCTAGTTCAACTAGGACTTGGGTCAATCTAATTTCTAATTTGATTAAAAATTAAATCAGATTTAAATCAGATTTAAATTTAATTTAATCTAATTAAATTAGATTTTAATTGGGTTAAGACCTATTTTAATTAGATTGATCTAATTTTGTTTGATTTGATTTGGGAAACCAAATTAAAACAAGACATAAGATAGAATCCTAGTAAGACTAGGATTCCACCTTGCGCCACATAAGCCTTCCCCACGCCCTCTCTCTTATTCAATGCCAATCTCCACTTATTTTGTGCGATAAAAGTCCTCTCCCAGGTCTCTCCCATGTTCACAAAAGGTTTCCTCTCTTCTTTCTTATATGGAAGGTGGTTTGGATCAAATCAAAAAGAATAAGTTTGGATTTGAATTCTATGAGATAGAGTTTTAGAAATCCAAAACTCTTTCAATTTTGCACCGAATTTATCCAAATTTTCTTTAAAATTTTTGTGCTTTTAGGGTATATATTGTGACCCTTTGATAGTGATCCATGCACAAAAATATGGAGGAGGTGCTCAAGAGTTGGCGCCCCTTAACTTGCCATGTTTGGATAAGCCTTGACTAGGTATTTGACCTAGACAAGGACTCTATCATATCTCTTTGTATAAAATGAGTTTCTTCATAAATTTTAGAGAAGATAGAGATTGAGAGACCTTTGTTCATCCAAAATCAGAGAGAAAGACCTTTGGGTCGTGGAGATATAAAAGATGCAAGTTAGGGTGTCTAGAGAGAAAATGTGAAGAAGAAGAGGGTCTTCTTCTAGGGTTTTTTGTTTCATATCTTTCCTCCCTCCATCTTGAGTTTCTGAGAGCATCTCAGATTGAAACTCCTCCTTTTACTTTTCATCTTTGGAAGAGTCCAAATCAAGAAGAAGAAGGTACCTGATCAACCATCAAAGAAGGATCAGCGCAGTACTAGCATACTGTGCTGATTTCCTAAAGCAGGACTTCTGATCGAATTCGTGGGCTCGTGTGGATGACTCCTAGAGGTCGAACATGTGTGGCTTGCAACATCATCCTTAAGCCCGGATCAGTGAGGTTAGAGCATCTAACTTGCAAGGTAATAGATCGATCTATTGTTTAATACATACATTAGATGTGGTATAGAAACATGTTGATATGATCAACATGTAGTTCATGCTATATTTATATATTTTAATTTCTTATTTAATGCTATATAATAATCATGTAATAGGATCTTAGATCTAGGATTTCTGGTTTTAAAAATAAATTTTGATTTATTTTAGTCTTCCACTGTATGATCTTGAAAAAGTTTCAAGATCTAACCCTGAAAACCTAGATCTGGTTCCTACAATTGGTATCAGAGCCTAGGTTCTTTATTACATGATTATTTATACATGCTTAGATTATTTCTTAGATTAGATCTAATTTATAATCTGATTATTAAATCTAAAATTAAAATTTTAGATCAATCACAAACTGCAAGGTTGTCCTGCTGTAAGGTTTACCCCTTACAGTGCAAAGGTTGTCCTAGTTTGTGTAGATCTATCTTTAATCATAAATTTGTTAGATATGATCTAGATTAAATTTATGATTTATTAGATTTAAAAGATGTTTAAATCTAAAATAAAATCTCTTTGTTAATAATTTTTGTGCAAAAAATTATTTAAAGTTGAAACTGTTTCACTTACATGAACCTGTTTAGATTAGATCTAAAGTAGTTTCAAGTTTATTTCACTTGTATCTTGATTATGAATCAAACATGCAATATGGTTGGTAGAATCATATTGTAAAATTATTTTACAAATATGAAAATTATTTTTTTGAAAGCCGAACCCAACCCTCAGCCCAAAACTTAATTAAGAATTAAGAAGTTGTTTGATTAGGTTCTAGGATTATGAATTGAAGAACCTAAGACACAAATCATAACACATTGGGTTAATGGATTAGTGGGAATTAGGTCCATTAATTGGGTTAGACCTATGGTTAGATTAAAGATGGACTTAATTAAAGAATTGACTAAATCTAATCAATTGTTGTCTTAGATTAGGTCAAGGATTCTGTAGATCCATTACAATAGTTGTAGTTGGTCAAGTCCATGTCTTTAACGAGAACCAAATGGACTTGATTCTTGGCTAAGCGTCTAGCACGAACTGTTAGATTGATCTAATCGAAACTAATTAAACCAGTTGGTGTCTAAGGAAACCAGACCGGTGGTTTTTAATTGGAAGCCCGCTTACCTGGCCATTTCTGATGGTGTCTAAGGCAAGCTTTGGCAACCCTCCCACTGATCGAACTTACCTGGCCTCTTAGTGAAATTATGTTTTGATCGGATCATTTGACTATTCAAGCTGACCCATGTCAGCTAGGTAAATCAGTGTGACTGATTTAGGTGCTCCTAGACCAGCCCTTTTAATGGTCTCCCTTAAGCTGACTTGGTGAAGCCAGTAGGAGGATCATGATAAGCTGGTTCATCTGACCTCATCCTCTAAATTATTTAAATCTCTAAAATTATTAGGTCCTTAAAATGATAAAGTTATGGAGATAACTGAGTCATAGCCTCCCATTAAGGTGTTTGATAATGAGTCCATTAACTCAATAATCATTGCAGACCCAAAGGCCTGGTGCTTGTTGACTAATGGAATTATCACTCATCATATGATGACTTGGAAGTGTCTCTCTAATGGTGGTTAGGTGAGCCAACCAAAGTTGGGCTTAATCATTCGTTGGTTAGATATACCAAGTATGATCATGTTAATGGTTGGACCTAACCGGATCCTTACAGTGGAGGCCAAAGCCTACTGATTAGGTTTCTGGGGCAAAATTAAAATTACTAGAAATTATTTAGAGAAATAATTGGTTATGAACCTACCCTTAGATGTACATGGGTTGACCAACCAAAGTTGGGCTTGTGTGTAGTCTAAGTGGATTCTAGTACCCGCTAAGGAATTAGGGTAATTCCTCGAGTTGGAGGTAGAGGCTACCAATTCGAATAAAATAATGGGAGAAACCTTTTGATTAAAGTCCAAATCTTTAGGTTTAATGAATCAATTACTAATTAGATTATGGTTCTCTTTGTGCAAATATAGCCACTTCCCTATCACTCCAATCATTAAGTTGGTGGGACCCAACTTCGGTAGCTGGTACCGAAAGTTGAAGATAGTCCTGGAGCATGAACGGATCCTATATGTGATAATGGATCCTGCACCTGAGGAGCCAGCTGCCAATGCACGTGGAACAGTCAGAGACACTTACCAGAAGTGGCTCAGTGATCGGACCACGGTGCACTGTATCATGCTGGCTGCCATGAGCGATGAGTTCAGTCACAGATTCGAGACGGCTCAGCAAAGGACATGCTTCAAGTGTTGGAGGATGCCTTTGGCACACCCGATAACGTAGAGAGGCACAAGACTAGTTGTGCCATCTTCAACGCCAAAATGCAGGATGGTGCCTCTGTCACTGATCATGTATTGTACATGATCGAGCTGATGGAATGATTGAGCAAGCTCGGCTTTCCCTTGCATGAGCAGCTTAGGAAAGATGCAATACTGAACTCGCTGCCCAAGTCTTATCTCCCATTCCTCACTCATTATAGAATGACAAAGCCTGAAGAGAACTACCACGGGTTACTGGGGTTGCTTCAGAACTTTGAGAAGGATCACCAACTTTACAAGGAGTCGGTGAACTTAGTGGGAGGTTCGTCTTCTGGTTCTCGACCTTTTGAGAAAGGGAAGAAGAACAAGAAGAAGAAAGTGAAAAAGGTGCAAGTTCAGTTGGGACATCAGTGCAGAGCCAGACAAAAAAAGATCAAGCTGATAAGAGTCTATTCTACTGGCAAGCACCCTAGATTAGATAGTGTGTCAGATATCTACTTATGGCATTAGAGGCTAGGTCATATAAACAAGAACAGAATAAACAGGTTGACTCAAGAGAAATCCTCGAAGTCAGTGATTGTGAATCACTTCCAACCTGTGAGTCCTGTCTTCTTGGTAAAATGACCAAGTCACCTTTTACTGGAAAAGGTGAGAGAGCTACTAGCTCTTGGGCCTAGTACATACTGATGTATGCGGGCCCATGAGCACCAGTGCTAGAGGTGGATATTTCTACTTCATAATTTTCACGGATGACCTATCTCGATATGGATATGTCTATCTGATGAAACATAAGTCGGATTCATTTGAAATGTTCAAACGATTCCAAGTGAAGTAGAAAAATAAACTGGGAAGAGTATTAAAACTCTTTGATCTGATCGAGGAGGAGAATACCTTTCTAGTGAATTTCTCACATATCTAGGAGAGAATGGGATTCTCTCCCAATGGACTCCTCCAGGAACACCACAGCATAATGGTGTGTCTGAAAGGAGGAATCGGACTCTGTTAGACATGGTCCGATCCATGATGGGTTTTGCTAGCTTGCCGATATCCTTCTGGGGATATGCACTCGAATCGCCTGTTATCTGTTAAATAGGGTTCAAGTAAGTCTGTAATTAAGACTCATATGAGATATGGACGGGACGTAAGCCAGCACTTTCACACCTTAGGGTCTGGGGGTGCCCGGCCTATGTCAAACGATTACTCACAGACAAACTTGGACCTAGGTCTGACAAATGCTCATTCATAGGGTACCCAAAGAGACAAAAGGATATTTTTTCTACCATGCTGATGAACAAAAGGTGTTCGTCAGCTTAAGGCAATCTTTTTAGAAAAGGAGTTCCTTGGTGAAGGAACCGTTGCCTCTAAGGTTGAACTTGATGAAGTTCAACAGGTAGAAGGACCGACACCAATAGCTGAACCTGAGTCGGATATGATTAGATCAGATCGGAGCCCAATGTACCTGCACCATTAAGGCGATCCGATAGAGTACTGCGTCAGCCGGACAGATACTACAGTTTCTTGGTCCGGGACGGTGATCCCATCGAACTTGATGAGAATAATGAGGATCCGATCACCTATATGGATGCATGCAGAGACCTGATTCTGAGAAATGGCTTGAAGCCATGAAATTCGAAATGGAGTCCATGAAGGTCAACGATGTATGGACATTGGTTGACCCACCTGAAGGGGTTAAACCCATTGGGTATAAATGGGTCTTCAAAAGGAAGAGGGGTGCAGACGGAAAGGTGGAGACCTATAAAGCCCGTCTGGTCGCCAAGGGGTATCGTCAACGTTATGGTATTGACTATGACGAGATGTTTTTCCCTGTGGCAATGCTCAAATCTATTCGGATAATGCTTGCAATAGCTGCCCATCTGGATTATGAGATCTGGCAGATGGATGTAAAGACAGCTTTCCTGAATGGAGAACTGACTGAAGA
The DNA here is from genome assembly GCF_000442705.2 of Elaeis guineensis. NCBI lineage: Eukaryota > Viridiplantae > Streptophyta > Magnoliopsida > Arecales > Arecaceae > Elaeis > Elaeis guineensis. The sequence continues at coordinate 110,694,728 of NC_026000.2, read as the reverse complement.
GGTGTATATGATACAACCTGAGGGGTTTACATCCACAGATGAGTCCAAGGTGTGCAAGCTTCAGAAATCCATTTATGGACTGAAGCAAGCTTCTCGGAGTTGGAACATGCTTTTGATAAGGTGATCAAAACGTATGGCTTCATTAAGAATGGAGAAGAGCCCTGCATCTATAAATGGGCAAATGGTCAGTTGTGGTATTCTTGTCTTGTACGTGGATGACATTCTCTTAATCGGGAATGACATCCCCATACTACAGGGAATAAAAGTTTGGTTGTCATCATAGTTCTCCATGAAGGACTTGGGTGAAGCATCCTACATCCTACGGATGAAGATCTATAGGGATAGATCTAAAAGGATGCTTGGGTTATCTCAGTCCATGTACATAGACACTGTGCTGAAGAGGTTCAGCATGGAGAATTCCAAGAAGGGCTATCTACCGATAGGCCATAGAATTTCTCTCTCTAAGAAGGATTGTCCGACAACTCCTGAAGAGAGAGAGCGTATGAGTAGAGTCCCATATGCTTCAGCCGTGGGATCTATCAAGTACGCCATGATATGTACAAGACCAGATGTGGCATACTCACTAGGAGTAGTGAGTAGATACCAATCTGATCCTGGAGAAAATCACTAGAAAGTGGTTAAAGCCATCCTTAAGTATTTGAGAAATACTAAGGACCAATGGTTGGTTTATGGCGAGTCAGATCTGAAACTTGTGGGGTTCACAGACTCCAGCTTCCAATCTGACCATGATGACAGTAGGAGTGTGTGGGGTTATATCTTTACTCTGAATGGTGGAGCCATCTGCTGGAAGAGTTCCAAGCAGTATACTGTGGCAGACTCTGTTTTTGAAGCAGAGAACATCGCAGCATTGGATGCCGCGAAGGAAGCTGTGTGGCTAAGAAAATTCATCACCGAGCTCGGAGTAGCACCCTCCCTCGATGGTCCAGTCCTGCTCTACTGCGACAGCACTGGTGCCATAGCTCAAGTGAAGGAACCCAAAGCACATCAGCGGACGAAGCACATCTTGCGTCGCTTCCACCTGGTCTGAGAGATCGTGGATCGAGGTGATATCGACCTTCAGAAGATCGACAAAAAGGAGAACCTAGCCGACCCCTTCACTAAAGCCCTGGCGATAAAGGAGTTCAACAACCATAAGTCGAAGATGGGTATTAGATACTGTGTCGAGTGGCTTTAGGACAAGTGGGAGTTGTTGGGAAATGTGTCCCAAAAAGCCAATCGTCAAGCTGTTGACGGTTGAGCAACCAAGTATTGTAATTGATTTGTTAATAAATAAAATATATTTGGCATCTTCATCATAAGCTTTCATCTTCTAATGAACTCCATTGTTATGATGAAGTCCTTAGGACTATTTAAGTTTGATAAAGAGAGGATTTATCGATTAGTCATTAAAACTGTTCATGACCAAATGATAGGCTGTTAATAAGGACGACAGCTTCTATCGAGCATAGGTCGCTGTAGGCCATATGGGTTGGTTGTCCTCTTAACTAAGGAGTGTGGAGACACTGGTATGGCATACAGGTGAGATGTAAGGGTACATCGTCATTGAACGTAACCAACTCCAGAGCATTCTGCTATCGAGAATGTCTCTGATGGGATATAGGTATAAGTGTCCCTTAGACTTGAGATCGCCTCAGTGACTTGCAAGCAACTCACTGTGCTTTGGTACTGGACTAACTGAATTTTAATTCAGGGATGGAAGGCTTCTGGGCACAGTCAAGTACTTGCGAAGTCAGAGTGTATCGAGATGGGATTGACCACTCCAAGAGTTGGAGAAGAATGAGTCGCTGTATTTCAATTTAGCAAAACCTTGGTCAGGGTAATCCATCAGATGGATTTGATACTTTGAAATACAATGTAGACAACCTGATCAGAGTTGACAGTTGAACTCTGGGGTGTCCTATGATCATTTTGGTCAAGGGGATGAATTATATGAAAACTATATCCACATGGGTTCTAAGGATGTTGTTCTACACATTCGACCTATCCGGTTGTCGGGTACCATTGCTAGATGGTCACTTCGATTGGTATAGAAATTTATTCCTATGCTACCAGCTTAGGTTCGGACCTATGAGGTCACACACATTAGAGTTCGTGATCCGATTGGATGGTTGATCAACGATTAAGAATCATTCTAGGGTTAAATGATCAATACGATTGACATTTAACCCAGTGCAAGTATTGCAGGAGGATCGATTAGCAATTCGATTGCTAATTAGCTTAATTTGATTAAGCCAATGGGCTGAGATTAAGTCTAATTAAATATAATTTAATTAGATTCATTTTGGATTTGATTGGATCAAGTCCAATTGGTTTATTGGATAAGCCAAGTGCAAGAAAAAACTAGTCCTAGTTCAACTAGGACTTGGGTCAATCTAATTTCTAATTTGATTAGAAAATTAAATCAGATTTAAATCAGATTTAAATCTAATTTAATCTGATTAAATTAGATTCTTAATTGGGTTAAGACCTATTTTAATTAGATTGATCTAATTTTGATTTGATTTGGTTTGGGAAACCAAATTAAAACAAGACATAAGATAGAATCCTAGTAAGACTAGGATTCCACCTTGCGCCACATAAGCCTTCCCCATGCCCTCTCTCTTATTCAACGCCAATATCCACTTATTTTGTGCGACAAAAGCCCTCTCCCAGGTCTCTCCCATGTTCACAAAAGGTTTTCTCTCTTCTTTCTTACATGGAAGGTTGTTTGGATCAAATAAAAAAGGAATAAGTTTGGATTTCGAATTCTATGAGATAGAGTTTTAGAAATCCAAAACTCTTTCAATTTTGCACCGAATTTATCCAAATTTTTTTTAAAATTTTTATGGATTTTAGGGTATATATTGTGCACCCTTTGATAGTGATCCATGCATAAAAATATGGAGGAGGTGCTCAAGAGTTGGGCGCCCCTTAACTTGCCATGTTTGGATAAGTCTTGACTAGGTATTTGACCTAGACAAGGACTCTATCATATATCTCTATATAAAATGAGTTTCTTCATGAAATTTTAGGAGAAGATAGAGATTTGAGAGACCTTTGTGCCATCAAAAAATTAGAGAGAAAGACCTTTGGATCATGGAGATATAAAAGATGCAAATTAGGGTGTCTAGAGAGAAAAACGTGTAGAAGAAGAGGGTCTTGTCTCAATTCCTTTGAACGATGGGAATGAGGAGCATGTGGTGAAGATCGGCTCTAACCTAGGAGAAGAGGTATGGACACAGCTCATTAATTTTCTACAAAAGAATGCAGATATTTTTACTTGGGTCCCGATGGATATTCCAGTAATTGATGTGGGAGTCATGGAACATCGCTTGGCTGTGATCCCAAACATCGACCGACAAAGAAAAAAATCTGAAGTCATGCACTGGAAAGGCAAGTGACAATAGCTGAGGAAGTTGATAAACTCCTGAAGGCCGAGTTCATCAGAGAAGTCGATTACCCGAACTGGGTCTCCAACGTGGTTCTCGTCAAGAAGGAGAACGATAAGTGGAGGATGTGTATAGACTTCAAAAAGCTAAACAAAGCCTGTCCAAAGGATAGTTATCCTCTGCCCAGAATTGACCAATTAGTGGATGCAACCTCAGGCCACGAGCTTCTCACCTTCATGGATGCATTTTTCGGCTACAATCAAATTAGGATGGCACCGGAGGACGAAGAAAAACCACTTTTATTACTAACAGTAGTCTTTATTATTACAGGGTCATGCCTTTTGGCCTAAAAAATACAGGGGTGACCTACCAATAGTTGGTGAACAAGATCTTCAAAGAGCAGATCGGCCGCAATATGGAGGTCCACGTAGACGATATGCTTGTAAAAAGTAAATCCATAAAGAACCATGTCGCCGACCTTGAGGAGACCTTCAGCGCCCTCCGAAAATATAAGATGAAGCTGAACCTAGCCAAGTGCACTTTTGGGGTAACTTCAGGAAAATTCTTGGGCTTCATGGTGTCGGAGTGTGGGATTGAGGCAAATCCAGAAAATATTCATGCCATCTAGGAAATGACCATTCCAAAGTCAATAAAAGAAGTTCATCACCTTACTGGGAGAGTAGCAGCTTTGAATCGCTTCGTCTCAAGGTCGGCCGAATGATGCCTGTCTTTCTTTCAGACCCTCAAGCAGCCGAAGAACTTCTATTAGACCACTGAATGTCAACAAGTATTCAAAAAATTAAAGAGCTACCTCAGCTCACCCCCGCTATTGGCAAAGCCTAAACCCGGAGAGGAGTTGTTCTTGTACCTGGCAGTCTCCCTAATGGCTCTCGCAGTAGTCCTGGTTAAGGAAGAAATAAAAATTCAATGGCCGATCTACTACATCAGCCGAGTATTGAGAGATGCTGAAATCAGGTATACTAAGTTAGAAAAACTAACTTATGCCTTGTTGATTGTAGCTCGAAGGCTCCGACCTTACTTTCAAGGGCACACCATAACACTGCTCACCGACCAGCCGATCAAGGTGGTTCTGCATCGAGCGGATGCCTCCGGAAGGATAACGAAATGGGTAGTCGAGCTCATAGAATTTGAAATCAACTATCAACCTCGACCGATGATTAAAGTCCAGATATTAGCAGACTTCATAGTGGAGTGCACTATTTCGGAAGAGACCGAACTTGAACAAGGTGAAGCTGACAACTCAGGGCTCTAGTTGAATTCCCCTGAGGAAAGAATGGATCTCACTGATTGTTTTTGGACTCTCTACATGGATGGTTCCTCCAACATGTCAGGTGCAGGCGTGGGTCTGATCTTGGTTCATTCAGAAGAAATTATTACAGAGTACGTGCTGCACTTCAATTTTTCTGCGACAAATAATGGAGCAGAATATGAAGCTCTAATTGCAGGATTGAGGATCACCAAAGAGTTAGAAGTAGATCAGCTCCAAGTCTATAGTGACTCCCAATTGGTGGTGGGACAAATCAGCGAAAACTATGAAGCTCGGGAGGATAGTATGGCCAAGTATCTCGAAAAGGTGAAAGAGATTGTCCAAGCCTTCGGCAGCTTTGACATCAAGCAGATTCCAAGAGCAGAAAATACCATGGCCGACCTTCTCTCCAAGTTGGCTACACTGGCTCCGGCTGAACTACCCAAGGAAGTCTTCTTCAAGGTTCTGAAGTGCCCGAGTATGAAAGAACCGTAGCTTGTGATGGAGATCAACCATGAACCCAGCTGGATTGACCCACTCGTTGCATACCTCAAGGATGGGATTCTTCCTCCTGATGCAAAAGAGGCTTGAAAGCTTAGGAACCAGGCCTCCTGATATATTCTTTATGAAGGTAAGCTGTACAAGAGGTCGTACTCTTTGCTCCTTTTGAAATATCTTCGACCTTCTGAGGCCGACTATGTCTTGTGGGAGGTACATGAGGGAGCTTGCAGAAGTCACTTGGGGGCTAGATCTTTATCCCACAAGCTGCTCTGACAAGAATACTACTGGCCTACCTTGTACCACGACTCCATCGAATATGTCAGAGGTGTGATCGGTGTCAGAGATGTGCAAATATCCAAAGGCAACCCACCTCCAAACTTACACCCGTGAGTGCCCCATGGCCATTTGCACAATGGGGGATGGACATCCTCGGTCCTTTTCCCACGGCATTCGGGCAGCAAAAGTTCCTCCTGGTGGCAATTGACTACTTCACTAAGTAGGTCGAAGCTGAACCTTTGGCAAAAATTATGGAAGCTAAGGTGCAGGACTTCGTTTGGAAGTCAATTGTCTGTAGGTTTGGCCTATGCAGAACTCTCATTACTGATAATGGGTGACAATTTGCTGGGGCAAAGTTTGCTGAATTTTATGAGGATCTAAATATCTCCCACAACTTCACGTCAGTAGCCCATCCACAAGCGAATGGTGAAGCCAAAGTTACTAACAGGACTCTGCTGCAAGGGATCAAGATGAGACTTGAAAAAGCAAAAGAAACTTGGGCAGATGAGCTTTATCATGTGTTATGGGCATACCGAACTACCCAAAGACTGCCCACAGGGGAGACCACCTTTGCCTTAGCCTTCGAAACAGAAGCCGTGATCCTAATCGAACTCAAACTCCCGTCGGTGCGAGTTGTGGCATCCGACGAGCAGTGTAACTCACAGGATCTCAAAGCCAACCTCGTCTTATTAGAAGAAAAGCAGAAAACAGCTCAAGTTCGGATGGCCGCCTACAAGCAGAAAGTGGCCCGCTACTACAACTCCTGGGTCAAGAGCAAGGCCTTCAGAGCAGGGGACTTAGTACTTCAGCGAGCCACTGTCTCACAACCTCAGAATCAAGGGAAACTTGCCCCTAACTGGGAAGGCCCGTATGAAGTCAGGGAGGTGGTTCGGCTCGGAACATACTATTTGAAATAGCTCAGAGGTGTAGACCTTCCGCGACTATGGAATTCGGAAAATCTACGAATGTACTACCGATAACTTTGCCTTAAATAAAAGTTTCTTTCATATTCGGATATCTTTTCTTTTGGTATGAACTTATAACGACAGGAAGTGGCTCCTTCAGACAATCGAAATTAAGCACATCGGGAACAAGAGAAAAATCTCATCCTGACACGAACGAAGGTCCGATTATATAGAGACTGGATGGGGGGAGAGGCCCTTACAACGGCCCTTATGTGCCCTCATAGTCATGTTAGGAACAGGAGGAGAACCTCATCCTAACATGAGCAAAGTCGAAGGCCCGATTATTTAAAGATCAGATGGGGGGAGAGGCCCTTACAATGGTGCTTATGTGCCCCCACAGTCATGTTAGGAACAGGAGGAGGACCTCATCCTAACATGAGCAAAGTCGAAGGCCCGATTATTTAGAGACCGGATGGGGGGAGAGGCCCTTACAACAGCCCTTCTGTGCCCCCACAGCCGACCTTGCCTTAACATGAGCTGAAATTGATTGTGGTAGGAATAGGAGGAGAACCTCATCCCGACACAAATGAAGATTTGGTCATTTGAAATCGGATGAAGGAAAAAGCCCCTCAGCGACTCCTCTACACCCCTACAATCCCATTAAGAGTAGAAAGAAAAATCCTCACCCTCACACCAAAAAGAAGAAGAAAAAGCGATGAGCTACACACAAAAAAAAAAGAAAAATAAATGAACAACATCTAAGGTTCAAGGGACCTCATCTCAATGAGGAAGAAAACCTTTGTCGAAAATCTCCAGTCCCTAAGGGCGAATCAATACGGCGATGATCAGAATTACAAACAACGCCGACGTCGAACAAGACGAAAGACGATAGAAGTTCGATAAACGACAACTTAATACAATAAGGGACAAGATAATGAAAATTTTTATTTTCATTTCATTAGTAAAGTGCGCGTTACAAAGCCCTTGAAGGCCAAAAAAAAAAAAAAAAAGAGGGGCAACAAGAAAAGAAAGGATACATAGAATAAAAGGCAAAAAAGCTCCAAGGAAGCTCGATATCATCAGACTTCGAACTTTCGATTCCAGCCATCATTGAGGATTGCTTTAAGTACCTGACTTCTTCTCCCAGTCCCCCTTTCTGCTTCCCCCTTCTGCAGGATCAGAAAGTACTCGCGGTAGAAGATGTACCACAAGCACGAGCTCTGGGCGATCAAGGTGAAGCACGACCAGACTTGTTTCTTCTACCCTCGCCTTCTTCGCCGACCCAGAAGCTGCAGTACCTTCTCTCTTGTGGGTCTTGAGACTCTTGGCTAGCATCCGAACCGCATCCGAACCCATACCTACAATGAAGGAAGATCGACATAGTTTAGAAACAGAGCCATGAAAAAGGGAGAGTTCTAGAGCGAACCTAGGCTGGTCTGAAGGATGCAGAGACACAGAGATGGGGATGACTCGAAGAACACCTAAGGCCAAAAGGGATGCTGAGGAAGAACAGAACCCTCAGGAAGAAGGAGGGACCGAAGAAACCCCAGGCGAAGTGAGATCCTTGAAGGAGGGAGGCGGGTTTAAATAGACGATGGGGTCCGGTGCAATAATGACTATAGGACTCCTCCAGCTAGTCAATCACCGTCGCGTGGCCCACTCATCGTGGCAAGCAGCTGATGGTGGCCGACAACTGGTAAAACCATTATTGCACCGTACCTAGGGCAGCACTCCAGCGGGATCCCAAAAAAATCTTTTTCGAAAAGGCTCCAGCACCAGCACGCCGAACGTCAAAATATCTAGAAACTACCAAGCACAAAAATCGAGGGAGGTAACTTCGACTGTGAAAATTTTTTTTGTACTTCCTTCATTCGGAGCCTTAGCTCGAAAGTAGGGGGACTGGTGCTGGGTATAAAATATCCCCAGCCGAAGTTCACAAAGAGCTGGCTCTTCTAGGGTTCTTCCGGCTTCCGACCTTGTGTGGTGTCTTTCTAAATTCCCTCGATCAGTCGAGCTTCCATATTATCATCTGGACTTCTCCGATAATGAGCTTCTCCATTCATCTACCGGACTGCTCCAAATGCTCTCTGAACTCCGCTATCAGTCGATTTTCTACGGTGATTGACTATTCTCCAAATTCCTTCCAGACTTCTTCCGACCACGGATGACTCTACTCTGAACTTTTTTCGAACTTCGTCAGTATTTGAGCTTCTCCGACAATGGGATTTCTATAGTAACCAGACTCCATCCAAGTTTCTACGGTGGTCGACCACCTTTCGGATTCCATTCGAGCTCCTATGAGAATCGAATTTCAGTCGAACTTCTACTAGGAGCGGTCTACTCTATATCTCTACTGCGGACTTCAGTCGAGCTTCTTCAATAAGCGGTCTCCATCCAGACTTCAACAAGAATCAAACTCCACCTGAACTTCCATAGTGGATGGATTCTGGATGAACTTCTACAACAGACGGGCTTCAGCAGCTGGATTTCTACAACGACCGACCGCCTCCGGTGTCTGCCGTATCTCTCTAGCCATCAACCTTCAATAGTGTCAGTCGGACTTCAACAATGCCAATCGGACTTCCACAGGATCCTCTAGACTCCTCCAGCGGATGAACCTCCCCAACACCATCCGAAGTCCACTGTCGGTTGACCCTTGCTGGATTCCTCATGAAATCGAACTTTTCCAACAGAAAGTCCCCATCTGAGCTTCTACAGCAGATGGTTCCCGCTTGCAGTATCAGTACTCTAGGCACCCGACAACAGTAGCCCATCAGCAACCTCAAAAACATCCGAGCATCTCCTGGATTGATGAGATAGAGAGCCATTCCACTCCATCAGACATCCAAACTGAGCTTCAGCCGACAGATCCGAACTCTCTGGTAAGTCACGATAATGGCCACTACCCTACTCCAACTCTGTAATGGATTCCGCATGGCTCCATCACTCTCTGGCAAGTCACGACAACGGACAGCACTCCACTCTCTTTAACAAACTCCACATGGCCCTGAACGGCCCCTGACGCCACTACTCTCCGTAACAAACTCCACGTGGCCCTGAACAGCCCACTACCAAGCAGTTACAGATGTCACTGTCAATTAGTTACGCTCTCTATCTATAAAAAGGGACTCCCAGATACATTCATCTCTGAGCTCAAAATTTTATCTCGAAACTCTGCTAAAATTCTCATTCGAGCACTCCATTTCTGTTGAGGTAGAGTACTGACTTGAGCATTGGAGGGTCTTGCCGGAGTACCCCCAACTCCGGTTTAGACTTTCCTTGCAGGTCCCGGTGGTGGATGTGACCCCTCAACTCCAGCTTCTCCGGCGTCGGCAAAATTTTGCACCAACAAGAAGAATTAAGAATATATTCTTGATCTATGGAGGAGGATTGGAGTTGTGGGTTGAAGGATACACTGCTTATGACTTTATGTCTTATCTTGATGATAAAAAGTCTACATTAGGAAGTGTGTTCGTATGCAATGGAGGAGCTATAAGCTGGAAGAGTTCCAAGCAACCTATCATTATGGACTCAACGATGGAAGCTAAATATGTCACTATCTTGAATGCTACAAAGAAAGTCTTCTGGTATAAAAAGTTTATCACAGAACTTGGAGTAATGACATCAAATGTCATCCCACTCTATTGCGACAATAATGGTGCCATAGTACTAGCTAAGAGGCCAAGATCGTATTAGAAGTCCAAATACATCGAGCAACGATTCTATATTATACAAGACTATCTCAAAAGAAAATATGTCAATGTGCGAAGAGTAGACTCTGTGGATAATATAGTAGACCTATTGACGAAACAGTTGAGCTAGACAAAGACTAAAATTCATCTTGAGAAGATGGGAATAAAGTTACCGACCAATTGGCTTTAGGTCAAGTGAAAGATTATTAGATGTATACCCTAAAAGCCAATATGGCAGACATATTGTAATAATTTTGGGACATATTTTTATACTTAAATTATTGATTTGCCAATAAAGTCACAATTTTATCCATTATTTTGTTATATATTTAAGAATAATCTAAGAAATTAATAATTTAAAGATACATATTCTAAAGAGTTTAGATTCGAGACATATATAATTAATTCTTAAATTGCTCCCTATCGATAGATCATCATGAGGATAGTGATAAAAGAACCAGATCTAGGGTTTCAAGATTAGATCCTGAAACTTTTTCAAGATCGTGCAGCAAAAGACTAAAATAAATCAAAATTTATTTTATAAAATCAGAGAATCTCTAAATCTAAGATACTATTATATGATTATTACATGGCATTAAATCAGAAATTAAAACATATATAGAATAAACTACATGTTGATTATATCAACATGTTCCTATGCTACATCTAATGTATGTAATAAACAATAGATCAGATCTATTATCTTGCAAGTTAGATGTTCTAACCTTGCTGATCCGGGCTTGAGAATGATATTGTGAGCCACACATGCATCTGGCCTCTAGGAGTCATCCACATGAGCCCACGAATTTCGATCAAAAGTTCTGCTCCAAAAAATTAGCACAGTATGCTAGTAATGTGCTGATTCTTCTTCGATGGTTGATCAGGTGCCTCCTTCTTCTTGATTTAGACTCTTCCAAAGATGAGAAGTAGGAGGAGTTTCAGATCTGAGATGCTCTCAGAAAACTCAAGATGAAGGAAGGAAAGAGATGAACACAACAACCCTAGAAGAAGACCCTCTTCTTCTTCTCTTTCCTCTCTCTAGACACCCTATCTTGTGTCTATTATATCTCCACGTCCAACCTTCTTTCTCTCTAATTTTTGGATGTCCCAAAGGTCTTTCTTTGATCTATTTTCCAAAAAAATTTCATGAAGAAATTCATTTTATATAGAGAGATATGATAGAGTCCTTGTCTAGGTCAAATACCTAGTCAATGTTTATCCAAACATGGCAAGAAAAGGGCTGCCCAACTCTTGGGCACCCCCTCCTTCTTTTCATGCATGGACCAATAGCAAAGGGTGCCTTTCAAGTTCCATAAAAGTCACAAAAATCTCAGAAAAAATCTGGATAAAATCGGTGCAAAAAGGAAAGAGTTTTGGATTTCTAAAACTCTATCTCATAGAATTTGAAATCCAAACTTATTCCTACTTTGATTTGATCCACAACCATCTTCCACATAAGAAAAAAGAAAGAAAAACTTTTGGGCATGGTGAAGACCTGGGAGAGGATTTTTGTCGGACAAAATAAAAGAAAATTGGCATGGAATAAGAGAGAGGGCATGGGGGGCTTATGTGGCGCAAGGTAGAATCCTAGTCTTACTAGGATTCTATCTTATGATTTGTTTTAATTTGGTTTATCAAATCAAATCAAACCAAAATTAGATCAACCTAATTAAAATAGGTCTTAACCTAATTAAGTATTAGATGTGTGCCCTAGATGCTAGATCGACTGACACATTCCTGTACAGAACTAGGGCAAATTTGTAATTTTGACTATAAATGAATAAAAGAGTTATTCTTCTATCACATTGTGTACATTGTATCTGTGATACATCCTTTGAGTTAGTGAGAATGTAAATTTATATTTTCAAGAGTTGAAAATTTAAGACATGAATTTACATAACTAACTCATAAATTTCTCCTGACCATAGGATCATCACGAGGATGGTGATCGATCTGGAAGGTTGGTGTACGATCGCTTCCTTAAGGTAGATGAGCTTTGAGTCTATGGTGTGGAGACACTGGAGCGAGAGTATAGATATTCGTTGAGAATGAGAGTACTGAGCATGACTACCTCGAGCAGTCATAAGGAAGTCTACCTTCTCGTCGATGACTAGCTCGATGCTGCAGTTGTGTGTCTAGTTCTTTGACCTGAGGTGCATCGATGGTTCACCTTGAGTGTGTTATAGTTTGACTACATCATAACTTGATCTCCTAGCCATTCAGAATCCTGAGGTGTATGTTGGTTGTAGCATATCCATTGTAGGAACTAGATCGTACCAAGATGGGATCTATCAACCTTGGTAGATGAGAGGAGTAGTCCTATAATGATCGAAAGATCGAGTCCTTAAGCCCATGGCCATGGCAGAGTGAAATAATGGAAAAGAGTTTTCCATTGGGTTTCACATCGGACTCGGATCGATCGATTGATTCATATGACTGATGTTGGGTTTGATGAGTTTACCTTAATCTTAATTCAGTCGGAACTCATGATAGAAGAACTCAATCACACAGGTAGCTGTACCAAGAGGTTCATCTTCAGTTCTGATGGGTTCCCACCATATACTGCTAGGTATCACTGGTAGATTTTGAGAGCAATTAGAATGATTTTGATGATCGATCATTCTAATTATCTGAATCAGAAGAGTTCTGGTCCATCGAAAGGAGTTTCGATGATGTCGATGATGAGATCACGTCATGTCTCATTACCATACAGAATTGAACCTAACTGGGTCACACAAATAAGGGTTAAGATTTGGATGTCATCAATTGAGCTACCCCAATTGATTTGGACAAGATCCAATCAGGTTCAAGGAAATCGTGCTAGCACTCGATTGAGCCTAACTTTCTTCTCGTGTAATCTTTTCTGTCTCTACTGAGCCAAATGTGATCTGGCTCATCTAGAGAACCTTGAGAAGGTTTCTCTCAGTCTAATTGAAGCTTGTCCAGCTCAAAAAAGGCTTGCTTAATTTATGAGATGAATTTAAGACAACACCTGCTAATTTTTAGCACCTACCAATTTCATTTTAGGACATCTTTCAAAAGTTGACATATGGGTCTTAAACTAAAGAGGATTCATTGAAGGATTTTTGTGGAGTGTTCACATGTCCAAACAACTTCAACTTGGGCACCATAATCAGATTATGGTGTGAGCTCAATTAGATTTAAGTGGGCACCCCAAATGGATAAGAACCAAAGAGTCCTGATAAACTTGGACTCTTTGGCGCCACCTTATTTGTGCTTATCTAATGTTGGTGCCAACTGATTTATGTCACAAATTGACATAAAAAGTATCAATTAATATATAAATTATCTAACTTTATTAAGAAATTGATACTTGTTATTATATTTTGCAGAAGAAGAGATCATCAATAGAAAGAACAAGGAAAGAGGATTCCAACGGCGCAAATTTTATGCAAAACGGAGTTAAATTGACCCAGAAATTGAAGAATGAAGAAAGAAGACTCAATTGGGTCAAACCCGAGTCAAATCAGATCAAAATTGGTCAAAAAATCAACTGATTTGGTGATCTGGTTAGCCGCCTGGTCCACAGCAACAGGCGCATGGACCATGGACCCATCGGCGCACCATAAACCCCCTAAAACCTCTTAGTCCCACATCGGAAGTTTTGAAAACCTTATAACCCCCAAATGCCTATAAAAAGCCCCCAAAGGCCCTTGTTTTAGGTATTCTTCCTTGAGATCAAGCTTGTAACCTAGATAGTGGGGTTTTTAGCTCTCTTTTCAAGCCTCAAGCTTTGAGGTTTTTGTAATAAATTTTTTTTTATATATAAAATCTTATTTTTATAAATTTCATCTCTTTACATTATGCAATTTATTTTTCTTGCAATTAGGATAGTTTAATTTATGCAATTTAATTTTATGCAATTAGGTTAGTTTAAATTATGCAGTTTAAATTTATGCAATTAGGATAGTTTAATTTATGAAATTAGGGTAGTTTATTTTTCTGTATTTAAATTTTGCAAGTAGATTTAGATCATGTCTAGCTAAGCATCCCTTCTAGGGTTTGCGATGAAGCTAGATCATGAGTAAGGATTTTACATAGGGTTCTTTCTTTTTCTTAGGGTTTCTTTTTCTTCCTCTTTTGCCAAGAATTTTTGATGAACTACAGTTGGGTCAGAGTCCCTTCATAGTTCATGCTTGATTCAGTGCATAGGAGGAGAAAACCCTAAGGGATCCTAGTTATTACTCCCCTGTAAAGAATCTTGATGGGTTATCGTTGGGCCTTAGTCCCTTCATAATCTATGCTTGGGAAAGACAAGAGGAGTAGTCGTTAGGATCAATAAGAAAAATTCTAGGTAGAATTCCCTAATCTAGATCTAGTGGATTCAAAAACCCTAGATCCTTAGTCTTATTGTCTTTAGCAAACAACTTTCGACTTTCGATTTTTGTTAAAGCTCACTTGAGCATACATTTGAAAATCATTTTTAAAACCAAGTCTCTGTGGGATCGACCCGTACTCGCTGGTCGTGCTACTCTGCACACCGTGCGCTTGCGGTTTTATTTACAAATTTTAAGATTTGAACATCACCAACATAGGAGAGAGCATGGGGATTCTTATCTGATGTGATTAGATGATATCACTCCACCAATCAGAATTTTTTCAAAATTTATTGGAATTTTTTGATTGATCGAATGATGTGGCACTGCGCAGCATACAGGATCTATATAAACCCTGCTGCACCTAGGGTTTCGAGATAGAACTTGTATTATGCAAAAAACCCATTTTCTACCACCCCCTCCCCTGTTATCCACATTCTCCCTACTCTCTTTTCTCTCCTCTTCACATCCAAGAAGTTGGACATTCATCTGGCAAAGGTACAAGGTGTGGTGACGCCTGGAACAGAAGGCTGCAGGACATCTTTGACAGGCTGCTGCTCCAACTTCAGAAGGAGTTCTGAAGTACTTTCAAATTAGATATTGATCTGATTTTTGGAGCATAGAATTGTGAGGAGAAGATGTTCTAGATCTTACCTGAGTGGATACTGGTAGAGGCTAGGTGCTTGCGTGGCTACATCAGAACCTCAGGTGGTGCTGCAATCATCTACAGGGTAATTAGATTACCCTTGAGGTATGTCTATATTTATCATACTTTTAGATTTAATTTTAGATTTTAAACATCAGATAACAAAATTAGATCTAATAGATATTAGATCTAAAATATCATAGGATAAAGAATATAAAATTTATTCTGCCCCAGATTTGGTGAAATCTGGAAGATCCTACACAGGGAAAAGGTAGTTTTTCCTTTAAGTGGTATCAAAGCTAGGTTGTTGGCTCTATATCAGATCTATTTTAGATCTAATTTTAATTTTAATTTATTAAATATTAAATAATTTCAAATGTCACATCAGATATGATAGGATCTGAAATTAAAATATTTAAAATTAAATCTAAGAAGATCTTGTTGGGAAATGTGTCCCAAAAAGCCAATCATCAAGCTGTTGACGGTTGAGCAACCAAGTATTGTAATTGATTTGTTAATAAATAAAATATATTTGGCATCTTCATCATAAGCTTTCATCTTCTAATGAACTCCATTGTTATGATGAAGTCCTTAGGACTATTTAAGTTTGATAAAGAGAGGATTTATCGATTAGTCCTTAAAACTGTTCACGACCAAATGATAGGCTGTTAATAAGGATGACAGCTTCTATCGAGCATAGGTCGCTGTAGGCCATATGGGTTGGTTGTCCTCTTAACCAAGGAGTGTAGAGACATTGGTACGGCATACAGGTTAGATGTAAGGGTACATCATCATTGAACGTGACCAACTCCAGAGCATTCTGCTATCGAGAATGTCTCTGATTGGATAAAGGTATAAGTGTCCCTTAGACTTGAGATCGCCTCAGTGACTTGCAAGCAACTCACTATGCTTTGGTACTGGACTAACTGAATTTCTAATTCAGGGATGGAAGGCTTCTGGGCATAGTCAAATACTTGCGAAGTCAGAGTGTGATCGAGATCGGATTGATCACTCCAAGAGTTGGAGAAGAATGAGTCGCTGTATTTCAATTTAGCAAAACCTTGGCCAGGGTAATCCATCAGATGGATTTGATATTTTGAAAACAATGTGGACAACCTGATCAGAGTTGACAGTTGAACTCTGGAGTGTCCTATGATCATTTTGGTCAAGGAGATGAATTATATGAAAACTATATCCGCATGGGTTCTAAGGATGTTGTTCTATACATTCGACCTATCCGGTCGTCGGGTACCATTGCTAGATGGTCACTTTGATTGGTACAAAAATTTGTTCCTATACTATCAGCTTAGGTTCGGACCTATGAGGTCACACACATTAGAGTTCATGATCCGATCGGATGTTTGATCAACGATTAAGAATCGTTCTAGGGTTAAATGATCAATACGATTGACATTTAACCCAGTGCAAGTATTGCAGGAGGATCGATTAGTAATTTGATTGCTAATTAGCTTAATTTGATTAAGCCAATGGGCTGAGATTAAGTCTAATTAAATATAATTTAATTAAATTTATTTTGGGCTTGATTGGATCAAGTTCAATTGGTTTATTGGATAAGCCAAGTGCAAGAAAAAACTAGTCCTAGTTCAACTAGGACTTGGGTCAATCTATTTTCTAATTTGATTAGAAAATTAAATCAGATTTAAATATAATTTAATCTGATTAAATTAGGTTTTTAATTGGGTTAAGATCTATTTTAATTAGGTTGATCTAATTTTGATTTGATTTAGTTTGAGAAACCAAATTAAAACAAGTCATGAGATAGAATCCTAGTAAGACTAGGATTCCACCTTGCGCCACATAAGCCTTCCCCACGCCCTCTCTCTTATTCAATGCCAATATTCACTTATTTTGTGCGACAAAAGCCCTCTCCCAGGTCTCTCCCACGTTCACAAAAGGTTTTCTCTCTTCTTTCTTACATGGAAGGTGGTTTGGATCATATCAAAAAGGAATAAGTTTGGATTTCGAATTCTATGAGATAGAGTTTTAGAAATCCAAAACTCTTTCAATTTTACACCGAATTTATCCAAATTTTTTTTGAAATTTTCGTGACTTTTAGGGTATATATTGTGCATCCTTTGTTAGTGATTCATGTATGAAAATATGGAGGAGGTGCTCAAGAGTTGGGCGCCCCTTAACTTGCCATGTTTGGATAAGCCTTGACTAGGTATTTGACCTAGACAAGGACTCCATCATATCTCTCTGTATAAAATGAGTTTATTTATGAAATTTTATAAAAGATATAGATTTGAAAGACCTTTATGTCATCCAAAAATTAGAGAGAAAGACCTTTGGGTCGTGGAGATATAAAAGACGCAAGTTAGGGTATCTAGAGAGAAAAACGTGAAGAAGAATAGGATCTTCTTCTAGAGTTTTTTGTTTTCATATCTTTCCTCCCTCCATCTTGAGTTTCCTAAGAGCATCTCAGATTTGAAACTCCTCCTTTTACTTTCCATCTTTGGAAGAGTCTAAATCAAGAAGAAGGAGGTACCTGATCAACCATCAACGAAGGATCAGCGCAGTACTAGCATACTGTGCTGATTTCCTGAAGCAGGACTTCTGATCAAGATTTGTGGGCTCGTGTGGATGACTCCTAGAGGCCGAACGATGTGTGGCTTGCAACATCATCCTCAAGCCCAGATCAGTGAGGTTAGAACATCTAACTTGCAAGGTAATAGATCAGATCTATTGTTTAATACATACATTAGATGTAGTATAGAAACATGTTGATATGATCAACATGTAGTTCATGTTATATTTATATATTTTAATTTCTAATTTAATGCTATATAATAATCATGTAATAGGATCTTAGATCTAAAGATTTTCTAATTTTAAAAAATAAATTTTGATTTATTTTAGTCTTCCGCTGTATGATCTTGAAAAAGTTTCAAGATCTAACCCTGAAATCCTAGATCTGATTCCTACAATTGGTATCAGAGTAAGGTTCTTTATTACATGATTATTTATACATGCTTAGATTGAATCTAATTTATAATCTGATTATTAAATCTGAAATTAAAATTTTAGATCAATCACAAACTACAAGGTTGTCTTGCTGTAAGGTTTACCCCTTACAGTGCAAAGGTTGTCCTAGTTTGTGTAGATCTATCTTTAATCATAAATTTGTTAGATATGATCTAGATTAAATTTATGATTTATTAGATTTAAAAGGTGTTTAAATCTGAAATAAAATCTCTTTGTTAAATTATTTTTGTGCAAAGAAATTGTTTAAAGTTGAAACTGTTTCAATTACATGAACCTGTTTAGATTAGATCTAAAGTAGTTTCATGTTTATTTCACTTGTATCTTGATAATGAATCAAATATGCAATATGGTTGGTAGAATGATATTGTAAAATTATTTTACAAATATAAAAATTATTTTTTGAAAAGCGAAACCCAACCCTCAGCCCAAAACTTAATTAAGAATTAAGAAGTTGTTTGATTAGGTTCTAGGATTGTGAATTGAAGAACCTAAGACACAAATCATAACACATTGGGTTAATGGGTTAGTGGGAATTAGGTCCATTAATTGGGTTAGACCTATAGTTAGATTAAAGATGGACTTAATTAGAGAATTGACTAAATCTAATCAATTATTGTCTTAGATTAGGTCAAGGATTCTCTAGATCAATTACAATAGTTGTAGTTGGTCAAGTCCATGTCTTTAACGAGAACCAAATGGACTTGATTCTTGGCTAAGCGATCTAGCACGAACTGTTAGGTTGATCTAATCGAAACTAATTAAACCAGTTGGTGTCTAAGGTAAACTAGACCGGTGGTTTATAATTGGGAGCCCGCTTACCTGGCCATTTCTGATGGTGTCTAAGGCAAGCTTTGGCAGACCCTCCCACTGATCGAACTTACCTGGTCTCTTGGTGAAATTATGTTTTGATCGGATCACTTGACTATTCGAGCTGACCCATGTCAGCTAGGTAAATCAGTGTGACTGATTTAGGTGCTCCTAGACCAGCCCTTTTAATGGTCTCCCTTAAGCTGACTTGGTGAAGCCAGTGGGAGGATCATGATAAGCTGGTTCATCTGACCTCATCCTTTAAATTATTTAAATCCTCTAAAATTATTAGGTCCTTAAAATGACAAAGTTATGGAGATAACTGAGTCATAGCCTCCCATTAAGGTGTTTGATAATGAGTCCATTAACTCAATAATCATTGCAGACCCAAAGGCCTAGTGCTTGTTGACTAATAGAATTATCACTCATCATATGACGACTTGAAAGTGTCTCTCTAATGGTGGTTAGGTGAGCCAACCAAAGTTGGGCTTAATCATTCGTTGGTTAGATACACCAAGTATGATCATGTTAATGGTTGGACCTAACCGGATCTTTACAGTGGAGGCCAAAGCCTACTGATTAGGTTTCTGGGGCAAAATTAAAATTACTAGAAATTGTTTAGAGAAACAATTGGTTATAAACCTACCCTTAGATGTACATGGGTTGACCAACCAAAGTTGGGCTTGTGTGCAGTCTAAGTTGATTCTAGGACCCGCTAAGGAATTAGGATAATTCTTCGAGTTGGAGGTAGAGGCTATCAATTCGAATAAAATAGTGGGAGAAACCTTTTGATTAAAGTCTAAATCTTTAGGTTTAATGAATCAATTACTAATTAGGTTATGGTTCTCCTTTGTGCAAATATGGCCACTTCCCTATCTTCCGATCATTGTTGGACAATGAAAGTTGGTGGGACCCAACTTCGGTAGCTGGTACCGAAAGTTGAAGATAGTCCTGGAGCATGAACGGATCCTATATATGATAATGGATCCTGCACCTGAAGAGCCAACTGTCAATGCACGTGGAACAGTCAGAGACACTTACCAGAAGTGGCTCAATTACCAGACCACGGTGCGCTGTATCATGCTGGCTGCCATGAGCGACGAGTTCAGTCGTAGATTCGAGACAGCTCAGTCAAAGGACATGCTTCAAGTGTTGGAGGATGCCTTTGGCACAATCGATGACGTAGAGAGGCACAAGACTAGTTGTGCCATCTTCAATGCCAAAATGCGGGATAGTGCCTCTGTCACTGATCATGTATTGTACATGATCGAGCTGATGGAATGATTGAGCAAGCTCGGCTTTGCCTTGTATGAGCAGCTTGGGAAAGATGCAATACTGAACTCGCTGCCCAAGTCTTATCTCCCATTTTTTACTCATTATAGAATGACAAAGCCTGAAGAGAACTACCATGGGTTACTGGGGTTGCTTCAGAACTTTGAGAAGGATCACCAACTTCACAAGGAGTCGGTGAACTTAGTGGGAGGTTCATCTTCTGGTTCTCGACCTTTTAAGAAAGGGAAGAAGAACAAGAAGAAGAAAGTGAAGAAGGTACAAGTTCAGGCTGGGACATCAGTGCAGAGCCAGACCAAAAAGATCAAGCCTGATAAGAGTCTATTCTACTGGCAAGCATCCTAGATTAGATAGTATGTCAGATATCTACTTATGGCATTGGAGGCTAGGTCATATAAACAAGAACAGAATAAATAGGTTGACTCAAGAGGAAATCTTCGAAGTTAGTGATTGTGAATCACTTCCAACCTGTGAGTCCTGTCTTCTTGATAAAATGACCAAGTCACCTTTTACTAGAAAAGGTGAGAGAGCTACTGAGCTCTTGGGCCTAGTACATACTGATGTATGCGGGCCCATGAGCACCAGTGCTAGAGGTGGATATTTCTACTTCATAACTTTCACGGATGACCTATCCTGATATGGATATGTCTATCTGATGAAACATAAGTCGGATTCATTTGAAATGTTCAAACGATTCCGAAGTGAAGTAGAAAAATAAATTGAAAAGAGTATTAAAACTCTTCGATCTGGTTGAGGAGGAGAATACCTTTCTAGTGAATTTTTTACATATCTAGGAGAGAATGGGATTCTCTCCCAATGGACTCCTCCAGGAACACCACAGCATAATGGTGTGTCTGAAAGGAGGAATCGGACTCTGTTAGACATGGTCCGATCCATGATGGGTTTTGCTAGCTTGCCGATATCCTTCTGGGGATATGCACTCGAATCGGCCTGTTATCTGTTAAATAGGGTTCCAAATCTGTAATTAAGACTCCATATGAGATATGGATAGGACGTAAGCCAGTACTTTCACACCTTAGGGTCTGGGGGTGCCCGACCTATGTCAAACGATTAGTCACAGACAAACTTGGACCTAGGTCTGATAAATGCTCATTCATAGGGTACCCCAAAGAGATAAAAGGATATTTTTTCTACCATACTGATGAACAAAAGGTGTTCGTCAGCCTTAAGGCAATCTTTTTAGAAAAGAAGTTCCTTGGTAAAGGAACCCTTGCCTCTAAGGTTGAACTTGATGAAGTTCAACAGGTAGAAAGACCGACACCAATAGCTGAACCTGAGTCGGATATGATTAGATCAGATCCGGAGCCTAATATACCTGCACCATTAAGGCGATCCGGTAGAGTACCGCATCAGTCGGACAGATACTACAGTTTCTTGGTCCGGGACGATGATCCCATCAAACTTGATGAGAATAATGAGGATCCGATCACCTATATGGATGCAATGCAGAGATCTGATTCTGAGAAATGACTTGAAGCCATGAAATTCGAAATGGAGTCCATGAAGGTCAACGATGTATGGACATTGGTTGACCCACCTGAAGGGGTTAAACCCATTGGATGTAAATGGGTATTCAAAAGGAAGAGGGGCGCAGACGGAAAGGTGGAGACCTATAAAGCCCGTCTGGTCGCCAAGGGGTATCATCAACGTTATGGTATTGACTATGATGAGATGTTTTCCCCTGTGCAATGCTCAAATCCATTCAGATAATGCTTGCAATAGCTGCCCATCTGGATTATGAGATCTGACAGATGGATGTAAAGACAGCTTTCCTGAATGGAGAGCTGACTGAAGAGGTGTATATGATACAACCTGAGGGATTTACATCCACAGATGAGTCCAAGGTGTGCAAGCTTCAGAGATCCATTTATAGACTGAAGCAAGCTTCTCAGAGTTGGAACATGCATTTTGATAAGGTGATCAAAACGTATGGCTTCATTAAGAATGGAGAAGAGCCCTGCATCTATAAATGGGCAAATGGTCCAGATGTGGTATTCCTTGTCTTGTACTTGGATGATATTCTCTTAATCAAGAATGACATCCCCGCACTACAAAGAATAAAAGTTTGGTTGTCATCACAGTTCTCCATGAAGGACTTGGGTGAAGCATCCTACATCCTAGGGATGAAGATCTATAGGGATAGATCTAAAAGGATGCTTGGGTTATCCCAGTCCATGTACATAGACACTGTGCTGAAGAGGTTCAGCATGGAGAATTCCAAAAAGGGCTATCTACCGATAGGCCATAGAATTTCTCTCTCTAAAAAGGATTGTCCGACAACTCCTGAAGAGAGAGAGCGTATGAGTAGAGTCCCATATGCTTCAGCTGTGGGATCTATCATGTACGCCATGATATGTATAAGACCAGATGTGGCATACTCACTAAGAGTAGTGAGTAGATACCAATCTGATCCTGGAGAAAATCACTGGAAAGTGGTTAAAGCCATCCTTAAGTATTTGAGAAATACTAAGGACCAATGGTTGGTTTATGGCGAGTCAGATCTGAAACTTGTAGCGTTCACAGACTCCAGCTTCCAATCTGACCATGATGACAGTAGGAGCATGTCGGGTTATATCTTTACTCTGAATGGTGGAGCCATCTGCTGGAAGAGTTCCAAGCAGAATACTGTGGCAGACTCTGTTTGTGAAGCAGAGTACATCGCAACATCGGATGCCACGAAGGTAGCTATGTGGCTGAGAAAATTCATCAACGAGCTCGGAGTAGCACCCTCCCTCGATGGTCCAGTCCTGCTCTACTACGACAGCACTGGTGCCATAGCTCAGGTGAAGAAACCCAAAGCACATCAGCGGACGAAGCACATCTTACGCCACTTCCACCTGATCCGAGAGATCGTGGATCGAGGTGACGTCGACCTTCAGAAGATCGATGGATAGGAGAACCTAGCTGATCCCTTCACTAAAGCCCTGGCGATAAAGAAGTTCGACAACCACAAATCGAAGATGGGTATTAGATACTGTGTCGAGTGGCTTTAGGACAAGTGGGAGTTGTTGGGAAATGTGTCCCAAAAAGTCAATCGTCAAGCTGTTGACGGTTGAACAACCAAGTATTGTAATTGATTTGTTAATAAATAAAATATATTTGGTATCTTCATCATAAGCTTTCATCTTCTAATGAACTCCGTTGTTATGATGAAGTCCTTAGGACTATTTAAGTTCGATAAAGAGAGAATTTATCGATTAGTCCTTAAAACTGTTCACGACCAAATGATAGGCTATTAATAAGGATGACAGCTTCTATCAAGCATAGGTCGCTGTAGGCCATATGAGTTGGTTGTTCTCTTAACCAAGGAGTGTGGAGACACTGGTATGGCATACAGGTGAGATGTAAGGGTACATCATCATTGAACGTGACCAACTCCAGAGCATTCTGCTGTCGAGAATGTCTCTGATGGGATATAGGTATAAGTGTCCCTTAGACTTGAGATCGCCTCAGTGACTTGCAAGCAACTCACTGTGCTTTGGTACTGGACTAACTGAATTTCTAATTCAGGGATGGAAGGCTTCTGGGCACAGTCAAGTACTTGCGAAGTCAGAGTGTGATCGAGATGGGATTGATCACTCCAAGAGTTGGAGAAGAATGAGTCGTTGTATTTCAATTTAGCAAAACCTTGGCCAGAGTAATCCATCAGATGGATTTGATATTTTGAAATACAATGTGGACAACCTGATCAGAGTTGACAGTTGAACTCTGGAGTGTCCTATGATCATTTTGGTCAAGGGGATGAATTATATGAAAACTATATCCACATGGGTTCTAAGGATGTTGTTCTATACATTCGACCTATCCGGTCGTCGGGTACCATTGCTAGATGGTCACTTTGATTGGTACAAGAATTTATTTCTGTGCTACCGGCTTAGGTTCGGACTTATGAGATCACACACATTAGAGTTCATGATCCGATCGGATGGTTGATCAACGATTAAGAATCGTTCTAGGGTTAAATGATCAATACGATTGACATTTAACCCAGTGCAAGTATTGTAGGAGGATCGATTAGTAATTCGATTGCTAATTGGCTTAATTTGATTAAGCCAATGGGCTGAGATTAAGTCTAATTAAATATATTTTAATTAGATTTATTTTGGGCTTAATTGGATCAAGTTCAATTGGTTTATTGGATAAGCTAAGTGCAAGGAAAAACTAGTCCTAGTTCAACTAGGACTTGGATCAATCTATTTTCTAATTTGATTTGAAAATTAAATCAGATTTAAATCTAATTTAATCTGATTAAATTAGGTTCTTAATTGGGTTAAGACCTATTTTTATTAGATTGATCTAATTTTGGTTTGATTTGGTTTGAGAAACCAAATTAAAACAAGTCATGAGATAGAATCCTAGTAAGACTAGGATTCCACCTTGCGCCACATAAGCCTTCCCCATGCCCTCTCTCTTATTCAATGCCAATCTTCACTTATTTTGTGCGACAAAAGCCCTCTCCCAGGTCTCTCCCATGTTCACAAAAGGTTTCCTCTCTTCTTTCTTACATGGAAGGTGGTTTGGATCAAATAAAAAGGAATAAGTTTGGATTTCGAATTCTATGAGATAGAGTTTTAGAAATCCAAAACTCTTTCAATTTTGCACCGAATTTATCCAAATTTTTTTTAGAATTTTTGTGGCTTTTAGGGTATATATTGTGCACCCTTTGTTGGTGATCTATGTATGAAAATATGGAGGAGGTTCTCAAGAGTTGGGCGCCCCTTAACTTGCCATGTTTGGATAAGCCTTGACTAGGTATTTGACCTAGACAATGACTCTATCATATCTCTTTGTATAAAATGCGTTTCTTCATGAAATTTTAGAAAAAGATAGGGATTTGTGATAAATTTGTGCCATCCAAAAATTAGAGAGAAATACTTTGGGTCGTGGAGATATAAAAGATGCAAGTTAGGGTGTCTAGAGAGAAAAACGTGAAGAAGAAGAGGGTCTTCTTCTAGAGTTTTTTGTTTTCATATCTTTCCTCCCTCCATCTTGAGTTTCTTGAGAGCATCTCAGATCTAAAACTCCTCCTTTTACTTTCCATCTTTGGAAGAGTCCAAATCAAGAAGAAGGAGGCACCTGATCAACCATCAAAGAAGGATCAGCGCAGTACTATCATACTGTGCTGATTTCCTGAAGCAGGACTTCTGATCGAGATTCGTGGGCTCGTGTGGATGACTCCTAGAGGTCGGATGCGTATGTGGCTTGCAACATCATCCTCAAGCCTAGATCAGCAAGGTTAGAACATCTTACTTGCAAGGTAATAGATCTGATCTATTATTTAATACATACATTAGATGTAGTATAGAAACATGTTGATATGATCAACATGTAGTTCATGTTATATTTATATATTTTAATTTTTGATTTAATGCTATGTAATAATCATGTAATAGGATCTTAGATCTAGAGATTCTCTGATTTTAGAAAATAAATTTTGATTTATTTTAGTCTTCCGCTGTATGATCTTGAAAAAGTTTCAAGATCTAACGCTGAAACCCTAGATCTGGTTCCTACAGATCTAACATGCATGAGATGCATAACTAGACTAGGATTAATTGAATCCATGAATAGTCTTAAGTTTTATATTTTAATAAGATTAAAATATGAATTAAATATAACTTATTTTTTATTTTTTTTGATATTATAATTTTTATAATCAGATTAAAAAATAAAAAATAAAATTTTAATTATTTCATAAAATTGATCTATTGCATACCTAGACTAGTTGTAGAATTGTTCTAGTAACTTATCTAGAATAGTTTTTATTTTGAATAGTTCAACTTAAATTTTATTTTTTAGATATTACATGTGATATATCAGATCTGAAAGTATGTTAATTAGATTAATTTTTGATACATGAGATGTATGCAAAGCATGTATTAGTTAGATCTTAAATTGTATATGTGATATGTTAATTTAGATCTAACTAGTTTTGTAGTTAAATTTTTGATTAAGGTGTTCCTCATGACCGTCCAGTCATAAGAATAAAGTAGGGTTTTAAGACCCTCTCTTCCCATTCAATGGGGTGTTCATATGACGTGTAGGGGTGCCGCACGTTCATCCTTAATCAGAAATCAAAACTTACTTTTCTACAAAATCTTAGATCCTGAAACTCTAAGATTTATTTTACATGCTTTGTTTATGAACCCAAACTTAATTAATGTATTGAGCTTATGAAATTAAGTTAGGTCTAAAATTGAGAATTTCAAATCTAAGATATTTTTATAAGATTGGGTTCGGGCTTGGGTAGCTCAATTAGGTCTAGCGGTTGATCAAACTAAATCAAGAGTTGGTTAGGTGGGATCATGAAAGCTAATAATTGATTAGCCTAATAAGATTAAGTCTGGGTCAAGGTCGAATCATATTTAGATGTGACTCAATCAAGTTAAGACCTAATTTGACTCAGTGGTTAGAGCTTGGATTGTGGGCTAACTCAATTAGTTCTGGTTCGACAATTTGGTGTCTAAGGTGAGTTGGACAGATGCGATCGATTGGTTTTTAATTGGGAGCTACTCAACTCGAATGCATTCTTGTCGAGTTAATGGCATATCCCTCCCACCGGTCTCACTTACCTGGCCATATATGTCGACCCAGTTCTGATTTGAGGTGGCTAACAATTCGAGCTGACCCATGCCACTAGGTTAGTCATAATTGTTATGACTTTGTCAAGTCAAGTTTAAAGAGACCTAAATCAAATCTCCCTAAGAAAATATTAAGTCTAGATCTTCCACCATTGTGGATGTGTGGGCCCTTCCCAGGGTTGATTGTTCTCGACTGGTTATAGTGGCTCAGTTGCATCGGAAAGATGCAACCATGTCCATTAGGCATTAGATGCTATGGATTAGAAGATGGGTTGGGCTCAATATTTTAGAAACGGTGAGGGACCCAATCAGGAATCTAGTTCGTGCAAATGGTGGGTTTGGCTTAACTAAAGATTGGAGCAATATCCCTGATACGGTGAGCTTCATGAATTAGAGACCAAGTTTTGGGTGCACCATGATTAGAGAATCATTGGACAAGAGTTGTCTACTCATCGGTTGACCCATCACCAATAACTGTTAGGTGAGGTGATGAGCCAGTCGGTGAGACTACACCACCCACTAAAAATCACTAATCATGGAGATTTTCACATCTCTACCAAGGGAGTGTAGGGATCTGAGAAAATAGTGGGAGCCTAATTTGTTTAAAAATGAAAACCCTAAACAAATTGGTTAAGTCTAATTACAAAATCTAACTAGAAACTTTTGACTCTCTATAGAAAATATGTTTGCCTCAAACCCCCTGACCAAAATTCCAGACACTCATAGACTGACTGGACCAAATTTTAAGGACTGATTGAGAAACTACAGAATTATTTTGGATTTCAAAAAATTGACTCATGTCTTGGATCAGGACCCACCTGCCATGCCAACACGTCCGACTGCTGAACAGAGAGCATCTCTGAAAAAGTGGACGGATGATGATAACAAAGCTAGGTACTACATGTTGGGTGCAATGTCTGATGATTTACAGGGCCAACATGAAAATATTTTGACTATCCACCAAATGTTGGCTCACCTATAAGAGTTGTTTGGTGAACAGAGTCGTGCAACCAAGTATCAAGTCTGTCAAAAACTTTTTAAGGCCAAGATGCGTGATGGGCAGTCAGTCCAAGATCATTGTTTGACAATGATCAAGGATCTTGAGGAGCTTGAGAAGCTCGGTATCATCTTAGACAAGAATTTTCAGATTGATGTGATCCTTCAGTCCTTGTCCGAAGCATATGGTCAGTTCATCATGAACTTTCATATGCATAAGATACAATGTACCTTAGTCGAGTTAATGAATATGCTAGTTATGGCTGAGCTTTCAATGAAAGGTTCAAAAGGCTCAGTTTTTACTGTGGAGCAGACTTCTTCCAAGAGAAAGTCTTTTAGAAAGAAAAAGAAGTCAGTGAAGAAGCAGAAGGTGGATGGCAAGAACAAGAAGACAGGACCGAAGAAGAAGGCTTCTGAAAAGAGAAAGTATTTCCACTGTCAGTCAGAAGGCCATTGGAAGCGAAACTATCCTCAGTATCTGGCCACCCGGAAGAACAAGAAGGATGGTCCTTCTGGAGGTATGCTCATTATCGAATCTAATCTTACGGTTTCTTTTGCATCTAGTTGGGTGCTTGACTATGATTCTAGTGCTCATTTGTGCACTTCTATGTAGGGTCTTGAGGAGAGCAAGAGGCTGAGGGATGGGGAGATGATCCTACGTGTCAGAAATGAAGCAAAAATTGCTGCTGTGGCCGTAGGAATCTACCCTCTGTGATTATCGTTAGGATTAGATTTAGTTTTAAGAGACTGTTATTATGTGCCTGCAGCAAGCAGAAATTTGATTTCTATTTCATGTTTAGCACAAGAAAGCTATGTGATTAGCTTTCATAAGGACCATTGTAATATATTTTATGAAAATAATAAAGTTACAAATAGTTTTGTTATTAATGATCTCTATCAATTACATGTTGATATATCTATTTTTAATATTGAGCAAAATGTGAATGCCATAGGAATTAAAAGGCCTAGAGATAGTCTAAATGATAAGTATCTGTGGCACTTAAGGCTAGGTTATATAACGGAAGATAGGGTTAACAAATTGAAGAAATCCAGACTACTGAGTCCGTTGATTTTTGAGTCATATCTAGTTTGTGAATCATGCTTTCAAGGCAAAATGACCAAGCTCCCTTTTGTGGGACATGGGGAAAGGGCCACAGACCTACTTGCCCTAGTACATACGGATGTGTGCAGCCCATTTGATGTGCCGGTTAGAGACAACTTTATCTACTTCATTACCTTTACCGATGATATGTCTAGGTACGGGTATGTGTTTCTAATGAAACACAAGTCTGAAGCCTTTGAAAGGTTCAAAAAATTCAGACATGAGGTAGAAAAACAAACAGAAAAGTTCATTAAGGTTCTTCGATTAGATCGAGGAGGTGAATACCTTAGTCAAAAATTTTAGACTATCTTAAGGACAATGGTATAGTCTCTCAATAGACTCCATGTGGAATACCTCAACTCAACGAAGTTTCAGAACGAAGAAATCGGACCCTATTAGATATGGTCCGTTCCATGATGATCTTCACAGACCTCTCAAAATTTCTTTGGAGACATTGTCTCATGACAGCAATTTATGTATTGAATAGGGTTCCCTCTAAAATCGTTCCTACCACACCGTATGAGATATGGCATGGTAAGAACCCAAGTCTGAATCATCTCAGAATTTGGGATTATCCGGCTCATGTCAAGAGACAGCAAATGGACAAGTTAGAGTTCAGGTCTTTTAGAGCTCGGTTCATAGGATATCCTAAAGAGTCATTAGGATATTATTTTTATATTCTGGAGGACCACAATGTGATTGTGAGTCGAAATACTATTTTTTTAAAAAATAGTTTATTCAAGATGGTGGTATCGGAAGAATAATTAAGCTCAAGGAGAATGTCTCCCAAGAGCAACGAGCTAAACAACTTGAGGAACCTAATCAATCAGAACCAGTCCTAACACAACCTCTTTCACCTCGTAGATCGACTAGAACTTTCCATCCTCCTGAAAGGTACATAGGTACCATACAAGAGGATGTAGAGGAAATGTTCCTCACGAAAAATGGGGTTCATGGTGATGATCCCAAGACCTATGACGAGGCGATATCAGATATCAACTTCGAGAAATGGTTAGAGGCAATGAGATCAGAAATTGACTCGAAGAACTCAAACCAAGTCTGGACCTTGGTAGATCCATTTGAAGGTATTGTACCTATTGGGTGTAAATGGATCTTCAAGAGAAAGATAGGTACAGTTGGAAATGTGGAGACATTTAAGGCTAGGCTCGTAGTGAAAGGTTATAGTCAGCCCGAAGGCATTGACTACAGGATACCTTCTCGCCCGTAGCCATGCTAAAATTCATCTGCACATTGCTTGCTGTTGCAGCCTATTTCAATTATGAAATATGGCAGATGGACATGAGAATGGCATTCTTAAATGGATATCTTAAGGAAGATATCTATATGGAACAGCCGCTTGATTTCACATCCAGTGATGATGATCACAAGGTCTGCAAACTACAAAGGTCTATTTATTGACTTAAGCAAGCAACTCAGAGTTGGAATACTCATTTTCAATGATGTGATCAAAATGTTTGGTTTTATCAAGAACAAGGAGGAACCATGTGTGTTCAAAAAGATCAGTGGGAGCGTAGTTGTCTTCCTCGTATTGTACGTGGATGACATCCTCCTAATTGGGAATGACATTCCCATGTTGACCTCAGTCAAAGTATGGTTGTCTAAGGAGTTCTCTATGAAAGATCTAGGAGAGGCATCCTTTATACTGGGTATTAAGGTCTATAGAGATAGACCAAATAGGATGCTGGGACTTTCACAGAAGATGTACATAGAGGAGGTGCTAAAAAGGTTTGGCATGGATAACTCCAAAAGAGGTTTATTTCCTTTTAGACATGGCATTCATCTCTCCAAGAAGATGTGCCCTAGCACATCTGAGGAGATTGAACGCATGAGCAAGATCTCTTATGCTTCGGCAATAAGGAGCCTCATGTATGCCATGCTATGTACAAGATCTGATATAGCCCATGCTGTGAGTGTCACAAGCAGATATCAGTCGAATCCAGGCGAAGAGCACCGAACTTCTGTGAAATGTATCCTTAAGTACTTGAGAAGGACTAAGGATATGTTTCTAGTCTTTGGGAATGCAGAACTCCAAATTCAGAGATTTACAGACTCAGACTTTATGTCTGATATAGATGATCAAAAGTCAACATCTGGGAGTCTATTTATTTACAATGGTGGTGCAGTTAGCTGAAAAAGTTCCAAGCAAACGGTAATTGCAGATTCTACCATAGAGGCAGAGTATATTGCCGCATCAGAAGCTGCGAAGGAGGCATTCTGGTATAAAAAATTTGCCACAGAGGTTGGAGTGATGTCATCGGATGCCATACCTATTTACTGTGATAATAATGGCGCCATAGCCCAAGCTAAGGAGCCAAGGTCTCACCAGAAGTCCAAGCACATCGAGCAGCGATTCGATCCGTGATTACCTCGAAAAAGATTATGTCGAGGTCAAGAGAGTCGACTCCACAGACAATGTGACAGACCCGCTGACTAAGCCATTGGGCCAACAGAAGATCGAAGCCCACCTTGAGAAGAAGGAACTTAGATATGTAGCCAATTGGCATTAGGTCAAGTGGGAGTTTGTTAGATGTGTGCCCTAGATGCCAGATCGGCTGACACATTCTTGTACAGAACTAAGGGCAAATTTATAATTTTAATTATAAATAAATAAAAGGATTATTCTTATATCACATTGTGTACATTGTGTCTGTGATACATCCTTTGAGTTAGTGGGAATGTAAATTCATATTTTCAAGAGTTGAAAATTTAAGGCATGAATTTACATAACTAACTCATAAATTTTTTCTGACCATAGGATCATCACGAGGATGGTGATCGATCTAGAAGGTTAGTATACGATCACTTCCTTAGGATAGATGAGCCTTGAGTCTACGGTGTGGAGACACCGAAGAGAGAGTACAGATATTCGTTGAGAATGAGAGTACTGAGCGTAACCACCTCGAGCAGTCATAAGGAAGTCTACCTTCTCGTCAATGACTAGCTCAATGCTGCAGTTGTGTGTCTAGTTCTTTGACCTGAGGTGCATCGACGGTTCACCTTGAGTGTGTTATAGTTTGACTACACCATAACTCGGTCTCCTAGCCATTCAGAACCCTGAGGTGTATGTTGGCTGTAGCATATCCATTGTAGGAATCAGATCACACAAAGATGGGATCTATCAACCTCGGTAGATGAGAGGAGTAGTCCTATGATGATCGAAAGATCGAGTCTTTAAGCCCATGGCCATGGCAGAGTGAAATAATGGAAAAGAGTTTTCCATTGGGTTTGACATCGGACTTGGATGGATCGATTGATTCATATGACTGATATTGGTTTGACGAGTTCACCTTAACCCTAATTCTGTCAGGACTCATGATAGAGGAACTTAATCACACTGGTAGCTGCACCAAGAGGTTCATCTTCAATTCTGATGGGTTGCAACCGTATACTGCTAGGTGTCACTGATGAATTTTGTGGAGTATCCACATATCCAAACCACTTCAAATTGGGTGCCATAATCAGATTATGGTGTGAGCTCAATTGGATTTAAGTGGGCGCCCCAAATGGATAAGAACCAAAGAGTATGGAGAGAGTATGGTGCCACCTTGGACTCTTTGGTGCCACCTTGGACTCTTTGGTGCCACCTTATTTGTGCTTATCCAATGTTGGCGCCAACATAGGAGAGAGTATGAAGATTTTTATCTGATATGATCTGATGATATCACTCCACTAATCAAAATTTTTCCAAAATTTATTAGAATTTTCTGATTGATCGAATGATGTGGCACTGCGCAGCATACAGGATCTATATAAACACTGCTGCACCTAGGGTTTCGAGATAGAAATTATTTTATGCAAAAAACCCATTAGCTACCACCCCCTCCCCTCTTCTCTATATTCTCCCTGTTCTCCTTTCTCTCCTCTTAATGTCCAAGAAGTTGGACGTTCATCTGACAAAGGTACAAAGCGTGGTGATGCCTGGAACAGAAGGCTGCAGGACATCTTCGACAGGCTGCTGCTTCAACTTCAGAAGGATTTTAAAGTACTTTCAAATCAGATATTGATCTAATTTTTGGAGCGTAGAATCATGAGGAGAAAATATTCCAGATCCTATCTAAGTGGATACTGGTAGAGGCCAGGCACTGCGTGGCTATATCAGAACCTCAGACAGTGCTGCGATCATCTACAGGGTAATTAAATTACCCTTGATATATGTCTATATTTCTCATACTTTTAGATTTAATTTTAGATTTTAAATATCAGATAATAAAATTAGATCTAATAGATATTAGATCTAAAATAGCATAGGATAAAAAATATCAAATTTATTCCTCCCCAGATTTGATGAAATTTGGAAGATTCTACACAGGAAAAAGGTAATTTTTCCTTCATTAAGAACCTAATTTAATCATATTAAATTAGATTTAAATATATTTTAATTTTCTAATCAAATTATAAATTAGGTTGATCCAAGCCCTAATTGAACTAGGACTAGTTTTTTCTTGCATTTGGCTTATCCAATAAATCAATTGGACTTGATCCAATCAAGCCCAAACTAATTCTAATTAAATCATATTCAATTACACTTAATCTCAGCCTATTGGCTTAATCAAATTAAGCAAATTAACAATCAAATTGCTCATCACTCCTCCTACAACACTTGCACTAGGTTAAATGTCAATCGTATTGATCGTTTAACCCTAAAACGAATATTAATTGTTGATCAACCATTCAATTCGATTGTGAACTCTAATGTGTGTGACCTCATAGGTCCGAACCTAAGTTGGTAGCATAGAAATAAATTTTTGTACCAATTGAAGTGACCATCTAGCAATGGTACCTGTTGGGTAAAAAATACCCTCAGCCGAAGTTCTCAGTGGGATTGACCCTTGCGGGCTCCGTCACTGACTTTAATTGCAGGAAGACTCCGCCCGAACTCCTATGGGAGCCGGGCTCCGTCCATGGCTTCAACTGCAGGAAGACTCCGCCCGGACTCCTATGGGAGCCGGGCTCCATCACCGACTTCAACTACTGGTAAGCTCCGTCCGGACTCCTATGGGAGCCGGACTTCACATCCGACTTCAATTGCAGGAAGACTCCGCCCGGACTCCTACGGGAGTCGGGCTCCGTCCACGGCTTCAACCGCAAGAAGGAATCCACCCAGACTCCCATGGGAGCCGGGCTCCGTCACCAACTCCAACTGCGGGAAGACTCCGCCCGGACTCCTACGGGAGCCGGGCTCCGTCACAGACTTTAATTGCAGGAAGACTCCGCCGGACTTTATGG
>NC_026000.2:110548932-110660565 GCF_000442705.2 Elaeis guineensis | reverse complement strand
TGAGAATGCAAACCATCATATAGGACCAACTATTCAAACACTTGCTATCATTAGATCAAAGATGTCATAGAGAAGCATGATTGAAGCTTGTGAAGACTCTAACAGATTGCAATCCATCATATAGGATGACCAAGCTCCTTACAAAGAAGAAGCAAGAATGTTTTAGGGACCTGGGATGCTTAGTGAGCGTTAGCACTTGGGTGGATGATCCATTAGGTAATGGAAGTCCTTCTCATGGATCTAGAAGGAGAAATTGTTGGGCTTACTATTTATTTCTTTGGACTAGCTCCATGTAGAGTTGCCCAAAGTATACGAAAAGGTGTTGGGAATGTGCCTGTCTTTCAAGGTGTTGGTGCAAAAATCCGCTTGCGTCGGAGAAGCTGGAGTCGGGGAAGCCGCGGTCGCCGCCGGGACCTGCAAGGGAAGTCTAAACCGGAGGTGGGATTGCTCCGACAAGACCCTCCGACGCTCAAGTCAGTTCTCTGTCTCAACAAGAATGGAGTGCTCGAATGGAGAATTTAGCAGAGTTTTGAGATAAGGAAAAGGAGCTTAAAGAATAACGTATCTAGATCCCCCTTTTATAGGCGGAGGAGGCAACGGATTGATGGCGACGTTCGTAACCGCCTGGTAGTGGGCCGCCCATGGTCAGGGGAATTGATTGCGAAAGATAATGGAGTGGACACGTGGTCATCACTTCGACCCGCCACGTGGAATCTGTTATGAGGGGTGGAGCAGCGTCCGTTGTCAGCGGACAGGAGAATCGCATGGTATCCGTTGCAGGAGGTGGAGCAGGTTCGTGGCCGTCACTGTGGCCTGCCAGGGGATAATGGAGCTGTGCGGAGTCCGCCACAGGAAGTGGAGCAGGGCGGCTATGGTTACTGCGGCCTGTCAGGGAATGATGGTACGGCGCGGAGTCCGCCACAGGAAGTGGAGCAGGGTCGTGGCCGTTTTGAGGGCCTGTCAGGGAGCGTGGATCTGTCAATTGAAGCTTGGCAACGGGCGGAGCCCGGTTTCTGTTGAGGTCCGGGTGAGGTCCTCCTGGCGGTAGGGGTCGTGAGCGGAGCCCGACTCCCAGGGGAGTCCGGGCGGAACCCCCTCGGTGCTGAAGTTGTGGGTGGAGCCCGGCTCTCGTAGGAGTCCGGGCGGAGCTGCATTTGCTGTCGTCGGTGGAGTCCGGCTCCCATAGGAGTCCGGACGGAGCTGCACTGCAATCAAAGTTAAGGGAGAAGTTCGGCTCTGGTAAGAGCCCGGATGGAGCTTACCATCAATTGATACTGAGAGCGGAGCCCGGCTCCCGTAGGAGTCCGGGCGGAGCTGTTCTGATGTTGGCGGCGGAGTCCGGCTCCCGTAGGAGTCCGGACGGAGCTGCACTTGCTGTCGGCGGTGGAGCCCGGCTCCCGTAGGAGTCCGGGCGGAGCTGCACTTGCTGATGGCGGTGGAGCCCGGCTCCCGTAGGAGTCCGAGCGGAGCTACACTTGCTGTCGGCGGTGGAGTCCGGCTCTCGTAGGAGTCCGGGCGGAGCTGCACTGATGTCGTCGGTGGAGCCCGGCTCCCGTAGGAGTCCGGGCGGAGCTGCACTTGCTGATGGCGGTGGAGTCCGGCTCCTGTAGGAGTCCGAGCGGAGCTGCACTTGCTGTCGGCGGTGGAGCCCGGCTCCCGTAGGAGTCCGGGCAGAGCTGCACTGATGTCGTCGGTGGAGCCCGGCTCCTACGGGAGCCGGGCGGAGCTGCACTGATGTCGTCGGTGGAGCCCGGCTCCCGTAGGAGTCCGGGCGGAGCTGCACTGATGTCGTCGGTGGAGCCCGGCTCTCGTAGGAGTCCGGGCGGAGCTGCACTGATGTCGATTCCGTTGAGGGTTCCGGCTGTGGGTATTTTATACCCAACACAAGGCATATATGTTTAAATGGTAGCCTACAAAATTTTATGAGCAAATAATAATAGCTGAGAGGAGAAGAGGGAAGAGGGAAGAGGTGTGGCATTTTGGAAGTTCTTCGTGCAATAAGAGTTTGTCCAGGCAAGGGTCTCATCAGATTGGAGTTCAAGTCATAAGAGCTTGCTTTTCTTCAATAATTTCATCTATAAGGGTATACATTGCTTCCAAAAAGTAGGGATTTCTCTTTTTGAGGGTGTGCTCGACTTTGTAAGTTGGAAATTTGTTAATAAATCTCTTATGGAGATATTCTTGTGTTCTTGTAATTTTCTTATTTATGTGGATGGATCTCTTGTACTTTTTATTTCATTGCTTAGTGGATCCTTGACTAGGTGTCTCATGTTTTGTCCCTTCTTCAAAGTGTTTTCCAAGTAAATCATCAGTGTTAATATATTTTTGGATGCTTGGTTTTGCTACTTCCTTGAGTTAGTTGTTATGGTCCATCGGACTTGTGAGTATTATCTATGGCTTGTCGAGGGAGAAAATGAGCATCTCCAAAAACTCAAAACCCATATGTGGACAATATGGATCGAAGGTAACTCCAGCATGCTAACCACCTGAATTAACAACCACGGTCTAGGCTGGTACCACCCTTGCTTGACATTAAAAAGAATTCTCTAACCAGTTGGAAATAAATCGTCATCAACTGTTTACATTAAAAGTGGGAAGAATTTACTCTAAAAGGAGAACCATCCATAGAATGCGTCGAACTAGATCATATTATTCTAGTTCATTTTTTTATTAAATTATTTTGTTATGTTACTTTATTTTTTATTATATTATTTTATGTGATAGGAAATGTAAGTTTTAGTAGCAAACCCATCTTCAACCCATTGGAAGTCTCACGTCCGGAGCTAGAGGACATATTAAAGTTGCTAAGAAACTCCAGCATGAGATAACAGGCGCCCAAACAGAGGTTGGCATTCAGCTAGCCTGGTGCGGCTGCCATGTAATTGTGGACGGCCAGTTGCTGATTTCTACAAGCGAGAACCCATGGTTCAGGGACACAATTAATATGAGCAGGGTCTAAAGATAGTACTTACGACGAGAGTATGTCTGCTGTGGCACAAAACAGGAAAAAAAAAAAAAAAAATCACCGTTCAACCAAGCTGCAGCTAACACTACTTGTATTCTGGACCCATGCACCATAAGCTGTAGATGATCTGGTTGGTGCCATTCCTTTCAAATTTGGAAGGCCAACGAGAGCCAAGGAGAATAAAATAGATAAGAGTGGGGAAAAAAGCAATAGCAACTGATCATCGAATAAAGAAAAACAACCATATTAACAGCCTCTCCCAGCTTTTATTAAGAGCAGGAAGATTTACAGAGCTCAAGGAGGAGGAGGAGAACGGAGGTTACGGGGAGATGGGAAAAGAAGTAAAGTAAAAAAACAACTGTATATGGCGATGAAAGTCCGGAATGGGTTTTAGAGTGAGAAAGTCCGGCGATTTTCTAGGGTGAAAGAAAAAATCTCAGATCCGACCTCTTCACCTTCTCCCATCAGCTCTTCACCACCAAAGCTCCCTGCAGACTTTACCAAGATGGAGGCAGGAAGACATACGGGCGCATCAGCTTCCCAAATTGCAAGGGTCCCTGAGAGAGAAGGTACAGTACTTTTGAACCATCCATTGCTCAACCATAACTGGCTTCTCCCCATACCAGTCTTCTGGAACGGCGGAGACACCCCATTGCCACAGGAGCTAATGCAGTCCCACTACGTAGATGAGCTCCCCCTTACCAAAAATATATGGCCTTCGCTTCGAGCACTCCCTCTTAGGGGCATACGAGCCCACCACAACAGAATCCATCGAAAGATACCGTCAATCCTCCACCAATCAAAACGACTCGCTTCTCAACATCAAGCATAAAATTTATGCACCTTCAGAACTTAGCAGCTCTTTCCTCTCACTCCAGCCTCTTGTATTTATCCGCGACACCACACAGAAGACAGCCCCCTGCGCTATAGTCGAAGTTATCATCTACAGTCCTATTGAACAGATACTCCCCACTGCGAAACGGCGTGGAGAGGTGCCGTTGGGTTCGATCAGCTTTTTTGCGACTTTACAGGCGCGCTGCCAACTCCAACGTCACAATAGTGAACTCTGGAGGTGCGGCACCCACGAACAGAGTAGACCTCAAGTATCAACGAAAGGATTAGAGCGCATCAATAAATTCCTCACCTATGCTGATGCACTCCTGTATGGAACCAAGGTTCAGCAGCCCACATCTCGTTGAGTTCCACGCCGTCAGTCGATCGCCGACTGCTGCTCGACGCCGTTCCTCAAAGGTTCATATTTTCAGTGTGGGGATAAAGATCATTCAAGAGAATTGTGCCGGAATCCAATAAAATGCTTCGCATGTAGAAGATACGGTCATCGAGCTCGCTCTTGTGAGCTTTTTCCTCCTATAATCTCAGGAAAGAGTTGGAGAAAACACCAAACCCGGATGCAAACAAGGGAAAACTTTCAGCATTGGCAGTGTGCCTCCACCACAATAACTATACACCCCAATCTTGACCGACCAACACATCCATTATTCAGATCAGGATCCCGCAAAGCTTTTGTTTCCATCTCTCTAGATATGGAGGAAACGGGGCTCTACCTCGACTGTGCGGCTTATGTTGAAGCCTATGGAAGGCTAGTGAAAGAAGATGACATTCAAAACGCAATAGTTCGCAAAGCAAATATTGTCGATTCTTGGACCACACGAAGACTTGCACAACCAAATACTTTCTTTGTGGTTTGTCCTGCAAGGACATTGTGCATCAGCTTACGACTGGAGTGTGAATCAGAGAAAATGGCTTCACTCTCCAAGTCAATCACTGGGGTCAGTTCAGGGAAGAAGTACCAAATCAGCTTAAACTTAAGGTTTGTACAAGCCTACTTAATTTTCCTTTAATTTGTTGGAACTCACGTGCAGTGGAAACAATAGTGTCAAGCTTCGGATTACCACATAAAGCAAATAAAAATTGTCTCAAATGGAAGACCTCATCGATCTAGAGCTCTTCTGTGATGACATTGAAGATATACCAGATTCAGTCAACATTTTTATGGGACCTCTCATATATAATGTTCCGATAAGAATAAATTTTATTTCAGAACAGGTCCAGTTGGGTACGTCATCAAATGATGATAGTTTGGACAGAGAGGACGGATTATCGGTTTGGATCAGACGATCGATCCCCCAACCATCGGATACCAGGAAAAGGCCGACAAACTATCTGAGGGTTCATCTTCTAGGACGCAGGCTCCCAGGCCTCGAGTGGAATGCAACTCAGAACTAAGCCTGGATCCCATTCAAAACTCCCAATGTTCTCAATGGGGAAACAAATCTGGTAGCTTCATTCAATCAGGAAGATAGGATAAAGGAGACCTGAAATGCTTCTTCTTGTGGTCAGATCTATGGTCTAAGCCTGTCACCACCCTACTCCTCATCCCTATATCAGGCTATCATCAAAGCAGCAGGTTTTCAGGCATGCTAATTTTCAATTCGAATTTTTTAGTGCTGTTGTTCTACACTACTGACAGACCTCAGGATAAAAATCTATTATTCATAGACAATAACAACGATCGCCTACAAACCTCGAAATCCACAAGCATAAAAAAAGATGTCAAGTGTGGGAAAATGCTAGCAACACAATAAGCTATCCTTGTCAAAAAAGTTTTTGAAAGGATACTGAAAGCATGCAAGGGACCTCAAAGCGATGACCCAACAAAAATCAATTTCAAAATACATCCCCAGTTATCCAGAAAGATAAAAGCATAGAACCTTCTCTCTATAAACACAATGCCCAGCTGCGGTCAAAAAAGATAAAATCTTTGGATTAGTGGAAGACTCTATTTCTACAGCAGACATGCTTTTCATCAACTCTCTCACGGCATCTCAAATCAACAAACTGGGAAAGAATTGTGGACTTCTGCTTGAACCAGGAGGACTGGCAAACTCGGTGGAGAAACTAAAGTCACTAGAACTCCAACGATGTGGGAAGATGGCACACCAAGTTTTGGATACAATCTATCATGAAGAGCATAATGGTTATAAATAGCATAAGAAACTGAGAAAATTTTGGCAGCCAGCAACATCTACTGCTCTCCCTAATTATCGTTTTCTCTTTTGATTTTAACCATACCTTTTGGATCGAAAGGGTCTCTCGCTTGTATTCATTTCGGAAGCTAAGAGTCAAGATATGCTGTTATGCTGTAAAGGTTACTAAGCAAATTTTATTTTGTTATCGTCTGCATCCTGGATCAGCTAATTACCGATTTTGTCGAAATGGATAAAAATGATTCTTAGTTGGAACACAAGAGGATCCGATAAACCAAAGAAGAAGCATGCCATCAGGGACACAATAAAAAGATCAAAGCGTTCTATTGTTTGTCTCCAGGAAAGTAAACAAGAGAGAATGGATATGAAATTATAAAAATCAATATGGGGGCAAGTCTACAGAGCTGGGTATCCAGAGATGCATCTGGTTCAGTTGGAGGTCTGCTCTCCTATTGGGATCACTTGGCGTTTGAAGGATATTTGCTTAATAGAGGCACCTTCTCGTTAACAATTAAACTAATTGGTAAGACCACAGGGTTCACTTGGTTGCTTTCAAATGTATATAGACCTCACAACCAGCACGACTGTCGCTTGTTCTTTGTAGAACTAAACTCTTTGCGAGAAACAATGTCCTCCCACAGGTCTTAATTGGCGACTTTGATGCCATGAGGTTCTCATCAGATCGTAAGGATAATGGTAGCACATGTAAACCGTCAAGTGGTTTAAATTACTTCGTCAACTTCCAAGCGCTAATAGAAATTGGCCTCTCCAACAAAAAATTCACATGGTCTAATCTAAGGGACGAACCATCGCTAGCAACTCTAGATTGTTGCTTCGTGAGTATTGACTGGCTTCATCAATTTCCACTGGCGAGTCTTAAAACCTTGACGAGACATCAAACCATATTCCTCTGTTATTGCAAACGAACAATCTAATGATGAGAAAGCCTCCTCCTAACAAGCCTTTCCGTTTTGAAAACTTTTGGTTAAAAATCCCAGGATGTGAGGACAAGATCAAAGCATGGTAGGAAAGAAGACCGAAATCAGAAGACGCTATTGAAGTTATGGTTCTGAAACTTCGAAAACTTCGATCTAATCTAAAGTCTTGAAATCGTAAGGAAGTTGGAAACATCATTTGGCAAAAGGAAGAATTGCTGCAAAAGATTGATCTCCTAGACAACCAAGAGGAATCAAGAAACCTTTACCCAATAGAATTAGAAAATCGAGTCCAATGGAAAGATGAGCTTGACAAGATTCTCCGGTAGGAAGAAATATTATGGAGACAAAGAACACATGTTCAATGGCTCAATGATGAGGATCGAAATACTAAATTCTTCCACACTTGGGCTAGCAACAGGAGGAAGAACTTGATCCTAGAACTCCATGATCAGAATGAGGTTATAACTGATCAACAATTGATTCATAATAGCTTTCGAGAATATTTCAAGAGAGTGCTCAGTACATCAAAAACTCACTGCATTACTACGAGCTGGACAATGTTATACCCTAAAAGGACCTCCCAACCTTGAAGAATTGGAAGCTCCCTTTACCGAGGAGAAAATCAAAGCAGTAGTTTTTAATCTTGCTTCTGAAAAATCACCCAGACCTGATGGATTCACATTTGCCTTCTATCAGCGTTGCTGGAAAATCATCAAAATGGACCTAATGAAGGAGTTTCAGAATTTCTATAATCACCAAACATCAGTGGACAGAATCAATTTTTCTCACATAACCCTTATTCCCAAAAAAGAGGTCAATTGTACCATAAAAGACTACCACCCTATTAGCCTGATGAATGGGATAGTGAAGATTATTTCAAAAGTCCTTTCATCCAGACTTGCAAGGAAACTAGAGAGTCTGATCTCACCCTCTCAATCGACACTCATAAAAGGAAGGACATTAGCTGATAATTTTGCGGCTGCAAAGGAGATTGTATCACAGGCATCAAGGTGGGAAATAAAAAGAGATTATATACAAATTGGACTTTGAGAAAGCATTTGATAATGTAGAATGGTCATTCCTAATGAATCTCTTGAGTGCAACAGATTTTGGTTAGCAGATGGCGTAAATGGATTCTTGATATTGTGTCTATTGCAAAGTCTTCAATTCTGATTAATGGATCAGCTGGTACACTAATTAAGTACTGTCGAGGGTTGAGACGGGGATCCACTATCTCCATAACTTTTCATCCTGGTAGTTGACGTCTTAGATAGTATATTAAAAACAGCTTCTAGTATTCAACTAATAAAAAGTATTGGAGCAGGAAACTCTACAGGTCTTTATCAGAACCATCAATTCGCAGATGATGCGCTTATCTTTGCAGTGTACACAAAAGGTATATCAAGTCTCTAAAATTTATTCTCTATTCTTTTGAGTTACTAGCAGGGCTCAAAATCAACTTTGAGAAATGTACAATCTTGGGCACCGGCATCTCATAATCAATCAGAAAACCAATTAGCATAAGTCCTTGGAAGCAAAACTACAGATTTCCCACTCAAATATCTAGGAATGCCATTGCGCAAAGGAAAACTCAGAACATGTGATTGAACTCCATTAATAGAGAAGATTTCAAAGAAGCTAGTAGGATGGAAATCTAAATTACTCTCTTTAGCAGAAAGAGCATTATTACTTAATGCTGCTGTTATCACACCAATGGTGATTTTCTGGATCTCAAACTTCATTTTACCGACGAGTATTATCAATCAAATTGATAAATTACATAGAGCATTTTTATGGAGTGGTAAAGACAAGATCAAGCAAGGACAAAGCCTTCTAAAATGTCCTCAATATGTCGCCCCAAAGAAGTTGGAAGAATGGGCATCTTTAACATCAAAATTCTCAATCAGGTATTTTTTTTGTAAATGGTGGTGGAAACTAATACCAGGCTATATAAAACTATGAAGTTTGTTAATCAAGTCTGCTTACTGCAACAACCAACCAAACTTGCTGAGGTCAATCAAAAATTAAAGGTCATCCGAATTTTGGAAAAGTACGCAGAAAGTAAAGGATCTATTCCAGGCAATGGTGAAATTTAAAATAGGAAATGAAAATCAAATTCTTTTTGGAATGATACTTGATTTCTAAATCAGTCAATCAAGAAAAGATTTCCTATCCAATATACTTTGTCACCGTTTAAGCAGATAACTGTGGCAGAAGCTTTTGTTAACCTCACTGCTAATGGAAACTGGACATTCCCGCCACCACTGTTTGACCACCCAGATCAAAATATTCTGTGCAGCAGAATGAGAGAGGCAGTATCTAAAACAATTCAATAGCTTAGAATGAAAATGGATTATAGTTAAAAATTTCTCCACAAAACACTGCTACAAATTTCTCTTAAATAGAGGAGTGAGGCCACCTTTTAGCAAAGTAATCTGAAAACTAAAAATTCCACAAAAAGTCCAATACTTTCTCTACCTCAGTGTTCAAGATAAAATCCTCACGAAAATTAAGTTAGCCAAGAGAGGGTGGCAAGGAAGCATAAACTGTCCCTTATGCGACTCAAGCCCTAAGACAGCAGACCACTTGTACCTTCAATGTCCGTTTGCAAGAAAATTTGGACAATACTTCCAACCATCCTCCGCTTCAATGACTTACCACACAGTTAAGAGCTACCATAGAACAACAGGGAAGCAAAAGACACTCCTACCAAATGTCCGGACATACTCTTTGCCATGGAATTATGGTGTCTGTCGAAAGAAAGAAACAAGAGATACTTCAATTTTCATGCCTACCTCCCAGAATATGTAACTCGACAAATGCAAGTCTCTTCATTTTCTGAACAGAATAAGTTAGAGAAGAAGACTTTGATTCAATTCAGCAAGTCAAAACTGCCTTAAAAATTTTTCAGGGTACAAGCATTCGTTCAACACTGGTGGAAAATATGAGATTCACAGGTTAACAGATCAAGCGTCCAATAACTCTAGTAAGATCTTATGGTTTCACCAAAACATTCACCTATAATTCAAAAACATATAAACCTATAATCTGCTTTGGGATCCCCATATATATCTGTGTATGGGTCAGGTTTGAATTT
Organism: Elaeis guineensis; assembly: GCF_000442705.2. Classification (NCBI taxonomy): domain Eukaryota; kingdom Viridiplantae; phylum Streptophyta; class Magnoliopsida; order Arecales; family Arecaceae; genus Elaeis; species Elaeis guineensis. Next base: position 110,650,557 of record NC_026000.2, on the reverse strand, counting down.
TGTAACCCACAATGCACACAACAACCAGACTTTCATATATTTTATATAATATAATACTTCATGGGTTAGGTTTTCCCTAACTCTTCTCATCAAAAAAAAAAACAGCCTCTCCCAACAGTAGCCTCCTCCAATTGCCAAACCCTCCCCTCCCCCCCCCTACCACCAAAACTAAACCAAACTAAACTGAAAAAAATTAAAATTAAAATTAAAATTAAAAAATTAAAAAAATTAAAAAATTAAAAAAATAAAAACTCTAATATGGCTCCTACAATGGGCGGCAATGAACAGTCAAATCGGAGCCCAGTCACCAAGGTGAAAGAAGCCGAAAACGCTTCACAGGATGGAAGAGGGCATAAGGAAAGGCCAGCCCAGCCCAGCCTGTATCAAACATCAAACATGACATACCGCTTAGCAGTCCATCAACTTACCTCATGGTTCTTGATTCCACCTTCCCAACAAAAACATAATACTGCTGATTTTTTTTTTCTTTTAATCCAAACTTAGATGCCCAAATCACCAAATTCAATCCATGGTTCTCTTTAAAAAAAAGAAAAAAAAAAAGAAAAAAAGAAAGCCATAGCATAGTGCATGAAACTCCTAGTATTGTAAGATCCGGAGAAAGTCAGATGTGAGTAGCCTTGCCCATGCATATAAAAAAACTATTTCTATATTTCAGACTCGTGATCTTCAGGTCACATAGAACAGCATTACTATTATGCCATTCAAAAAAATCAAACAAATAAGTAAAATCAAGTAAAACAAAGATAAACAGATTGATCTACTTGTAGCCATATAAACAAGATCAAGATCTAATAAAACAGATAACGAGATTAACAATGATGGATCTATTTTCTGGAAAAAAAAATAATAAAACATGATGAGTTAAAGACAGATCAGGAGTCAATAGAGATACATATTTTATGTGATAAAGATACCATTTTTCTGAGAGAACGTGTTTAATGAAATACCTCAAGCAATCACGGCAGGTCGACTCCTCCAGGAGAAGGGAAAGGGATGGGCCGTCGAAAACTTGATTATGTTGGACGGAAGAAGAAAAGATATGGCCAGCGAGAAAAGAAGAAAACAAGAGGAAAGCAGGAAGGGTATTTAGTTTGAATCCTCTTAAGTTGAGTCCGGACTCTCTGAGGTTCGGAGACATTCAGTTCAGCAATAACGGCCATCCTGTAAGGTATGGACTTCATAACAAGGAAGCAGCTCTCCTTCAAATATCCCTACTCTCCAAACTCGCATGAGGGAGAATTTGAACACAGGGTTTCTGCTGTAATTACCAAGATAGGCCAGATACTCAACCAATTTGATACTAGTACATTTGAAAGTAGGTTAATAACTAATTTTTAAAATTTCACCGAAATCACTGACCAAATAAATTTTAATTAGGCTCATGTAAAGTATAAACAACCCAAAGGGTTTCTGCTGTAATTACCAAGATAGGCCAGATACTCAACCAATTTGATACTAGTACATTTGAAAGTAGGTTAATAACTAATTTTTAAAATTTCACCGAAATCACTGACCAAATAAATTTTAATTAGGCTCATGTAAAGTATAAACAACCCAAACACACCCTGAACTTATTCTCAAAGATGGCTCATTTGGATACGACTTGCATGGTTCTTTGCAGAAGGCATAAAAGAAGCGGGACAGCTTCACACTGGACTAATGGGGAGGGCTCGCAAGTGAAGAGCTGCTGTTCCACTTAATGATCCAGATGAATAATAAATTTATGGGAAAAATTTCATGGACTAATGGAAGAAAAGCTTCCGATTTCAGTCAGAGGATAGTTAATGGTTTCATCCATTACCATGACATTTCACACTGGGGATGATCATGCACCGGCTCTGGGGATGATCATGCACCGCCCACAGGAAAACAACAATACCAAACGAATGGAGCTTTTATGTAATTGTGGGGAAAACTGGAGAAGGTATATGGATTCACTAGCATAGAGCTTTCCTGATGATATTGAGGGGACGGGAAAAAAACCAATTTTTTAAATACTTGGGCTGTCCCACTTGAAAATAATTTTAGAACAAGAAGATGAAAATTAGGGATAATGGCGGCACTGGCGATTAATATGACTGTAGTAACAAACGTAGCCAATCAAAATTTGATACTGATACAGAGCCCAGAGTTACCAATATAGAAACCTACTGCCCAAGAATAGTGCAAGCTAGGAAAACCAGATCAAAGGTATCTAATTTTCAAACTGTATGACTCCATAATGGAAAACAGAGCATCGCCATCCAAATAAATGAGCTAGCCTGCTGCATACATTGTTTGTGTTGGTCAAATTGCGCAAACAGATGCAGATGCGAACTCTCATGCTTTTCCAGTTTGATTTCAACAATCACATGAAGAGACTAAACAAAAAAGAGCATGAGTCTCGGCTCCAACAGATGCTGGTTAGTGTTTATTATGACATAAAAAGGCCTTGCCACTTGTGCTACATTCAGAATAATCTCAAAAAGTTGCACCTGAGAGCCGAATCATTCCGACTGTCTTTGCCCCAGCACTGGAATATCCTCAAATTTCTTCTGCAATAAACATAGAAAACAATGTTAATTTTTCTTCTTCTTCTTCTTCTTCTTCTTTTTTGTTTTGTTTTGAGATAAACATAAAGAACAAAGTTAGCAGGACATAGCTCTTCTACCACTAAAGCATCAGGTGGAAAACAATGATGGAGAATACAAGATTCGCAAAAACAAGCTTCTAAAGAAATCCTGGCTTACTACGAATATATTTCACTTCAGTAACAAAAACTACAAATTAGCTGGTCAAACTGCAAATATATTGGAACTAATGTTCAGGCCACGATATTGTATCATTGAATGCAGTTTTTGTTTGTGTTTTTTTTTGTTTTTTCCAGTTTTGAATAATCTTTCCTTACAAGCGATATAAAACACAAGTAGACCATGGACAACAAGAATTTCACTATCACTCTATAAAACAAGTGAATCCTCAAGGGAGTAGGAAAAATGGACTAACTGAGCAAATAATAAAAATTACAATTAGTTCTTGTAGTATATATCCAGTTTCCTTGTTTTTACAAACAGACACAAGTACAAAACATCCTGTTCAATATTTTAAGTAACAGTTTATATGTTACAAATAGTGCATATGTGCTATTAATACTCCCATTAATAGTAAATAGACACCTCTTGCATTGGTTGTCGCTCAATCTTTAAGACCAAGAAACAAGAAATGTATGCTAGCCAGAACTGGAAGAGTACCATAGTCTGCTACTATAGTTTGGTACACCCGAGTCTTCACAAGACAATTATATCCGACCCTCCACAAACTTAACCAGTTGCTGAAGTACAGAATGTAGAACTGAAATGAAACCAATCCTTGAAATGCCTTGTGCTTAGAATTTCTTGTAAGTCAAACATGCCACAAACATAGACATTTATATCCTGTGTTTGGGTAGACAATTTATAGTTTGGAGAGGATGACAGTATGCTTAAGTTTACATTATCAAAAGAAAATAATCCTTTAAAATTTTCAATAATTAAAATGGAAAATTTTTTTGCAGAACCTGGTGTTTTAGATTTTTCTGGACCATCATGCACCTACACCCCCATAGAGACGCAAAATTTTAGCTGATAGATGCGCACCACAATAGTCAGTGCGCATTTATTATAAAGGTTGAATGCATAACATATGTTGATGCGTTCATGAGGCACTGTATAATGGTCCATTATCTGATTTTGCAGAGAGAGAAGGGGAGGGAGAGAAAAGAAAATAAGGGTGCTTTTTTCTACAAAATCCCCTTTTTCTAAAGGGTTGTTAAGAATGGCTGCAACACAAGTTTGCAATCGAAGTTGCATCTGCCCTTGAAAGAAATTTGGTGGAAATACAGAACTTAGCAAATCCATGGCTGCAAAAAAAAAAAAAAATCAAAGGTTTTCTTAGAGGTTTGTTAGTCAGACGTTAGAGTATTATATGCTTTTAAAAGGTTTTTATTAGTAAAGCAAGAAAGAATGGAACTAGCAGATTTTAATTGTTGTTCATGTGACGCAACAAGTTGCAACTGATCACCTGAGTTGGTCTTGATCTTCACATTGGCCCTACTTTCTTATTGCATTAAGTCCCATAAGGACTCAATAAGTACCTGGGAGTATGCTCCTACCAAAGATAGAAGGACAGGTAGGAGATAATCATACTTTTAACTTTAAACAGAAGAAAGTAGCACCGCTTCTTTGTTCTCCTTGTTCCCCTTTTTTTCTTCTTTTCCTTCACAGAAACTGTATTACCTTCTAAACAAAGAGCATCTGATATGTGTTGTCTTGCTGCAGAGACTATTGAAGTTCCAGAGATGTGTTGTCTTGTGGCACAGCAGAGTTGTGCTTCCCTATCTGCTGTGCTTTCCCACCACAGAGATTTAATCACTACAGCACTTCAGAACCTCCCTTGCTCCTCGACTCAAAACTCCATCAAAGGTACCACACATCAGCTATAACCCCTAAAACCCCATTGCCTCATTTGATTTATTAATCTTTCCCGGTATTTGCCAAGATCTTGAGAAGACCTAACGTTTATGTGGGATGTGGGAAACCACTGGCTAGTATTATGATATTTACTTGTTAACAGCACCAGATGAAGTCATGCAACACCCTCTGATTGAACTGATAATGATGAAAATGTATGTGCGTTCTTCTCTACTACACTACTACCGTTCATAAGGGCAACGGCAGTCCTCACAATAAAGTAGCTTTGATGGAGATCAATTGAGTTTCTAAGCATGCAACCCTTTCAATAAGTTGCTCCATGCAAATTTTTTTGTGGCCACATAATCCTGGGCGAAGGAAGTGAAAATAGGAGTCTAAAGTTTGACACCAAAATGATGCAGGACCACTTGGAGATGGCATGTGATGCATAAGAAAAGCTAGGGAAGGAATCAAATTAGGATGAAACACTGAATATGGTTTCAACCGGGTTATTGAAGAACCTAATATCAAAATAGAGGAAAAACCATTTCCATGTCGATTGCTATGGCTATAGGACCAAGAAAAGATTACCATGGAGAACTTCTTGTTGCAATGAATGTAAGGATGTAATTCACCACAATCAGCTTAATTTTTACACTTACTATAAATAAAGAACAGAAACTCGTTCTTGCACCAGGGAGGAAGTGGCAGTAATGAAAGTTCCAGAACCTAGGCATAACTCTAGGACTTCCGCCTATGAATCTTCTTCAACAAAAGGAATTATCAGTTCATGTCAAGAATAGATAGAAAAACAAAAGAAAGTGCCTATGAATCTTCTTCAACAAAAGGAATTATCAGTTCATGTCAAGAATAGATAGAAAAACCAAAGAAAGCATCTCTGAACTCAAGGATGGATCATTTTCAAAATGACGGAGCCTAATGTACCACCAATTTAAAGGTCCACCATATCAATGTTGAATTGTTGCAGACCGCAAGAATCTACAAGCTCCATAAGAAATAATTTTTTTGCACAAATATCAGATTTCAGAAATCTTAGTCCTGTTGGAAATATCTGTTTGATACTTACAGTTAGTGTTTCTTGGTCAATCGCCAAATTCCATATTTTTAGGGCCAAAATCCATTGAAACTTCAGTTTAGTAACAGATCCACTTTGCTTTTGGTGTTTTATTCATTACAGGGGCCCTTTTATTAGATAAAGGGTCTAGATTAGAAGTCCTCTAGGACCATTAATGTCGAAAAGGGCTATAAGCAATTTTTTGAGATTAAGAATTATGATTGAAATCATCATGATGATTTGAACAACTCTTCCTCTTTCTCCTCTTCTTCTTCAAAGATTATAAGGGCCATCAACAATCTCTTCTCTGGTTTCTCCAACACAAAGCAGCTCATCTCTCAATTTTCAGCATCACTAACTCTTAACCATCTATAAATTACCACAGGGCATTCCTTTCCACTTTTTTCTCCTTTTATCTTTGTGGGGCAGCGCAAGACATACCTGATCTTGCTCGGCAAAGATTCATCGCAACTCTATACAATCAATCCCGGCTCGAAGTTGGTTGATTCACACATCCTCTCCTTTGCAGCAATTCGGCTAGATCTCCCTGCTCGTGGTAGGTAGGGTTACAAATGAACAGAACCTATATTCCATCATACAAAAGCCTCTACATCTCAAAGATAACAATGGAGATGTGGAACCTTTTCCTCTTTTGATACTTCATGTGGGGTTGGTATTGTAATAAATTGATACTTTAATCCTAGGGATCAGTCCCTTTAAATAGAACCAACCCCATCACAAGAGATAAGAATAAAAGGCTCTTATCTCATTAGTTGGTTGCTAACTTATCTTTACGTTATTGGCGGTAGTTTCAAATTCAAACTCATCGAATCGGGCCCTCATATGGGCGCAACCGATTCGGTTCCAACCAAATTCCCAACATCCTTCCACCCGCACATTGCAGGAATGATGCAATAACAATCACACCTTAACATTACTTTATCATTAAATCTATTCATACAGGCTAATGGACAATGCGACCACTGAGTCAACCTGCACTTTAGGAGCTCCATACTAAAAACCTACTTAGGCCAGCATAGAGACATGAACCCTTAAAAGATAAACAACTTAAGATGCCCCAAACCAACTTGATTATGTCAAGCTAAGCACCTCTAATCCCTCAAAGAGACATACTTAACTTCTTAACACATTTTATGCTATACCTATGATTACGTTGCTACTCAGAAGCATCATAACCTATCGACAATGAGTCATAGCACATCAACATAATCCAAATTGTCTTCCTTTGTCCTAATGCCATTAGGTTCATGACCAACTGCTTTCCCAACAATGTCTCTTAAAATTGAATCAATCATGATAATAGATAACATGCTATAGTAGGTAACACTGATCATTCACTTCAAAACATAGTTTAAAGTCACAAAAGGCATCAATAAGGATAATATTGTATATATCCTAAGGACTCACATGGTGATGAAGCAGAGATCCATTCATTCACTTTCTTGATCGTTGTATAAGCACATGTAGCATGAAATACATGCTACGACAGATAATCTCAATCAATTGAGTGCATGTCATTCTCTCAGATATGCCATGTCATTCTCTCACATATGCCATACGGATCTTGGTTCAATCACTCCCTGAGCGCCTAACTGAGTTCTCCATTTGCTCGCTATTCTAAGCGCCAAATAGTGACATCATATTCAGCTCTAAAATTAGATTTATAAGGATCATGGGACCATCCATATACGATATTTCCAAAAGGACTGCATCTTAGCATCCACTAAGACGGTTTACTCAAAGCCTCAATTTTTGCTTGCTTATACAAGCGCCAAAAAGAATTATTGCCCGTGTGAGTGGACCAATCAGCCTATGACATGCTACTAATCATAATCAAACAATATAAGTGCATATATATGTATGTGTGCTAATTACGATTCACGCCAACCAAAAAAAAAGGATAAATAATAAAATTTTATTATTGCATGAATAAACAAAAATATCCAATGTATCAAACATAGAAATGATCAACTGTCTACATAATCAAACTCTATGGAATCCAAACGACCTAACATAAGCCAAAAATACATTTCTATCGATAAGCTTAGTTAGAAGATCAGCAACCATACGACACGTAGAAATATGTTCCAAGACCACTTCCTTCTGTTTTGCCGCCTCACTAACGTAGTGATATTTCACATCAATATGCTTGATCTTTCCATGATACTTGGGGTCGATTACATAAGTAAGAGCTGCCATATTGTTACAATGGATTGTCATAGGATCCAAAGCACAAATGACAACTCCAAGATCTTGAAAGAATCGCCTCAACCAAACAACCTCCCGAGCTACAGCTGAGCAAGCCACGAACTTCGCCTCCATAATGGATATAGAGCCACACAAGTCTGCTTCTTACCACTCAATAAGATGGCACCACAGTTCAAAAAGAAAATATATCTCAAGGTCGATTTACACTCATCTAGAGTACCAGTCCAATCAGCATCATTATAACCCACGAGCCATAAATCTGATCCCTGATAGCACAACGTGCAGCCTAAAGTCCTTTTAAGATAGCGGAGTATCCTCTTGATTGCTTTCCAATGATTGATTCTAAAATTTGATTGATAATGGCTGACCAAACCCACAACATAGCAAATACCAGGCCGAGTACACACTATAGTGTACATCATGCTCTCAACTGCATTAGCATATAGGATGCGATTCATCTTCTTCTTTTCTTGAGAAGTCTTTGGACATTTTTCCAGGCTCAAGCTCTCAACTTTACCAATAGGAGTATCAATGGGCTTGCAATTGTACATCTGGAATTGCTCAAAGATCTTCTCTAGGTAAGTCTTTTGAGAGAAACTCAAAATTCTCTTTGATCGATCCCTAAGGATCTTAACTCCAAACACATAATTTGCCTCACCCATGTCTTTCATCAGAAAGTTTGAGAACAGCCACCCTTTTGTGGCAACAATCAACTTCATATCGTTTTCAGCCAATAAAATATCATCAACATACAAAGAAAGGATAACGAAACTATCCTTAGACCATTTAACATATGCACAATGGTCTTCTTCGATCATTAAGAATCCATCATCAATGATGGCTTTATAGAATCTTAGATACCACTACCTGGATGACTGCTTCAAGCCATAGATGGATCGTCGGAGCTTGCAAACTTTGTGCTCCTCACCCTCTACAATGAAGCCAGTAGGTTGATCCATATAGATCTCACCAGTTCTCCATTGAAAAATACTATTTTAATATCCATTTGATAAAGTTCTAAATCCAAATATACGACAATAGCCAGAATTAGGCGAATCGAGGCAAACCTAACAACTGGAGAGAAAGTTTCCTTATAATCAACATCTTTTTAAGCATAACCTTTTGCCACTAGACGAGCTTTGTACCTTTCAATCAAACCATCTCCTGGCGCTTGACCTCTAGAACACATTTGTTTTCGATGATTTTTCACCTTGGAGATAAGTCAACCAAGTCCCAGACATGGATAGACTTCATAGATTCTATATCCTCCAACATTGCATCCATCTATTCCTTACTAGCAGATGATGAGATAGCCTCTTGATATGAGCATGGCTCATCATCATCATGTACGGCAATTATAAAAGCTTCTTCTTCAATCTCAAAACAACGATGGAGAACGCTTATACATGTACTTCTGCATAACTGAGGTTCTTGAGAGCCTTGAGTATGTGGCATCGATTCACTAAATGGTAAGTCGCTCCCATTATCCCAAGAAGTCTTGGAGTTGCTTCCTCAACCTCAATCGATCTTATAGTAGCACTATGCCCTACATCTTCCTCATAAAATTCAATCTCTTTCTAAATTTTGCTCTCATATGAAAAATCCTCCTCGAAAAATTCAACATCTTGTGACTCAATTTCAATCACACTTTCATTCGATTGCTCTCCGATAAAGACATAATCCTTTGAGTGCTCAGAGTATCTTATAAAGATACACTTTTCCCTCTAGGACCTAACTTCCCATACATATAAGAAGTATTGTGTATATAAACTGCCAAACCTCAAGGTTGCAGATTATTCACAACTGATTTTCTATCAATCCCATAGCTCATATGAGGTAGAAGGTATCAATTTAGAAGGCACACGATTTAAAATTTAGGCAGCAATCAGTAACGCATCTCCCCAATAGAAAATGGGTTAATTACTTGCACCATTATTGCTCTCACCATGTCAAGCAAGATGCGATTTCTCCTCTTAGCAACACCATTTTGCTGCGGAGTCCTTGGAATCGTCAACTGTCTAATTATTCCCTTTTCTTCACACAATTTCTTCAATTGTTCCGATAGATACTTGCAGCCTTTATCAATTCTTAAAACTTCAATTTTTCTGTCTAACTGATTCTCAATCTCATTGATATATCGTCTAAAGCAGTCCAATGCTTCAGATTTGTGAGAGATACAGATAAACATGATAGAAACACATATAGTCATCAATGAAAGTGATGAAATAGAAACTATCATGCCTTACCCTCACATTCATTTGGCCATAAATGTCTGAATGGATCAATTGTGGTGGGTATTCAACCCGAATAGCTTTACCAAAAGGTTTTCAAGTTATTTTTCCATCTAGACAATGCTCACATATAGGCAAATTGGCTTTAATAAGCAGATTCAATAGGCCTTCTTTAACTAATCTATTCATTTTATCTGGGCCAATATGGCCCAATAGTATGCCATCTGATAGAATCAAGCCGAAGTGAAAATTTGGTTAACGCAAGGATCAAGGCCGATCCGAGGCTTGAATGGTGGCAAAGCCAAAGTTATCTACGCACGATGCTCTCCACTCATGCGCCTTGCCTCCAGCGGCACTAAAATTACCCACAACCGAGGTCCGACCTACGACAGTGCCACGGCTACCCATGAGTGGCCCCAAGGTACGTTATGTTCATTTATTGTGGTCCAGGTGGATAATCTGCAGGAGAAAATGGTGGGGCACATGCTGGACGTGGACCTACAACATTCTAAGTCAAAAAATGAAGCACAAGAGTGCATGGAGATTGCGGAACATGACTATCTAAAGCCAAATCCAAATCAAATGAATCTAATGTCCAGATCAAGGCCAATTCAACCCATCCGAGCTGAATCATGCAGATCCAAGGTAAAATCTATAGATCCGAACTGAAATCATACAGATTCAAGGTAAAATCTGCAGATCCGAGCTGAAATCATGTAGATCTGAGGTAAAATCTGCAGATCCGAGCTGAGATCATGCAGATTCGAGGTGAAGACCAATCTGAGCAAAAGAGAAAATCAAGGCCGATCAGAGCCTAAAATCAGGCTAATCCAAAGCAAAAAATCAATCCAAACTCAGGCAAATAAAAAGCTAAGCAAAATCAAAGGACTCTCAAATGAAATCTCTCATTGTAAAAGACTCTCAAATCCTCATCCATTATTCTATTCTCTTCTTTTTCTTACATGGCCACAGGTCCCTAAGCCAAAATTGAACCAAAGCAAGGGTCAGATGATGTTGAGAGCTAACTGATGGGGACCCCCGAAGCCCATCGATCTCCATCTAGGCTGATCCTTACCCATCGATTTTCATCCGGATCCAAACATCGCCCGTCGAGCTCCATTCGGGCTGATCCTTACCCATCGATTTTCATCCAGATCCAAACATTGCCCGTCAATCTCCATCCGGGCTGATCCTTATCCATTGATTTTCATCCGAATCCAAACATCGCCCATCGATCTCCATCCGAGCTGATCCTTACCCATCGATTTTCATCTGGATCCAAACATCGCTCGTCGATCTCCATCCGAGCTAATCCTTATCCATTGATTTTTATCCGGATCCAAACATCGCTCGTCGATCTCCATCCAGACTGATCCTTACACGTCGATTTTCATCCAGATCCAAACATGCCCATCGATCTCCATCCAGACTGATCCTTACCCGTCGATTTTTATTCGAATCCAAACATCACCCGTCGATCTCCATCCGAGCTGCTCCTTACCTATCGATTCTCATTCGAATCCAAATATCGGCCATCGATCTCCATCCAAGCTGATCCTTACCTGTCAATTTTTATCTGAATCTAAACATCGCCCGTCGATCTCCATCCGGACTAATCTTTACCTGTCGATTTTTACTCAGATCCAAACATCACCCATCGATCTCCATCCAAGCTGATCCTTATGCGTCGATCTTCATCCAGGCCAATCCTTATCCATTAATCTTCAATCTCGAAATGAAGAAGGGCTAAATAAAAGGACCCTCAGTTCACAATAATCGATCTTTGATTGGCCTAGAAGAAGCCTTCGATCGGCTTTGACGTAAATGATCTTTGATCGACCTATTATTGAAGATGAGCAGAGCAAAGATGCCACTCGCATGGAGATGGAGATGAATAGAGCAAAAATGCCGCTCATCGGCACTCTCAAATAAGTACCTTCGATCGACTTTTATTCAACGGCTTTCGATCGACCCTGGCTCAAAACGGCCTATGATCAGTCTAAACTCAAAAAGCCTTAGATCGGCTCAAAATTCAAGCTTTTCTTCAGCCGCTTTCACCGCCCACATTAAATGAGGAACAGATACCTTAATGGGATGTATGGATGGACGTCCTTAGGTCCGAGGCATCGTATCAATAAATACTCCCTTCGCCTGATTCTCAAACTCGGGAGTAGAGGGTAGTGTTATGGAGATACTTTTAATACCTCGGATTTGTCCTCAAATTTGTATCTGGAACATAGATATGAAGGCTAAAATCCCCCCTTACTCTCAACTCCTGATTGATAGTCCATGCAATTAATAGGTGGGACCCTCATGTACTATGAGATGACATCACTCACCCAATTTAAGAAGACCAAAAGATCAAGCACGATCTTCGAAGATATTCAATGAAGACAAAAAGGATATTCAAATCTCCCACTTAGTATGTTGCCAGTAACGGCCTCCTCACTCCACAGAGCAAATAAGGGCTATAATACCACAACGACGTGATTAATGGCCTGAGATCTTCGAAGTTGTCCATTTTCTCAACTCTCTTCTTCAAATAACTAAAGCCCCAAGGACCCAAGTAGTCCTTCTCAGAGAATCTGTTGCTGCTCCTTTTGTTCTCTAAAATTGACTTAAGTATCGGAAGATCCTCATCGAAGCGAAAATCTTCGATTTGAACTTATTTTGTAGGTCACTCCAGCACCACCACGCAAAGCCCAGTCGCCCATCTTCCGACCTCAATAAAAACGAGCAGCAACAATAGGTTTTGCCCTCTCCTCTTTGTTGACCTTTTGAGACAACTTTAAGCATCTCTGCTTCATGGGACGTCCTCAAATCTTTAGTGTGCTCACACATTATCATCTAAATCAATTCTCTTGAGTGGATAAAATCAATGATATAATTGGTAAAAAGAGGTCAAGGAGTTGGACATGTCCCCTTCATTGTATTTTACAAAAGAACCATCTTTGTGATTTCTAAAAATTTCATGGCTAGTCTGCAAGCTTTATGTTTGTCCTGTAATATAGCATACTGATATGATACAAGGATCAAAATCTTTACATCATATTATCTATCATTAAAACAGTTAGTTTTTTGGAGTTGATCAAGGAATATACCTTCTCTATTGAAAGAATGCATGGAATAGAAAAGGAAAATGCAGATAAAGAACATGATATTCATAATAAACCCTCAGTTGGTAGAACACCACTAAGTGGCAACTTCTAACTAGCCAACAGCACGCAAGAACTTCCAAGTGTTACCTTTTGGCAACAGACAAGTGAACCAAATGTGAAACCCAAGTCATGAGAGTTAACATGTCTTGCACTCTCTTCATGGGAACACACATCAAAAAATGCAAATCAAGTACAAAGAGAATGTTAAAGATATAATAACCCATGACAATTAGGCATTGCAGATAGAAATATAATAAACACAAGCAATAGTAGTTCATCCATACCCCAATGTTGCAATAATCCCATAATTTGTGAACTCCATTGTCCACCACCTGCAGCAAACAAACAAATTTACTAATCAGGCACACATAATAACCAGCTTATCATTTGAAAATATGAGTATTGTATGTCTAATCTAGGTAAATCATCTAAAACATGGCCCTACATGCAAAATGACTGGTTCTTTGATCAGCTGAGAAACAAGTGGAAAAAGAAAAACTATAGGACACTTTTACATGTCAAAACCACAAACATGACATCTTTCAATCCCTATCTAATATGGCCCATCTGGCCATTCTTAATCTATAAAGGGAACAAGAGCGAGCTTGATGCAAGGTTTTACATACCCATAAGCCCACCATCCTGAGTGTCAGGATGGGGCACCATTCTAAGCATCAATATGGAACAAGTCAGGAAATACACTGGGATGCAATGAGACATCTGCCATCCAAGTGTTGGTCGTGGGACGTCCTGTTCCATGGAAGAACCAGGACACCCTGTCCCACAGTGTTTAGAACATTGACTTTAAGATATAGATATGATTTATTCTTTGAATAAACTAAATATCTTTTATCATAAAATAATGAAAGTGAATACTAGGTTCAGGAACTTGCCAACTCCTCTGCTCCATACTGCATCAAAATTTCTCAACATTATAAAGTTGCTAAATACAAAATGTGCAATTACAGATAAGATCTTATTTCAAGCAAAACATGGTTGAATTAAAAGTAAAATATGAGAAAATAAAATAATCAAAAAAGGCACAGGAAACAATCAAATTCTTGAGTGGTAAGAAGATGGACACAATTGCAACTGCTCGACTTAATTGCAGTAATTTCTAAATCATTTTTCGTGCCCGATTTTTTTAACATGTATGATCTTATTTTGAGCTACACAGACAGTAAACTTATTTCAAAAAATGGCTAATCCACGTAAGGTTACTTTACATTTAGTATATCATCATATATAAGATGCTACTTTTATGCTCCCCAGACACTAGTAAATGTTCAAACATGAACCCGGACACTGCGTTAGATCTTCTATTCTTTTCCTGAGATCGATTCAAATGAAATCCTTGATAAATGAACTCAACCGCAGGTTCTCAATCGAATCGGAGCAATTGATGAAAACAGACCCACTCCTGCATCAGATCCAAACAAGAAAACCCTAACGAAACTCAAAGAGACAATAATCTATGTGGAGATATAGATGGACTCGCACGAATATGAATCCCTAATAAATCGATGAGGCGAAGAGAAGCATATCGGCAAGGGCCCTACCCGTTCTCCGAAGAAGGCACCGGCGACGACGAAGGTGACGTAGACAGAGTTCCGGCGCATCAGGACGCGGTAGAGCCCATCCCAAATACCCATTGAGCCAATCGCTTCTCTCACGCTCGTTCTCTCCCTCCGCTTCTTGCGAAGTCCTTCTCGAGGTGTGGCGGCTGGCTCTCCCACGAGCAGTCGGCCTCTGTCCAAAATATACGAATACTTGAATCCGTCCCAAGTACCTGTCACGTGTGATGCACGTGATCGTTCATTGAACCAGCATGCTTTCGGACGATTAAAAATAGTGGCAGATTAGGTACCTATACTTCTAACTTGATCCTATATATTTACTAATTTTCGGCCTGCACATTGTATGCGGTTCTAACTCATAATTACTTTTAAAATTAATTATTTTTTAAACTAATAAATTAATATAATAAAATAATATTCATTTAAATTTTTAATATCAATCTATTTTTTCGATTACATATATGAATAGATTTTAATTATAAAAATATAAAAATATCATGCTTTAATCGTATCATTTAATTCGCATATATGGGCTTCAATTCAATCATTTAATACTATAATATTTTTTTTATTTAATTTAATAATATTTTATAGATTTCTTTTGATCCACATGGCATTTATAGGTGATAAGTTGATACTTACATAGACCGCTTAACTTACTAACATACTTTTTTTCAACTTCTGCTTTCATTTGTATATATTAGATTTTTCATTCTATTTATTGGTCACTAATTAGAAGGTACGAGAATGAAGAAAATTGCTTATATAAAGAAAATCATACATCAAAAATAAGCTCAAAATAGTTTTAATATTATTATTGGCCACTGAGTATAGTTTAGGGTAAACTAATGAAAAATCGTCAATTGAATTTAAACTTAAAAGTAGCTCTTCATTTAAGTTTCAAGTAAAAAATACGCTTTATTTGAAATATAACTTAAAAGCAGCTCCCCACATGGCATGAAATAATCGAATTACCTTTGCAGTTATAAAACAACACTACACTATTATAACACAATACTGTACTATTATAAAACAATACTACCTTATTGTAATATAATATTGTCTTATTGTAAAAGAATACTGCTTTATTGTAATACTACACTAACATAATGTAATACTGCACTATTATAAAATAATATTATATTATTATAAAATAGTACTATCTTATTGTAATGTAATCTGCCTTATTGTAAAGAAATACTGTCTTATTATAATACTGTACTAACATAATGTAATACTACCTTATTATAAAGAAATACTATTGTTGGTGCAAAAATCCGCCTGCGCCGGAGAAGCTGGAGTTGAGGAAGCCGCGGTCGCCGCCGGGACCTGCAAGGGAAGTCTAAACCGGAGGTGGGGTTGCTCCGGCAAGACCCTCCGACGCTCAAGTCAGTTCTCTGCCTCAACAAGAATGGAGTGCTCGAACGGAGAGTTTAGCAGAGTTTTGAGATAAGGCAAAAGGGCTTAAGGAATAACGTATCTGAGTCCCCCCCTTTTATAGGCGGGGGAAGCAACGGACTGATGGCGACGTCTGTAACCGCCTGGTAGTGGGCCGCCCATGGTCAGGGGAATTGATTGCGAAAGATAATGGAGCAGACACGTGGCCATCATCATATCCCGCCACATAGGGCCTGCTGCAGGTAGTGGGGCGGCGTCCGTTACTGCTAGTTGTCAGCGAGTAGTGGGATCGTGCAGCACCTGCCGCAGGGAGCAGCATCATCGCTGTTGACACAGCCTGTCAGAGAGTAGTGGGATCGTGCCGCACCTGTCGCAGGGGGAGGTGGAGCCGCGTGGAATCCGCTACAGGAAGTGGAACAGGATCATGGCAATTATTGTTATCTACCAGGGGACACAGAGCTGTTGATCAAGGCTCGGCAGTGGTCGGAGTTCGGCCTTTGTAGGAGTCCGGGAGGAGTCTGCCTGCGGCTGTATTCGTTGGCGTCAGGGATGAGGCTCGGCTCCTTTAAGGCTCGGCTCCTCCTGCAATTGGTACCGAGAGCGGAGCCCGGGCGGAGCTGCAACTGCTGTCGGTGGTGGAGCCCGGCTCCCGTAGGAGTTCGGGCGGAGCCGTTCTGCTGTTGATGGAGGAGCCCGGCTCCCGTAGGAGTCCGGGCGGAGCCGTTCCGCTGTTGGTGGAGGAGCCCGGCTCCCGTTGGAGTCCGGGCGGAGCCGTTCCGCTGTTGGTGGAGGAGCCCGGCTCCCATTGGAGTCCGGGCGGAGCCGTTCTGCTGTTGGTGGAGGAGCCTGGCTCCCGTTGGAGTCCGGGCGGAGCCGTTCTGCTGTTGGTGGAGGAGCCGGCTCCCGTTGGAGTCCGGCGGAGCCGTTCTGCTGTTGATGGAGGAGCCCGGCTCCCGTAGGAGTCCGGGCGGAGCCGTTCTGCTGTTGAATTCGGCTGCGGGTATTTTATACCCAACACCAGTCCCCCTACTTCTGAGTTTGAATTTCAAGCGAAGGAAGTACACAGAGAGAGATGCGCGCAGCCGGAATCGCCCCTTCGAACTTTGCGCACTGCCGCCCTCATTTAATGTGCGCACGTCAGAATCCATTTTTCAGTGAAGGTGACTTGAAAAGTCTTTTCGGAGTTCCCGTCGAAACGCGATCCTAAGCGTCGCTCTACGGGGATTCGCGAGCGGTCAACCCTCGATGACGGTGAAGGGGATAAGCGCGCCACGCGGCACACATCAGTTGGCCCAAGAATACCCGCTGCCATAACTGCGCCAGGATCCATCGGCTATTTAAACCCCTCGGCCCCTTCGTAACTTCATTCTGGCGTTGTTCTTTCATCTGAGAGTCCCGCTCCTCTTGCCCCAGTCCCTGTCTCCTTCCCTTATACCATGTTATCTACTCGGGAGGCTGTCCTCGAGGGAATTCTTAGGGTTTGGAGGAAGGAGAGAAGGAGAATGGCGGCCGATGAGAATCTCCGTCGCTCTAGAGGGAGCCCAAGGAAGAATTCCTTCAACAACAGGGGTTTAATAACGGGGGCTGTCGGGGAAGCTATTCTGCTCGCGAATCTCGGGGCAGCAAGGCGGGTGATACCGGTCAAGAGGGCAGAATAGACGTCACAAGCCATGACGGGATCCTTGACACCATCGGAGCCGAGAGACCAGAGGCGGTCGGCGCTGACGGTGGGGCAGTAGAACTTGTTGCGGGGGCGGTGGAAGTAACGCATGCCGACCTTGCCGGAGCGTCTCGGGCGGCGGTCGTCGTTGCCTCCAGTAGATCTTGTTGCGGGGATGGTGGAAGTAACGCATGCCGACCTTGCCGGAGCGTCTCGGGCGGCGGTCGTCGTTGCCTCCTCCGCCTCCGGGGATCAACTCCACCCCTTTCCCGCTAAAGTTGGGACCTTGGGAACAGAACGAGGCGAGATGGGCGAGAGCTGTTACACGCGCTGGAGAATGTGACTGAGAAGGATAGAGACGGAGTTCGTAGCTCGGATCGGTCTTCGGTTCGTCCTGCCCGAACCGTGCCCGTGACACTTGCGATGACGTGTATCTTCTTTTTTTCCTGACCCACCGGGTCCTGTAATATGTACTTCTGTTAAAAAAAGTGATTTCAGTACCTTGTTTGCATCTTGTGTTGAATAGTTGTCCGCCGAACTCCTTCATTTTTCTTTCCTTCTCTTTGTCTGTGTTACGTCGTTCCAGGATCGTCGGCGACCCTTTCAGCTCATGCGGGGTCGTCACTCGCCGAGCTTCTTTTCAGCTTTTATGTCGTTCGGAGATATCCACTTGTCAGGTTTGCTTGGATTTTTCTCCGCTAAAGTCGAAGCTAAGTTCGGCTCCCTTGATAGTCCGAACGGAGAAGCTCTCCGGAGGTTGGAGTAGCTCGGTTCTTGTAAAAGTCGGGGCAAAGTTTTTCTGTAATCAAAGTCACAAATAAAGCCGAAATAAAGCCCGGCTTCCGTAGAAGTCCGGGTGGAGTTGTCCTGTATCTGTCGTTGTCGGTGGAGCCCGGCTCCTGTAGGAGTCCGGGCGAAGCCTTCTTAGCGGCGGAACCCGGCTCCCGTAGGAGTCCGGGCGAAGGTTTCTTGGCAGCGGAACCCGGCTCCCGTAGGAGTCCGTGTGAAGTCTTCTTTGCGTAGGGACCCGGCTCCCGTAGGAGTCCGGGCGAAGTCTTTTTTGTGGCGGAACCCGGCTCCCGTAGGAGTCCGGGTGAAGTCTTCTTGGCGTAGGGATCCGGCTCCCGTAGGAGTCCGGGCGAAGTCTTTTTTGTGGCGGAACCCGGCTCCCGTAGGAGTCCGGGTGAAGTCTTCTTGGCGTAGGGATCCGGCTCCCGTAGGAGTCCGAGTCTTCCACTTTGCTCATGTCAGGACGAGGTTCTCCTCCTGTTCCTGACAGGGCTGCGGGGGCACATATGGGCGTTGCGAGGCCTCTCCCCCCATCCGGTCTAAAAGAACCGGGCCTTCGACTTTGCTCAAGTTAGGGCGAGGTTCTCCTCCTGTCCCTAACAGGGCTGTGGGGGCACATATGGGCGTTGCAAGGCCTCTCCCCCCATCCGGTCTAAAAGAACCGGGCCTTCGACTTTGCTCAAGTTAGGGCGAGGTTCTCCTCCTGTCCCTAACAGGGCTGTGGGGGCACATATGGGCGTTGCAAGGCCTCTCCCCCCATCCGGTCTAAAAGAACCGGACCTTCGACTTTGCTCAAGTTAGGGCGAGGTTCTCCTCCTGTCCCTAACAGGGCTGTGGGGGCACATATGGGCGTTGCAAGGCCTCTCCCCCCATCCGGTCTAAAAGAACCGGGCCTTCGACTTTGCTCAAGTTAGGGCGAGGTTCTCCTCCTGTCCCTAACAGAGCTATGGGGGCACATATGGGCGTTGCAAGGCCTCTCCCCCCATCCGGTCTAAAAGAACCGGGCCTTCGACTTTTATAAGGTTGCCCTCTCGTTTTTGATATCGCCTGCTTGAATTGTCCTAGGGCACGCATTTTTTTTTTTTTTTTTTTTTAGGACGAAATCACTGGTAGTACATCCGTAAGTTTTCTGAGCTCCACGGTCGCGGGAGGTCAGCTCCCCTGAGCTCCCTGAGATAATAAGTTCCAGGTCAAACTACTTCCTTGACCTCATAAGGTCCCTCCCAGTTTGGGGCGAGCTTCCCCTGGCCCTGAGGTTGTGAGACAGTAGCTCGTCGGAGTACTAGATCCCCTGCTTTGAATGCCTTGTTCTTCACTCGGGCGTTGTAATATCGGGCAACTTTCTGTCTGTAGGCTGCCATTCGAACCTGAGCAATCTCCCGCCTTTCTTCCAGTAGGTCGAGGTTGGCTCTGAGACTTTGCGCGTTTTGGGGTTCGTCGAATGCTACGACTCGTGCCGACGGGAGCTTAAGCTCGATCGGGATGACGGCTTCCGTACCAAAGGCTAGAGCAAAGGGAGTCTCTCTTGTAGGCAACCTCTGGGTGGTCCGATAAGCCCATAGTACATGATAAAGTTCGTCCGCCCAAGTCCCTTTTGCTCTTTCGAGCCTGGTCTTAATCCCCTGCAAAAGGGTTCTGTTTGTTACCTCGGCTTCGCGTTCGCCTGGGGATGGGCCACTGATGTGAATTTGTGGGAGATGTTTAGGTCTTCACAGAATTCAGCAAATCTGGCTCCCGCGAACTGCCGTCCATTATCAGTGATGAGGGTTCTAGGCAAACCGAACCTGCACACGATCGATTTTCAGACGAAATCCTGCACTTTCGCTTCTGTGATTTTGGCTAGTGGCTCGGCCTCGACCCATTTGGTGAAGTAGTCGATCGCTACAAGGAGGAATTTCCTTTGACCAGACGCCATGGGAAAGGGGCCAAAAATATTCATTCCCCATTGCGCAAAAGGCCATGGGGCGCTCAAGGGTGTAAGCTCGGTAGCAGGTTGTCTCTGGACGTTGGCGTACCTCTGGCATCGATCACACTTTTTGACATATTCAATTGAATCATGGTGCATTGTTGGCCAGTAATACCCTTGGCGGAGTAGCTTGTGGGATAGAGACCTGGCACCTAAATGGCTTCCGCAAACTCCCTCGTGCACTTCCCATAAAGCGTAGTCAGCTTCTGAGGGTCGGAGGCATCTCAAGAGAGGCAAGGAGTACGATCTTTTGTATAATTTGCCCTCATAAAGGATGTACCGGGAGGCTTGATTTCGGAGTTTCCGGGCTTCTTTCGCATCCTGGGGGAGAATCCCATCTCTAAGATAAGTTATCAGCGGATCGACCCAGCTGGGCTCATGGTTGATCTCCATTACGAGTCGCGGTTCTTCCGTACTCGGTTGTTTTAAAACTTCAAAGAGGATGCCCTTTGGCAATTCGGCCAGAACCGATGTCACCAGTTTGGAGAGAAGATCGGCTCTGATGTTCTCCGACCTAGGAATTTGCCTGATGTCGAAATTGCCAAAGGCGGGGATGAACTCCTTCACCTTTTCGAGATATTTGGCCATACTGTCCTCCCGTGCTTCAAAGCTCCCGCTGACCTGCCCCACAACAAGTTGGGAATCGCTGTGCACCCAGAGTTGGCCTATTCCAAGCTCCTTAGCGATCCTCAACCCTGCGATCAGAGCTTCATACTCCGCTCCATTGTTCGTTGCGGGGAATTCGAAACGCAGAGCGTACTCCATAATGACTCCCTCCGGGCTGGTCAAGATCAGGCCTGCACCCGCGCCTGCCATGTTGGACGATCCGTCCACATGGAGGGTCCAAAAGTTATCGGACGGATTGGCTTCTTCGTTGGGGGAGTTCGGTTGAGTCCTCAAGTCGTCAATTTTGTTTTGCTCAGGTTCGGCCTCCTCGGGGATGGTGCATTCTACTATGAAATCCGCCAATACTTGAGCTTTTATCGCCGGTCTAGGCTTGTAGTTGATGTCGAATTCTGTGAGCTCGATGGCCCATTTCGCCATTCTTCCGGAGACATCAGCTCGGTGTAAAACCGCCTTGATCGGTTGGTCGGTGAGTAACGTCACCGTGTGCCCTTGAAAGTAAGGTCGGAGTCTCCGAGCTGCAATCAACAAGGCGTAGGTCAGTTTTTCTAATTTAGTATACCTGGTCTCGGCGTCCCTCAACACGCGACTAATGTAGTAGACCGGTCGCTGGACTTTCATTTCCTCCTTAACAAGGACGGCTGCAAGGGCTGTGGGAGAGACTGCCAGGTACAAAAATAATTCCTCTTTGGGCTCGGGCTTTGCCAGCAGTGGGGGCGAGCCAAGATAGCTTTTCAATTCTTCGAATGCCTGTTGGCATTCAGGGGTCCAACAGAAGTTTTTCGGCTGCTTGAGAGTTTGAAAGAAGGGCAGACATCGCTCGGCCGACCTTGCGACAAAGCGATTGAGAGCCGCAACTCTTCCTGTGAGGCACTGAACCTCTTTGATCGATCTTGGGGCGATCATATTTTGGATGGCGTGGATTTTCTCCGGATTGGCCTCTATCCCGCGCCCTGATACCATGAAGCCCAGGAACTTTCCCGAGGTTACCCCAAAGGCGCATTTGGTCGGGTTCAGCTTCATTCTATACTTTCGAAGAGCGCCAAAGGTTTCTTCGAGGTCGGCGACATGATTCCCGGAAGACCTGCTTTTCACGAGCATATCGTCTACGTAAACTTCCATATTTCGGCCGATCTGCTCCTTGAAGATTTTGTTCACCAGTCGTTGATAGGTTGCACCCGCGTTCTTGAGGCCGAATGGCATAACCCTGTAGCAGTAAAGGCCGCGATTAGTGATAAAAGCAGTCTTTTCTTCATCTTCCGATGCCATTCTAATCTGGTTATAGCCGGAGAATGCGTCCATGAAAGTGAGAAGCTCATGGCCCGAGGTAGCGTCCACCAGTTGGTCGATCCTGGGAAGGGGGTAACTGTCCTTTGGGCAAGCTTTATTCAGCTTTTTGAAGTCGATACACATCCTCCACTTGCCGTTTGCTTTCTTGACCAAGACAACATTGGAGATCCACTCTGGATAATTGACCTCCTTGATGAATCCGGCCTTGAGAAGTTTATCCACTTCCTCGGCTATCGCCTTCTGCCTCTCCGGGGCATGACTCCGGATTTTTTCTTTTGTTGACCGATGTTTAGGGTCGACCGCCAGATGATGTTCCATGACTTCTGTCTCAATCTCCGGCATATCCGCCGGGACCCATGCGAAAACGTCCGCATTCCTTCGGAGAAAATCCACGAGATGCGTCCGCACCTCCTCCTCCAGGTTGGAGCCAATTAACACCACATGCTCCGCATTCCCATCATTCAAAGGAATTGGTATTAGGTCTTCGATCGGGCTGCCCCTCTCTTCAGTGAGGTCGTCGCGCGCATCCAACCCGTCGACTGGACAGAGGTCCGCTTGATCGCTTCTTTGCAGGGCAATATTGTAGCAGTGCCTGGCCAGCGCTTGGTCTCCCCAAACTTCTCCAATCCCCTTGTCAGTGGGGAACTTCAACTTCAGATGGTAGGTTGAAACAACGGCCCTAAGGGCATTGAGGCCGGGTCGGTCGAGAATTGCATTGTAGGCAGACGGCACCTTTACCATCAGGAAATTCACCAGGGCTCTGGACTGCTTTGGATGCTGACCAGCGGTCACAGTTAGAGCGATCATTCCTTCCGTCGGAACGGCGTCACCAGTAAACCCTATCAGGGGAGAGCACATCGGCCTTAGATGACTGCCAAGAGCGGCCATTCTCGAATAGGCGCTGTAGAATAAGATGTCGGCCGAACTTTCGTTGTCGACGAGAATGCGACGGACATCATAATTTGCTATGTTCAAGGAAACTACGACCGCATCGTTATGAGGGAATTGGACTCCCTGGGCGTCTTCTTCAGTGAAGGCTATGGGCTCTTCAACTTTTGGCCGCTTGAGGGGTGCAGCTGATGTGCTGGTTGCCTCCGGCCGGGATTCTCTCGAGATGACGTTGACGGAATCCGGCGAAGGCTGGTCATCCGGCCACCCTTTATCATCAACCATAGCCGGAGGTAGTTGTGCAGAAACCTCACGAGAGGGCATCGGATGAGAAAAAGAGAATTGGGTGCCGGAAAAGATGGCCGGAAGCGGGTCCGTTGAGCGCTCCTTCAAGAACAAGGGTGCTGCGAAGACAGCCCCTTCCTCTAGCACCAATCCTGTTGGTGCAAAAATCCGCCTGCGCTGGAGAAGCTGGAGTTGAGGAAGCCGCGGTCGCCGTCGGGACCTGCAAGGGAAGTCTAAACCGGAGGTGGGGTTGCTCCGGCAAGACCCTCCGACGCTCAAGTCAGTTCTCTACCTCAACAAGAATGGAGTGCTCGAATGGAGAGTTTAGCAGAGTTTTGAGATAAGGCAAAAGGGCTTAAGGAATAACGTATCTGAGTCCCCCCCTTTTATAGGCGGGGGAAGCAACGGACTGATGGCGACGTCAGTAACCGCCTGGTAGTGGGCCGCCCATGGTCAGGGGAATTGATTGCGAAAGATAATGGAGCAGACACGTGGCCATCATCATATCCCGCCACATAGGGCCTGCTGCAGGTAGTGGGCGGCGTCCGTTACTGCTAGTTGTCAGCGAGTAGTGGGATCGTGCAGCACCTGCCGCAGGGAGCAGCATCATAGCTGTTGACACAGCCTGTCAGAGAGTAGTGGGATCGTGCCGCACCTGTCGCAGGGGGAGGTGGAGCCACGTGGAATCCGCTACAGGAAGTGGAACAAAATCATGGCAATTATTGTTATCTGCCAGGGGACACAGAGCTGTTGATCAAGGCTCGGCAGTGGTCGGAGTTCGGCCTTTGTAGGAGTCCGGGAGGAGTCTGCCTGCGGCTGTATTCGTTGGCGTCAGGGATGAGGCTCGGCTCCTTTAAGGCTCGGCTCCTCCTGCAATTGGTACCGAGAGCGGAGCCCGGGCGGAGCTGCAACTGTTGTCGGTGGTGGAGCCCGGCTCCCGTAGGAGTCCGGGCGGAGCCGTTCTGCTGTTGATGGAGGAGCCCGGCTCCCGTAGGAGTCCGGGCGGAGCCGTTCCGCTGTTGGTGGAGGAGCCCGGCTCCCGTTGGAGTCCGGCGGAGCCGTTCTGCTGTTGGTGGAGGAGCCCGGCTCCCGTTGGAGTCCGGGCGGAGCCGTTCCGCTGTTGGTGGAGGAGCCCGACTCCCGTTGGAGTCCGGGCGGAGCCGTTCCGCTGTTGGTGGAGGAGCCCGACTCCCGTTGGAGTCCGGGCGGAGCCGTTCTGCTATTGGTGGAGGAGCCCGGCTCCCGTAGGAGTCCGGGCGGAGCCGTTCTGCTGTTGATGGAGGAGCCCGGCTCCCGTAGGAGTCCGGGCGGAGCCGTTCTGCTGTTGAATTCGGCTGCGGGTATTTTATACCCAACAACTATCATATTGTATAAGGGTATAAGAGTAATTTCAATCAAAAATGAGAAGTTACTTTTAATTTATGTTTAGAATAAAAAGCTACTTTTACATAAAACTCGTCTAGCGAGCTATTTTTAAGTTAAAAATAGAACTAAAGATTTACCCCTAGTTCTCTATTTAAGATATATCAATCACATAATTTTAGAAAAAATAGGTAATGTGGTAATTCATCGTAATTTTTTAGGTGCATGTTTTTTGAATTTGGATGCATGTGGGAGTTTGATTTATTTTATTGCAACCAGCACATGTTTTTTTTCTCTTGGACGTGCATGCAATGTTTTTTAGAGAGTCACGATTGGTGAAAGAACAGGGAGAGTTTTAAAATGTATAACCCTTTGTTCCATGGTGGATGAGAAACACCATCACATGGTTGAGTAAGTTTCAAAAAAATTGATTAAAATAATAATTAATATACACAAAAAATGGCATATGATTGTGAGAGCAAGATTAAATTATGAAAATATAAAATCATCCGTATGTGATCAAGATCATTTTTGATTAATTTTGATCCTAATCACATCAACCAAATATAGAATATTTGGAATCTCATATTCAAATCATACTAACTATATCACATTTATTGGTATTTTATATAAATGCCTTAATTAGTATAGAAAATTGTTATCTAAGTACCAACATTTTATACTATATGCCACAAAAGATTAATAAAATACTAGAATTGATAAATTTTTTTATTTTATAATACTTTTTAACAATTAGAAGTTTTTGAGCCTAAATGCGATGGAAAAATTTGCATAAATTATATTTTTGGTCCTTAAATTAAGTCAGATTTTCTCTAAAGGTCCCTAAACTACAAAAACCTAAATTTAGTCCATGAATTATCCGAACTATTTTACTATTATCCTTAGATAGTGTTGCCTAAAAAGATAGCGACTTAAGAGGAGGGGGTGAATTAGGTTCTCAAAACTCTTTCTCTTTTTCTCGCTCCTTTCAAAGCTCTATCGGATGAACCAATTGAAGGAACCAGATTTAGAGTTTCAGAGTTAGATCTTGAAACTTTTTCAAGATCAGACAGTAGAAGACTAAAATAAATCAAAATTTATCTTATAAAATCAGAGAATCCCTAGATCTAAGATCCTATTACATGATTATTACATGGCGTTAAGTCAGAAATTAAAATATAAAGAGCAAGAACTACATGTTGATCATATCAACATGTTTCTATACTATATCTAATGTATGTAAAATATAATAGATCAGATCTATTATCTTGCAAGTTAGACGTTCTAACTTTACTGATCCGGACTTGAGGATGATGTTACGAGCTGCACATGCATCCAGCTTTTAGGAGTCATCCACACGAGCTCATGAATCACGATCAGAAGTCCTAGTCTAGAAAATCAGCACAGTATGCTAGTACGGTGCTGATCCTTCTTCGATGGTCAATCAGATGCCTCCTTCTTGATTTGGACTCTTCCAAAGATGAGAAGTAGGAGAAGGACTTTTAGATGTGAGACACTCTCAGAAAACTCACAGATAGAGGAAGGGAAGAGATGAACTCAGCAACCCTAGAAGAAGACTCTCTTCTTCTTCTCTTTGCTCTAACCCAGACACTTAGTTTTGTGTCTATTATATCTCCATGCCCCAAAACTCTTTCTCCCTGATTTTCATACGCCCCAAAGGACCCTCAATGCTCTGTAATCCATGAAAATCTCAAGAAAAAAATCATCTTAAATAATGAGATATGAAGAATCCTTGTCTAGGTCAAATACCTAGTCAAAGAAAATCTAAACAGAGCAAGACAAGGGGTGCCCAACTCATGGGCGCTCTCTCTTTCTTTCTCTGCCATGGACCACCAGCAAAGGGCACACAATATGTGCCATAAAAGCCATGAAAATATCAAAAAAAGTCTGAGTAAAATCAGTGCCATAAGGAAAGAGTTTTGATTTCCTAAAATTCTATCTCATAGAATTTGAAATCCAAACTAATTCCTACTGTGACTTGGTCCACAACCACATTCCATGTAAGAGAGAAAGAGAGAAAAGCTTTAGGCATGCATGAAGGCCTGAAAGAGAAGATTTTGTCACACAAAATAAGAGACAGTGGGCGTGGGGTGCTAAGGTGGCGCAAGGTGGGATCCTAGTCTTACTAGGATTCAATCTGTGACTTGTTCAAATTTGGTTTCTCAAACCAAATCAAATCAAACCAAAACCAAATCAACCCAATTAAAATAGGTCTTAACCCAATTAAGAACCTAATTTAATCAGATTAAATTAGATTTAAATCTAATTTAATTTTTTAATCGAATTAGAAATTAGGTTGACCCAAGTCTTAATTGGACTAGGACTAGTTTTTTCTTACACTTGACTTATCCAATAAATCAATTGGACTTGATCCAATCAAGCCCAAACCAAATCTAATTAAATTATATTTAATTAGACTTAATCTCAGCCCATTGGCTTAATTAAATTAAGTCAATTAGCAATCAAATTACTAATCGATCCTCCTGCAATACTTGCACTAGGTTAAATGTCAATCGTATTGATCGTTTAACCCTAGAATGATTCTTAATCATTGATCAACCATCCAATCGGATCATGAACTCTAATGTGTATGACCTCATAGGTCCGAACCTAAATCAATAGCACAAAAATAAATTTTTGTACCTATCAAAGTGACCATCTAGCAATGGTACCCGACGGTTGGATAGGTCGAATGTGTAGAACAACATCCTTAGAATCCATACGGATATAGTTTCCATATAATTCATCCTCTTGACCAAAATTCTCATAGGACACCTCAGAGTTCAACTATCAACTCGGATCAAGTTGTCCACATTGTATTTCAAAATATCAAATCCATCTGATAGATTACCCTGTCCAAGATTTGCTAAATTGAAATACAGCGACTCATTCTTCTCCAACTCTTGGAGTGGTCAATCCCATCTTGATCATACTCTAATTTTGCAAGTATTTGACTATACCCAGAAATCTTCCGTCACTGAATTAGAAATTCAGTTAGTCCAATATCAAAGCACAGTGAGTTGCTTGCAAGTCACAGAGGCGATCTCAGGTCTAAGGGACACTTATACCTATATCCCATCAGAGATATTCTCGATAGTAGAATGCTCTGAAGTTGGTCACATTCAATGATGATGTACCCTTACATCTCACCTGTATGCCATACCAGTGTCTCCACACTTCTTGATTAAGAGGACAACCAACCCATATAACCTACAGCGATCTATACTCGATAGAAGCTATCGTCCTTATTAACAGCCTATCATTTGATCGTGAACAATTTTAAGGACTAATCAATAAATCTTCTCTTAATCGAACCTAAATAGTCCTAAGGACTTCATTACAACAACGAAGTTCATTAGAAGATGAAAACATATGATGAAAATATCAAAAATATATTTTATTTATTAACAAATCAATTACAATACAAGGTTGCTCAACTGTCAACAGGTTGACGATTGACTTTTGGGATATATTTTTCAACAACTCCCACTTGTCCTAAAGCCACTCGGCATAGTATCTAATACCCATCTTCGACTTATGGTTGTTGAACTCCTTTATCGCCAGGGCTTTAGTGAAGGGGTCGGTCAGGTTCTCTTTTCCATCGATCTTCTAAAAGTCGACGTCACCTCGATCCATGATCTCGCAGACCAGGTGGAAGCGACGCAAAATGTGCTTTGTCTGCTGGTGTGCTTTGGATTCCTTCGTCTGAGCTATGGCACCAGTGCTGTCCAGTAGAGCAAGACCAAACCATCGAGGGAGGGTGCTACTCCGAGCTCGGTGATGAATTTTTTCAGTCACACAGCTTTCTTCGCAGCATCCGATGCTGCGATGTACTCTGTCTCACAAATAGAGTCTGCCACAATATGCTGCTTGGAACTCTTCCAGCAGATAGCTCCACCATTCAGAGTAAAGATATAACCCAACACGCTTCTGCTGTCATCATGGTCAGATTGAAAGCTGGAGTCTGTGAACCCCACGGTTTCAGATCTGACTCACCATAAATCAACCATTGGTCCTTAGTATTTCTCAAATACTTAAGGATGACTTTAATCATTTTTCAGTGATTTTATCCAGGATCAGATTGGTATCTACTTACTACTAGTGAGTATGCCACATCTGGCCTTGTACATGTCATAGCATACATGATAGATCTCATGGCCGAAGTATATGGGACTCTACTCATATACTCTCTCTCTTCAGGAGTTGTCGGATAATCTTTCATAGAGAGAAATTTCATGGCCTATCGGTAGATAGCCCTTCTTGAAATTCTCCATGCTGAACCTCTTCAGCACAGTATCTATGTATGTGGACTGGGATAACCTAAGCATCCTTTTAGATCTATCCCTATAGATCTTCATCCCTAGGATGTAGGATGCTTCATCCAAGTCCTTCTTGGAGAACTGCAATGACAACCAAACTTTTATTTCCTATAGTGCGGGGATGTCATTCTCAATTAAGAGAATGTCATCCACGTACAAGATAAGAAATACCACAACTGGATTATTTGTCCATTTATAGATGTAGGGCTCTTCTCCGTTCTTAACGAAGCCATACGTTTTGATCATCTTATCAAAATGCATGTTCCAACTCTGAGAAGCTTGCTTCAATCCATAAATGGATCTCTGAAGCTTGCACACCTTGGACTCATCTGTGGATGTAAATCTCTTAGGTTGTATCATATATACTTCTTCAGTCAGCTCTTCATTCAGAAAAGCTGTCTTTACATCCATCTGTCAGATCTTATAATCCAGATGGGCAGCTATTGTAAGCATTATCTGAATAGATTTGAGCATTGCCACAGAGGAGAACGTCTCGTTATAGTCAATACCATAATGTTGATGATATCCCTTGACCATCAGATGGGCTTTATAGGTCTCCACTTTTTCGTCTGCACCCCTCTTCCTTGTGAAGACCCATTTACATCCAATGGGTTTAACCCCTTCAGGTGGGTCAACCAATATCCATTCATCGTTGACCTTCATGGACTCCATTTCGAATTTCATGGCTTCAAGCCATTTCTCAAAATCAGGTCTCTGCATTGCATCTATATAGGTTATCGGATCCTCATCGTTCTCATCGAGTTCAATGGGATCACTATCCTGGATCAAGAAACTATAGTATCTATCTGACTGACATGCTACTCTATCGGATCGCCTTAATGGTGCAGGTACATTGGGCTCCGGATCTGATTTAATCAAATCCGACTCAGGTGCAGCTATTGGTGTCGGTCCTTCTAACTGTTGAACTTTATTAAGTTCAACCTTAGAGGCAACGGTTTCTTCACCAAGGAACTCTTTTTCTAAAAAGATTGCCTTAAGGCTGATGAACACCTTTTGTTCATCAGCATGGTAGAAAAAATATTCTTTGATCTCTTTGAGATACCCTATGAATGTGCATTTGTCAGACCTAGGTCCAAGTTTATCTGTAACTAATCAGTTGACATAGACCGGACACCCCCAAACCCTAAGGTGTGAAAGTGCTGGCTTACGCCCTGTCCATATCTCATATAAAGTCTTAATTGCATACTTACTTGAAATCCTATTTAACAAATAACAGGCCGATTCGAGTGCATATCCCCAGAAGGATATCGGCAAGCTGACAAAATCCATCATGGATCGAACCATGTCTAATAGAGTCCGATTTCTCCTTTCAGACACACCATTATGCTGTGGTATTCTTGGAGGAGTCTATTGGGAGAGAATCTCATTCTCTCCTAGATATGTGAGAAACTCACTAGAAAGATATTTTCCTCCTCGGTCAGACCGAAGAGTTTTAATACTCTTTCTAGTTTATTTTTCTACTTCACTTCAAAATCATTTGAACATTTCAAATGAATCCGACTTATGTTTCATCAGATAGACATTCCATATCTGGATAGATCATCTGTGAAAGTGATGAAGTAGAAATATCTATCTCTAGCACTTGTGCTCATGAGCCCGCATACATCAGTATGTACTAGGCCCAAGAGCTCAATAGCTCTCTCACCTTTTTCAGTAAAAGGTGACTTAGTCATTTTACCAAGAAGACAAGACTCATAGATTGGAAGTGATTCACAATCACTGACTTCGAGGATTCCCTCTTAAGTCAACCTATTTATCCTGTTCTTGTTTATATGACCTAACCTACAGTGCCATAAGTAGATATCTGATACACTATCTAATCTAGGGTATTTGTCAATAGAATAGACTACGTTAATAGGTTGTGATAATATATACACACCATTGTTCAAATGTTCATAAAAAATAGTACACCATTCATAATGATATTATAAACTTGTTTCTTTATTGAAATTTCATAATCATTTTTGGCCAGAAGGCCTATAGAAATAACATTTAAAAAGAAAATAGGATAGAAATGATAATTATTAAGAACAACGGTATGAGACTCAAATACAAGTTTCAAGATTTTTAATGCTAGAACTGAAACTGGTCTTCCATCTCCAACGTTCAAGAACCTCTCACCTTGCTCGAATCTCCTACTGACTTGCAACCCCTGCAACAAATTGCAAATATGGTAAGGGCTACCGGTATCCAATACCCAGTCAGTTATATCACAAATAAAAAATTACAAGGAGTTATCAAATAAATACCTTGCCCAGCAACAGCTTGCTTCTTTCTCTGCCTGTTCGGATCCAGGGAGGCAATGTACTGAGGACAGTTCCTCTTCCAGTGCCTCCGCTTCTTGCAAAAGAAGTATTCAGTTTGACTCTTATTGGGCTTGATCTTTCTGGTCTGGCCCTGCACAGATGTTCCAGCCTGAACTGGCACCTTCTTCACTTTCTTCTTCTTGTTCTTCTTCCCTTTCTCAAAGGGTCGAGAATCAAAAGACGAACCTCCCACTAAGTTCACCGACTCCTTGTGGAGTTGGTGATCCTTCTTAAAGTTCTGAAGCAACCCTAGTAACCCGTAGTAGTTTAGTTCAGGCTTTGTCATTCTATAATGAGTGAGGAATGAGAGATAAGACTTGGGCAGCGAGTTCAGTATTGCATCTTTCTCAAACTGCTCATGCAAGAAAAAGTCGAGCTTGCTCAAACGCTCCATCAGCTCGATCATGTACAATACATGATTAGTGACAGAGACACCATCCCGCAGTTTGGCATTGAAGATGGCACAACTAGTCTTGTGCCTCTCCACGTCATCGGGTGTGCCAAAGGCATCTTCCAATACTTGAAGCATGTCCTTTGGCTGAGTTGTCTCAAATCTGCAATTGAACTCGTTACTCATGGCAGCCAGCATGATACAGCGCACCGTGATCCGATCACTGAGCCACTTCTGGTAATTGTCTCTGACTGTTCCACATGCATTGGCAGCTGGCTCCTAAGGTGCAAGATCCATTATCACATATAGGATCTGTTCATGCTCCAGGACTATCTTCAACTTTTAATACCAGCTATCGAAGTTGGATCCCACCAAATTATTATTGTCCAACAATGATCGGAGTGATAAGAAAGTGGCCATATCTGTACAAAAAAAAATTATAACCTAATTAGTAATTGATTCATTAAACATAAAGATTTAGACTTTAATCAAAAAGTTTCTCCCACTATTTTATTGAATTGGTAGCCTCTATCTTCAATTCGAAGAATTATCCTAATTCCTTAGTGGGTACTAGAATCCACTTAGACTGCACACAAGCCCAACTTTGGTTGGCCAACCCATGTACATCTAAGGGTAGGTTCATAATCAATTATTTCTCTAAATAATTTTTAGTAATTCTAATTTTGCCCTAGTCCCTAATCAGTAGGCTTTGGCCTCCACTGAAAAGGTCTGGTTAGGTCCAACCATTAACATGACTATACTTGGCCCATCTATTCAATGAAAGATTAGGCCCAACTTTGGTTGGCTAACCTAACCACTATTTAAAAAGATGCAGTCAAGAAATCATATTATGAATGATAATTCCATCAGCCGATAAGCACCAGGCCTTTGGGCCTCCAATGATTATCCAACTGATGGACCCATTATCATCCACTTAATGAGAGGCTATGATCTAGTTATCACCTTAATTATTTTATTTTAAAGATTTAATAATTATAAAAAATTTAATTGATTTAGAGGAGGAGGTTAGATAAACCAGCTTATCATGATCCACCCATTGGCTTCACCAAGTCAGCTTAAGGGAGACCACTAAAAGGGTTGGTTTAGGAGCACCTAAATCAGTCACACTGATTTACCTAGCTGACATGGGTCAGCTCGAATAGTCAAGTGATCCGATCAAAATATAATTTCACCAAGAGGCCAGGTAAGTTCGATCGGTGGGAGGTGAAGGAACCAGATCTAGAGTTTCAGGGTTAGATCTTGAAACTTTTTCAAGATCATGCAGCGAAAGACTAAAATAAATCAAAATTTATTTTTTAAAACCAGAGAATTTTTAGATCTAAGATCTTATTACATGATTATTACATAGCATTAAATCAAAAATTAAAATATATAGAGCATGAACTACATGTTGATCATATCAACATGTTTCTATACTACATCTAATGTATGTATTAAACAATAGATCAGATCTATTACCTTGCAAGTTAGACGTTCTAACCTGCTGATCCGGACTTGAGGATGATGTTGCAAGCCGCACACGCATCCGACCTCTAGGAGTCATCCACACGAGCCCACGAATCTCGACCAGAAGTCCTGCTTCAGAAAATCAGCACAGTATGCTAGTACTGCGCTGATCCTTCTTTGATGGTTGATCAGGTACCTTCTTCTTCTTGATTTGGACTCTTCCAAAGATGAGAAGTAGGAGGAGAAGTTTTAGATCTGAGACGCTCTCAGAAAACTCAAGATGGAAAAAGGGAAGAGATGAAAATAAACAACCCTAGAAGAAGACTCTCTTCTTCTTCTTCTCGTTTCTCTCTCTAAACACCCTATCTTGTGTCTATTATATCTCCACGACCCAAAGGTCTTTCTCTTTGATTTTTGGATGGCCCAAAGTTATCTTAAATCTATATCTTCTATGAAAATTTCATGAAGAAACTCATTTTATTGAGAGAGATATAATAAAGTCCTTGTCTAGGTCAAATACCTAGTCAATGCATATCCAAACATGCCAAGATAAGGGGCGCCCAACTCTTGAGCACCTCCTCCTTATTTTTGTGCATGGACCACCAGAAAAGGGTGCACAATATGTATCCTAAAAGTCATAAAAATTCTAAAAAAAAAATTGGATAAATTCGACGCAAAATTGAAAGAGTTTTGGATTTTTAAAACTCTATCTCATAGAATTCAAAATCTAAACTTATTCCTCTTTGATTTGTTCCAAACCACCTTCCATGTAAGAAAGAAGAGAGAAAATCTTTTGTGGACATGGGAGAGACCTGGAAGAGAGCTTTTGTCGCACAAAATAAGAAGAGATTGGCATGGAATAAGAGAGAGGGTGTGGGGGGGGCTTATGTGGTGCAAGGTGGAATCCTAGTCTTACTAGGATTCTAACTCATGACTTGTTTTAATTTGGTTTCTCAAACCAAATCAAATCAAAATTAGATCAACCTAATTAAAATAGGTCTTAACCCAATTAAGAACTTAATTTAATTAGATTAAATTAGATTTAAATCTGATTTAATTTTTAATCAAATTAGAAATTAGGTTGACCCAAGTCCTAATTGAACTAGGACTAGTTTTTTTCTTACACTTGGCTTATCCAATAAATCAATTGGACTTGATCCAATCAAGTCCAAATTAAATTTAATTAAATCATATTTAATTAGACTTAATCTCAACCCATTGGCTTAATCAAATTAAACCAATTAGCAATCAAATTGCTAATTGATCCTCCTGCAACACTTGCACTGGGTTAAATATCAATCGTATTGATCATTTAACCCTAGAATGATTCTTAATCATTGATCAACCATCCGATCGGATCATGAACTCTAATGTGTGTGACCTCATAGGTCCGAACCTAAGCTGGTAGCACAGAAATAAATTTTTATACCAATCAAAGTAACCATCTAGCAATGGTACCCGACGATCGGATAAGTCGAATGTGTAGAACAATATCCTTAAAACCCATGTGGATATAGTTTCCATATAATTCATTCCCTTGATCAAAATGATTATAGGATATCTCAGAGTTCAACTGTCAACTCTGATTAGGTTGTCCACATTGTATTTCAAAATATCAAATCCATCTGATGGATTATCCTGGCCATGATTTTGCTAAATTGAAATACAGCGACTCATTCTTCTCCAACTCTTGGAGTGGTCAATCCCATCTCGATCACACTCTGACTTCGTAAGTACTTGACTGTGCCCAGAAGCCTTCCATCTCTGAATTAAAAATTTAGTTAGTCCAGTACCAAAGCACAATGAGTTGCTTGCAAGTCACTGAGGCGATCTCAGGTCTAAGGGACACTTATACCTATATCCCATCAGAGACATTCTCGATAGCAGAATGCTCTGGAGTTGGTCACATTCAATGACGATGTACCCTTACATCTCATCTGTATGCCATACCAGTGTCTCCACACTCCTTGGTTAAGAGGACAACCAACCCATATGGCCTACAGCGACCTATGCTCGATAAAAGCTGTCGTCCTTATTAACAGCTTATCATTTGGTTGTGAACAGTTTTAAGGATTAATCGATAAATCCTCTCTTTATCGAGCTTAAATAGTCCTAAGGACTTCATCATAACAACGAAGTTCATTAGAAGATGAAGACTTATGATGAAAATACCAAAAATATATTTTATTTATTAACAAATCAATTATAATACTTGATTGTTCAACCGTCAACAGCTTGACGATTAGCTTTTGGGATATATTTTCCAATAACTCCCACTTGTCCTAAAGCCACTCGGCACAGTATCTAATACCCATCTTCGACTTATGGTTGTCAAACTCCTTTATCGCCAGGGCTTTAGTGAAGGGGTCGGTCAGGTTCTCTTTTTCGTCGATCTTCTGAAGGTCGACGTCACCTCGATCTATGATCTCCTGGATCAAGTGGAAGTGGCGCAAGATGTGCTTCGTCCGCTGGTGTGCTTTGGGTTCCTTCGCCTGAGCTATGGCACCAGTGCTGTCGCAGTAGAGCAAGACTGGACCATCGAGGGAGGGTGCTACTCTGAGCTCGTTGATGAATTTCCTCAGCCACATAGCTTCCTTTGTGGCATTCGATGCTGTGACGTACTCCGCTTCACAAACAGAGTCTGTCACAGTATGCTGCTTGGAACTCTTCCAGCAGATAGCTCCACCATTCAGAGTAAAGATATAACCCGACACGCTTCTGCTATCATCATGGTCAGATTGAAAGCTGGAGTCTGTAAACCCTATAAGTTTCAGATCTGACTCGCCATAAACCAACCATTGGTCTTTAGTATTTCTCAAACACTTAAGGATGGCTTTAACCACTTTCCAGTGGTTTTCTCCAGGATCAGATTGGTATCTACTCACTACTCTTAGTGAGTATGCCACATCTGGTCTTGTATATGTCATGGCGTACATGATAGATCTCACGGTTGAAGCATATGGGACTCTACTCATACACTCTCTCTCTTCAAGACTTGTCGGACAATCATTCTTAGAGAGAGAAATTCCATGGCCTATCGGTAGATAGCCCTTCTTGAAATTCTCCATGCTGAACCTCTTCAGCACAGTATCTATATACGTGGATTGGGATAACCCAAGCATCTTTTTAGATCTATCTCTATAGATCTTCATCCTTAGGATGTAGGATGCTTCACCCAAGTCCTTCATGGAGAACTGCAATGACAACCAAATTTTATTCCCTGTAGTGCGGAGATGTCATTCTCGATTAAGAGAATGTCATCCACGTATAAGATAAAGAATACCACAACTGGACCATTTGCCCATTTATAGATGCAGGGCTCTTCTCCATTCTTAATGAAGCCATATATTGTGATCACCTTATCAAAATGCATGTTCCAACTTCGAGAAGCTTGCTTCAATCCGTAAATGGATCTCTGAAGCTTGCACACCTTGGACTCATCTGTAGATATAAACCCCTCAGGTTGTATCATATACACTTCTTCGGTCAGCTCTCCATTCAGGAAAGCTGTCTTTACATCATCCGTCAGATCTCATAATCCAGATGGGCAGCTATTGCAAGTATTATCCGAATGGATTTGAGCATTGCCACAGAAAAAAATGTCTCATCATAGTCAATACCATAACGTTGACAATATCTCTTGGCAACCAGACGGACTTTATAGGTCTCCACCTTTCTGTCTGCGCTCCTCTTCCTTTTGAAGATCCATTACACCCAATGGGTTTAACCCTTTCAGGTGGGTCAACCAATGTCCATACATCGTTGACCTTCATGGACTCCATTTCGGATTTTATGGCTTCAAGCCATTTCTCAGAATTAGATCTCCGCATTGCATCCATATAGGTGATCGGATCCTCATCGTTCTCATCGAGTTCGATGGGATCACCATCCCGGATCAAGAAACCATAGTATCTGTCCGACTGATGCGGTACTCTACCGGATCGCCTTAATGGTGCAGGTACATTGGGCTCCAGATTTGATCCAATCAAATCTGACTCAGGTTCAGCTATTGGTGTCGGTTCTTCTACCTGTTGAACTTCATCAAGTTCAACCTTAGAGGCAATGGTTCCTTCACCAAGGAACTCCTTTTCTAAAAAGATTGCCTTGAGGCTGACGAACACCTTTTGTTCATCAGCATGATAGAAAAAATATTTTTTCGTCTCTTTGGGGTACCCAATGAATGTGCATTTGTCAGACCTAGGTCCAAGTTTGTCTGTGACTAATCGTTTGACATAGGTCGGACACCCCCAGACCCTAAGGTGTGAAAGTGCTGGCTTACGCCCTATCCATATCTCATATGGAGTCTTAATTATAGACTTACTTGGAATCCTATTTAACAGATAACAGGTCGATTCGAGTGCATATCTCCAAAAGGATATCGGCAAGCTAGCAAAACCCATCATGGATCGGACCATGTCTAATAGAGTCCAATTCCTCCTTTTAGACACACCATTATGCTGTGGTATTTCTGGAGGAGTCCATTGGGAGAGAATCCCATTCTCTCCTAGATATGTGAGAAACTCACTAGAAAGGTATTCTCCTCCTCAGTCAGATCGAAGAGTTTTAATACTCTTCTCAGTTTGTTTTTCTACTTCACTTCAAAATCGTTTGAATATTTCAAATGAATCCAACTTATGTTTCATCAAATAGACATATCCATATCTGGATAGGTCATCCGTGAAAGTTATGAAGTAGAAATATCTACCTCTAGCATTTGTGCTCATGGGCCCGCATACATCAGTATGTACTAGGCTCAAGAGCTTAGTAGCTCTCTCACCTTTTTTAGTAAAAGGTGACTTGATCATTTTACCAAGAAGACAGGACTCACAGGTTGGAAGTGATTCACAATCACTGACTTCGAGGATTCTCTCTTGAGTCAACCTGTTTATTCTGTTCTTATTTATATGACCTAGCCTACAGTGCCATAAGTAGATATCTGACACACTATCTAATTTAGGGTGCTTGCCAGTTGAATAGACTACATTAACAGGTTGTGATAACATATACACACCATTGTTCAACTGTCCACAAAAAATAGTAACACCATTCTCAATGACATTACAAATTTGTTTCTTTATTGAAATTTTATAATCATTTTTGGCCAGAAGGCCTACAGAAATGACATTTAAAAAGAAACTGAGACAGAAATGACAATCATTAAGAACAACGATATGGGATTCAAATACAAGTTTCAAGATTCTTAGTGCTAAAACTAAAACTGATCTTCCATCTCCAACGTTCAGGAACCTCTCGCCTTGCTCGAATCTCCTACTGATCTGCAACCCCTGCAACGAATTGCAAATATGGTAAGGGCTACCGGTATCCAATACCCAGTCAGTTATATCACAAATAGAGAAATTGCAAGGAGTTATCATATAAATACCTTGCCCAGCAACAACTTGCTGCTTTCTCTGCCTGTTCGGGTCCAGAGAGGCAATGTACTGGGGACAGTTCCTCTTCCAGTGCCCTCGCTTCTTGCAAAAGAAGCATTCAGCTTGACTCTTATCGGGTTTGATCTTTTTGGTCTGGCCCTGCACAGATGTTCCAGCCTGAACTTGCACCTTCTTCACTTTCTTCTTCTTATTCTTCTTCCCTTTTTTAAAGGGTCGAGAACCAGAAGACGAACCTCCCACTAAGTTCACCGGCTCCTTGTGGAGTGGGTGATCCTTCTCAAAGTTCTGAAGCTACCCTAGTAACCCATGGTAGTTTACTTCAGGCTTTGTCATTCTATAATGAGTGAGGAATGGGAGATAAGACTTGGGGCAGCGAGTTCAGTATTGCATCTTTCCCAAGTTGCTCATGCAAGGGAAAGCCGAGCTTGCTCAATCGTTCCATCAGCTCGATCATGTACAATACATGATCAGTGACATAGGCACCATACCGCATTTTGGCATTGAAGATGGCACAACTAGTCTTGTGCCTCTCCACGTCATCGGGTGTGCCAAAGGCATCTTCCAGCACTTGAAGCATGTCCTTTGGCTGAGCCATCTTGAATCTACAACTGAACTCGTCGCTCATGGTAGCCAGCATGATACAGCGCATCGTGGTCCAGTCACTGAGCCACTTCTGGTAAGTATCTCTGACTGTTCCACATGCATTGGCAGCTGGCTCCTCAGGTGCAGGATCCATTATCACATATAGGATCCATTCATGCTCTAGGACTATCTTCAACTTTCGGTACCAGCTACCGAAGTTGGATCCCACCAACTTATCATTGTCCAACAATGATCGAAGTGATAGGGAAGTGGCCATATTTGCATAAAGGAGAACCATAACCTAATTAGTAATTGATTCATTAAACCTAAAGATTTGAACTTTAATCAAAAGGTTTCTCCCACTATTTTATTCGAATTGGTAGCCTCTACCTCCAATTCGAGGAATTACCCTAATTCCTTAGTGGGTACTAGAATCCACTTAGACTGCACACAAGCCCAACTTTGGTTGGCCAACCCATGTACATCTAA
This sequence comes from Elaeis guineensis, assembly GCF_000442705.2. Taxonomy (NCBI): domain Eukaryota; kingdom Viridiplantae; phylum Streptophyta; class Magnoliopsida; order Arecales; family Arecaceae; genus Elaeis; species Elaeis guineensis. The sequence continues at coordinate 110,610,588 of NC_026000.2, read as the reverse complement.
GGATAGGTTCATAACCAATTGTTTCTCTAAATAATTTTTAGTAATTTTAATTTTACCCCAGAAACCTAATCAGTAGGCTTTGGCCTCCACTGTAAAGATCCGGTTAGGTCCAACCATTAACATGACCATACTTGGTGCATCTACCCAACGAATGATTAAGCCCAACTTTGGTTGGCTCACCTAACCACCATTAGAGAGACCCTTCCAAGTCATCATATGATGAGTGATAATTTCATTAGTCAACAATCACCAGGCCTTTGGGTCTGCAATGATTATTGAGTTAATGGACTCATTATCAAACACCTTAATGGGAGGCTATGACTCAGTTATCTCCATAACTTTATCATTTTAAGGACCTAATAATTTTAGAGAATTTAAATGATTTAGAGGATGAGGTCAGATGAACCAGCTATCATGATCCTCCCACTGGCTTCACCAAGTCAGCTTAAGGGAGACCATTTAAAAGGGCTGGTCTAGGAGCACCTAAATCAGTCACACTATTTACCTAGCTGACATGTGTCAGCTCGAATAGTTAAATGATTCGATCAAAATATAATTTCACCAAGAGGTCAGGTAAGTTTGATCAGTGGTAGGGTCGGCCAAAGCTTGCTTTAGACACCATCAAAAATGGCCAGGTAAGCGGGCTCCCAATTAAAAACCACCGATCTGATTTACCTTAGACACCAACTGATTTAATTAGTTTCGATTAGATCAACCTAACAGTTCGTGCTAGACCGCTTAGCCAAGAATCAAGTCTATTTGGTTCTTGTTAAAGACATGGACTTGACCAACTACAACTATTGTAATTGATCTAGAAAATCCTTGACCTAATCTAAGACAACAATTGATTAGATTTAGTCAATTCTCTAATTAAGTCCATCTTTAATCTATCCATAGGTCTAACCCAATTAATGGACCTAATTTCCACTAATCCATTAACCCAATGTGTTATGGTTTATGTCTTAGGTTCTTCAATTCACAATCCTAGAACCTAATCAAAACAACTTCTTAATTCTTAATTAAGTTTTAGGCTGAGGGTTGAGTTCGGCTTTTCAAAAAATAATTTTTATATTTGTAAAATAATTTCACAATATGATTCTACCAACCATATTGCATGTTTGATTGATAATCAAGATGCAAGTGAAATAAACATGAAACTACTTTAGATCTAATCTAAACGGGTTCATGTAATTGAAACAATTTCAACTTTAAACAATTTCTTTGCACAAAAATTATTAACAAAGAGATTTTATTTTAGATTTAAATATCTTTTAAATCTAATAAATTATAAATTTAATCTAGATCATATCTAACAAATTTATGATTAAAGACAGATCTACACGAACTAGGACAACCTTTGCACTGTAAGGGGTAAACCTTACAGCAGGACAACCTTGCAGTTCGTGATTGATCTAAAATTTTAATTTTAGATTTAATAATCAGATTATAAATTAGATCTAATCTAAGAAATAATCTAAGCATGTCTAAATAATCATGTAATGAAGAACCTAGGCTCTGATACCAATTGAAGGAACCAGATCTAGGGTTTCAGGGTTAGATCTTGAAACTTTTTCAAGATCATGCAGCGGAAGACTAAAATAAATCAAAATTTATTTTTTAAAATCAGAGAATCTCTAGATCTAAAATTCTATTACATGATTATTATATAGTATTAAATCAAAAATTAAAATATATAGAGCATGAACTACATGTTGATCATATCAACATGTTTCTATACTACATCTAATGTATGTATTAAACAATAGATCAGATCTATTACCTTGCAAGTTCGACGTTCTAACCTCGCTGATCCAGGCTTGAGGATGATGTTGCAAGCCGCACATGTATCCGGTCTCTAGGAGTCATCCACACGAACCCACGAATCTTGACCAGAAGTCCTGCTTCAGGAAATCAGCACAGTATGCTAGTACTGCGCTGATCCTTCTTTGATGGTTGATCAGATGTCTCCTTCTTCTTGATTTGGACTCTTTCAAAGAGGAGAAGTAAGAGGAGGAGTTTCAGATCTAAGACGCTCTCAGAAAACTCAAGATGGAGGAAGGAAAGAGATGAAAACAAACAACCCTAGAAGAAGACCCTCTTCTTCTTCTCGTTTCTCTCTCTAAACATCCTATCTTGTGTTTATTATATCTCCACGACCCAAAGGTTTTTCTCTTTGATTTTTGGATAGCCCAAAGGTATCTCAAATCTCTATCTTTTACAAAAATTTTATGAAGAAACTCATTTTATAGAGAGAGATATGATAGAGTCCTTGTCTAGGTCAAATACCTAGTCAAGGCTTATCCAAACATGGCAAGATAAGGGGTGCCCATCTCTTGAGCACCTTCTCTTTATTTTCGTGCATGGACCACTAGAAAAAGGTACACAATGTGTACCATAAAAGCCACAAATTTTTTTTTTAAAAAAAATTTGGATAAATTTGGTGCAAAATTGAAAGTGTTTTGGATTTTTAAAACTCTATCTCATAGAATTCAAAATCCAAACTTATTCCTCTTTGATTTGATCCAAACCACCTTCCATGTAAGAAAAAAGAGAGAAAACCTTTTGTAGACATGGGAGAGACCTGGGAGAGGGCTTTTTTCACACAAAATAAGAGGGGATTGGCGTGGAATAAGAGAGAGGGCCTGGGGGGGGCTTATGTGGCGCAAGGTGGAATCCTAGTCTTACTAGGATTCTAACTCATGACTTGTTTTAATTTGATTTCTCAAACTAAATCAAACCAAAATTAGATCAACCGAATTAAAATAGATTTTAACCTAATTAAAAATTAAATTAAATTAAATTAAATTAGATTTAAATCTGATTTAATTTTTTAATCAAATTAGAAATTAGGTTGATCCAAGTCCTAATTGAACTAGGACTAGTTTTTTTCTTGCACTTGGCTTATCCAATAAACCAATTGGACTTGATCCAATCATGCTCAAACTAAATTTAATTAAATTATATTTAATTAGACTTAATCTCAACCTATTGGCTTAATCAAATTAAGCCAATTAGCAATCAAATTGCTAATCGATCTTCCTGCAACACTTGTACTGGGTTAAATGTCAATCGTATTGATCATTTAGCCCTAGAACGATTCTTAATCATTGATCAACCATCCGATCGGATCATGAACTCTAATGTGTGTGACCTCATAGGTTCGAACCTAAGTCGGTAGCACAGAAATAAATTTTTATACCAATCGAAGTAACCATCTAGCAATGGTACCCGACGACCGGATAGGTCGAATGTGTAGAACGACATCCTTAGAATCCATGCGGATATAGTTTCTATATAATTCATTCTCTTGACCAAAATGATCATAGGACATCCCAGAGTTCAACTGTCAACTCTGATCAGGTTGTCCACATTGTATTTCAAAATATCAAATCCATCTGATGGATTACCCTGGCCAAGGTTTTGCTAAATTGAAATACAGTGACTCATTCTTCTCCAACTCTTGGAGTGATCAATCCCATCTCGATCACACTCTGACTTCGCAAGTACTTGACTGTGCCCAGAAGCCTTCCATCCTTGAATTAAAAATTCAGTTAGTCCAGTACCAAAGCACAGTGAGTTGCTTGCAAGTCACTGAGGCGATCTCAGGTCTAAGGGATACTTATACCTATATCCCATCAGGAACATTCTCGACAGCAGAATGCTCTGGAGTTGGTCACGTTCAATGATGATGTACCCTTACATCTCACCTGTATGCCATACCAGTATCTCCACACTCTTTGATTAAGAGGACAACCAACCCATATGATCTACAGCGACCTATGCTCGATAGAAGCTGTCATCCTTATTAACAGCTTATCATTTGATCGTGAACAGTTTTAAAGACTAATCGATAAATCCTCTCTTTATCGAACTTAAATAGCCCTAAGGACTTCATCATAACAACGGAGTTCATTAGAAGATGAAGACTTATGATGAAAATGCCAAAAATATATTTTATTTATTAACAAATTAATTACAATACTTGGTTGCTCAACTGTCAACAGCTTGATGATTGGCTTTTGGGATATATTTTTCAACAGGAGGGTCTGCCAAAGCTTGCCTTAGACACCATCAGAAATGGCCAGGTAAGCGGGCTGTCAATTAAAAACCACCGGTCTGGTAACCTTAGATACCAACTGGTTTAATTAGTTTCGATTAGATCAACCTAACAGTTCGTGCTAGACCGCTTAACCAAGAATCAAGTCTATTTGGTTTTCGTTAAAGATATGGACTTGACCAACTACAACTATTGTAATTGATCTAGAGAATTCTTGACCTAATCTAAGACAACAATTGATTAGATTTAGTCAATTCTCTAATTAAGTCCTGTTGGGTATAAAATACCCACAGCCGAAGTCCTCAGCAGAATCAACCCCAAGGGGGACTTCGCCCGGACTCCTACGGGAGCCGGACTTCGCCTTTAACTTTAATTGCAGGAAGACTCCGCCCGGACTCCTATGGAAGCCAGGCTTCGTCCTCGACTCCAACGGCTACAGACAGACTTCGTCCGGATTCCTACGGGAGCCGGACTCCGCCGACAACTTCAACCGCAAGTAGACTCCGTCCGAACTCCTACGGGAGCCGGGCTCCGTCCTCAACATCAACTGCCGGTAAGCCTTGTCCGGACTCCTACGGGAGTTGGACTTCGCCTTTAACTTTAATTTCAGGAAAACTCCGCCCGGACTCCTACGGGAGCCGGGCTCCGTCATCAACATCAACTGCCGATAAGCCTTGTCCGGACTCCTATAGGAGTCGGACTTCGTCTTTAACTTTAATTGCAAGAAGACTCCGCCCGGACTCCTACAGGAGCCGGGCTTCATCCTCGACTCCAACGGCTGCAGACAGACTTCGTCCGGACTCCTACGGGAGCCGGACTCCGCCGACAACTTCAACCACAAGTAGACTCGGCCCGAACTCCTACGGGAGCCGGGCTCCGTCCTCAACATCAACTGCCGGTAAGCCTTGTCCGGACTCCTACGGGAGCCGGACTTCGCCTTTAACTTTAATTGCAGGAAAACTCCGCCCAAACTCCTACGGGAGCTGGGCTTCATCCTCGACTCCAACGACTGCAGACAGGCTTCGTCCGGACTCCTACGGGAGCCGGACTCCGCCGACAACTTCAACCGCAAGTAGACTCCGCCCGAACTTCTACGGGAGTCGGGCTCCATCCTCAAAATCAACTGTCGGTAAGCCTTGTCCGGACTCCTACAGAAGCCAGACTTCGCCTTTAACTTTAATTTCAGGAAAACTCCACCCGGACTCCTACGGGAGCCGGGCTCCGTCATCAACATCAACTGTCGGTAAGCCTTGTCCGGACTCCTACGGGAGCCGGACTTCGCCTTTAACTTTAATTGCAGGAAGACTCCGCCCGGACTCCTACGGGAGCCGGGCTTCATCCTCGACTCCAACGGCTGCAGACAGACTTCGTCCGGACTCCTACGGGAGCCGGACTCCGCGACAACTTCAACTGCAAGTAGACTCCGCCCGAACTCCTACGGGAGCCGGGCTCCGTCCTCAACATCAACTGCCGGTAAGCCTTGTCCGGACTCCTACGGGAGCCAGACTTCGCCTTTAACTTTAATTGCAGGAAAACTCTGCCCGGACTCCTACGGGAGCCGGGCTTCATCCTCGACTCCAACGGCTGCAGACAGGCTTCGTCCGGATTCCTACGGGAGCCGGACTCCACCGACAACTTCAACCGCAAATAGACTCCGCCCGAACTCCTACGGGAGCCGGGCTCCGTCGCCAACTTCGACTGCCGGTAAGATCCGTCCGGACTCCTACGGGAGCCGGACTTCGCACCTGACTTTAATTGCAGGGGACTCCGCCCGGACTCCTATGGGAGCCAGACTCCGTCATCAGCTCTGACCGCTGTCGAACTTCAGCCGACGGATCTGCACTCCCAGGCAGGCCACAATAACGACCACGATCCTGCTCCACTTCCTGCGACGGATTCCGCGCAGCTCCATCACTCCTTGACAGGCCGCAGTAACGGTCATAGCACTGCTCCACTTCCTACGACGGATCTCGTGCAGCTCCACTACTCCCTGGCAGGCCACAATAACGGCCACGATCCTGCTCCACTTCCTGCGACGGATACCGTGCGATTCTCCCATCCACTGGCAAGTCACGACAACAGACGCCGCTCTACTCCCCGCGACAGACTCCACGTGGCACACCCCGGTGATAGCCACGGGTCCACTCCACTGCCCTTCGCAGCAAACTCCGCCTGATCCTGGGCAGCCCACTGCCAGACGGTTACAGATGTCGCTATCAGGCTACTGCCCCCTCCGCCTATAAAAGGGGGCTCCAGATACGTTATTCGATAAGCTTTCATCTTTCATCTAAAAACTCTGCTAAATTCTTCGTTCGAGCACTCCATTCTTGTTGAGGCAGAGAACTGACTTGAGCGTCGGAGGGTCTTGCCGGAGCAACCCCACCTCCGGTTTAGACTTCCTTTGTAGGTCCCGACGGCGACCGCGACTTCCGCGACTCCAGCTTCTCCGGCGCAAGCAGATTTTTGCACCAACAGGATTTGGATTGGCGCTAGAGGAAGGGTCTGTGTCTTCGCAGTACCCTTGTTCTTGAAGGAGCGTTCAACGGAGCCGCCCCTGATCGTCTCCTCCGACACCCACTCCTTGTTTCCCCCACGGGATCCATACTTGATGCCTCCTCGCAAGGCATCCACGCGACGGTCCATGGCCTCCGCGGCCAGATCCCAGGCTCCGGCCTCCCCTCCTGTTTCTCAACCTCCTCCTCCTCCTCTGGCGGCAGCGGTCGGCGCGGAGCCGTTTGACCTGCTGGCACAGCAGGTCAGAGGCCTCACCAAAGCCGTGCAAGCTATGCAGCAGCAGCAGCCGCAGGCATCGGTACGCCCGGAAAGGACATCCCCGGAACACCAGAATCCGGCGGCGGGGCGGGCCACCTGGGCCAGCCGCCCCGTCCTTCCTGAGAAAATGAACTCGAGGGTAGAGAGCCCTCAATCAGACCATGACTCTACCCCTGGAAGATCCCTACCCCCATTCCGCCAGAGGACCCTCGAGACTCAAAGTCGAGAGGATTTCCTGGACCGGAGGCTCCAGGAGATGAACCGACGGATCGAAGAACTCCGCCATGCGCCTCCCGCTTATGGTGAGGATATTTGTACTGACCCTCCCTTCTCCCAAATGATCATGCAGGAACCGATCCCGCCAAACTTCAAGCTTCCCCAGTTCGAAAGCTACGACGGGACTTCGGACCCGGTTGATCATCTGGAGGCCTTCCGGACAATGATGCTGCTTCACGGTGCTCCTGATGCCATTCTATGCCGGGCCTTCCCGTCCACCTTGAAGGGAGCGGCAAGGAACTGGTACTCGACTTTGAAATCGGGTACCATCTTTTCCTTCGATCAAATGAGCCACCAATTTGTGGCCCATTTTGTCAGCAGCCGCGCCTCCGGAAGGGTTCGGAGTCCCTCATCAACATCAAGCAGAGGGAAGGGGAGTCCATTCGGGCCTACATCAACCGCTTCAACATCGCAGCGCTGGAGGTCCAGAACTTGGACCAATCAGTCGCAATGGCCACCTTGAAGGGTGGCCTTCAGAAGAATGATCTTTTGTTCTCCCTGGAGAAGAAGTATCCCAGGAATTTTGCTGATTTGCTGGCCCGGACCGAAGGATACGCCCGAGCGGAAGAAGCCTTCAAAATGAAGGATGAAGAGACGGTGAGGGAGCGGCAAGCGGGAGACTCGAGTAAGCCTGCAATTGAAAAAAGGCCAAAGAAAGCCCGGCTGTGTTCTCGATCCCCTCCCGGGCATAAGCGCGCCCATACTCCACCTCGGGTGCGCAGGCAGAGAAGCCTGGATCGCGGGGTTCGGCGGGGTTCTCCACCAGGGAGATTCCGCAACTACGGCCCCCTCAACGCCTCGAAGGCCCAGGTATTGATGGAAGTCAGGGAGCAGCTCCCTAGGCCGGAGAGGATGCGCACACATCCCGGGAAGCGCAACCCCAACAAGTTTTGCCTCTACCACCGCGACCACGGCTACGACATAGAGGAATGCATCCAGCTCTGGGACGAGATCGAGGAGCTCATTCGGCGAGGTCGACTCGACAGGTTCATCCGACGCAGGCCTGAGGGTAGAGGAGATTGGCCAAGGGCCCTTCTGCAGTCTAAACCACCAAGAAGGAAGGAGCAACCCGGGGACCGGCCTCCCATCGGGACCATCGACTCCATCACTGGAGGGCCTCAAGGAGGAGCGGACCACCCACGACCGTGGAACTCGGAAAATCTGTAAATGTATCACTTACGATTTCACCTTGAATCTAAATTTCTTTCTACTTGACGTACTCTTCCAATCTGGCGTGGATTTGTTACGACTGGATATGACCCCTCCAAACATTTGAAGCAAAGTTATGTTGGGAACGGGGGAGAACCCCGTCCTAACATACCTAAAATGAAAGTCCGACTATTTTGAAATCGGATGGGGGGAGAGGCCTTACAGCACCCTAATGTGCCCCCACAGCCGTGTCAGGAACAGGAGGAGAACTTCGTCCTGACATGAGCAAAGTCAAAGGCCCGGTTCTTTTAGACCGGATGGGGGGAGAGGCCTTACAGTGCCCTAATGTGCCCCCACAGCCATGTCAGGAATAGGAGGAGAACCTCGTCCTGACATGAGCAAAGTCAAAGGCCCGATTCTTTTAGACCGGATGGGGGGAGAGGCCTTACAGCGCCCTAATGTGCCCCCACAGCCATGTCAGGAACAGGAGGAGAACCTCGTCCTGACATGAGCAAAGTCAAAGGCCCGGTTCTTTTAGACCGGATGGGGGGAGAGGCCTTACAACGCCCTAATGTGCCCCCATAGCCAGGTCAGGAACAGGAGGAGAACCTCGTCCTGATATGAGCAAAGTCAAAGGCCCGATTCTTTTAGACCGGATGGGGGGAGAGGCCTTACAACACCCTAATGTGCCCCCACAGCCATGTCAGGAACAGGAGGAGAACCTCATCCTGACATGAGCAAAGTCAAAGGCCCGGTTCTTTTAGACCGGATGGGGGGAGAGGCCTTACAGTGCCCTAACGCGCCCCCACAGCCAAGCTGGGAACGGGAGGAGAACCTCACCCTGGCTCGAGCAAAGTGGAAGGCCCGGACTCCTACGGGAGCCGGGCTCCATCCACGACGCCAAGGAAGACTCCATCCGGACTCCTACGGGAGCCGGGCTCCGTCCACGACGCCAAGGAAGACTCCACCCGGACTCCTATGGGAGTCGGGCTCCGTCCACGATGCCAAAGAAGACTCCACCCGGACTCTTACGGGAGCCGGGCTCCATCCACGATGCCAAGGAAGACTCCACCCGAACTCCTACGGGAGTCGGGCTCCATCCACAACGCTAAGGAAGACTCCACCCGGACTCCTACAGGAGTCGGGCTCCATCCACGACGCCAAGGAAGACCCCACCCGGACTCCTACGGGAGTCGGGCTCCACCCGCGACTTCTGCAGCAAGGACTGATGGTGGCGAAACCCGGTCGCCCAACAAGATCGGACGAAAGAAAAAAGCCCTTCAGCGGCACCTCCTCGCTTCTATGCAACCCCGCGAAAAGCGGGAGAAGGGCCCTCACTCTGAGAAGAGGAGGAAAATTAAAAAGGAAGGATGACGAACTACGACGGGAACAGATGAAGGATGAACCACACCAAAAGACCTAAAGGGCTTCATCCCGACTGAAACAGGGAGTTCCTACCGAACACCCCCGGCCTCTAAAAAGACTTCCGACATCGGTTAGGAAGACAACGACATCCCCAAAATAATGCGGAGCCCGGACGGCCAAGCTCGGGCTTGCGGCCATGTACGATGAGAAAGGCGAGCTAACGCATCGATGATCGGGCGCCCCCCCCCAACGACGTCTACATCAGACAAGTCAAACGACAAGAAAAGTTCGACGAATGGCAATTTAGTGCAACGCACGGATGAGGTAACACAAAATGCCCTTTTCATTCCATTTTCGATATACATGCTACAAAGCCCGGAAGGCCAAGGAAAGAAAGGCAAAACGACAAAAAGGGAAGTAAATACATGAAAAGACAGAAAGATGAAAAGAGCTCTAAGGAGGCCCTGCTCCCTCCGACCTAGAATTATCTACTCCATCCCTTAACCAGGACTGCCTTAGATTCTCAATTTCTTCTTCTAGCTCTCCCCTTTTCTGCAGCACGTCCTGGAGCGCCCGATGAAGTCGCTGGCTCTCGGCCTCCGCCTCTCGATGCCTCTTCCTCAAGACCTCGGATTCTGCCTCTGCGTCCGCGACGGCCCGCTGCTCATATGCCAGTTGGATCTTCAATTGTTGCAGCTCAGCCGTCTTTTCCCCGAGGGAGACAGAAATCCCCTCAATGGTGCCTCTTAGGGCTTGGAGCTCATCAGAATCTCGGGCGGAAGTAAGCTGTGCCCTGCTGGCCAGCTGCCTCTAGAGACGGACGACTTCGTCGGCCGCCGCCCTGAACCTCCCTTTATATTCTTCCACCTACCTGCGCCAGCTAGCCCGATGCACGTCGTGGCTCACCTCGGCATCCTGAAATTGCCGCTGAAGGTCAGAGACCTTCTTCGACCACTCTTGGTCACTGTCGACCCGGGCCAAGAGTCGAGATGAATTTCCTTCCAACTGGCCGATCTTCTCCTTCGCAGCTGACAGTTCCACCTTGAGGGCGCTGATCCTGGCGGCCTGGGCCCAAATTCGATCGCTGGCGCTCTTCTTGCATTCCTCAAGTTCCTTCGTGAAGTCCGCCTTCCTACGGCTATACTCCATGATCCCCTTCACGTGGAGATTTCGAAAGTGGGTGGCCTCAGCGGTGGCTTCAGAATGACCTTCTCTCAATCTGCGGAGCTCGCCTTCCATCTTCTTTAACTTCTTTGTCAGGTGAAAGACTTCCTTCTTCAGCCGCTGGATCGTCGATTTCAGCGGGACCCCCAGGGGCAGGGGGAGTGCTTCTGCAGGACACTGCCATCGGAAGGCAAAAGCGTCAAAGCACGACTCATTGCAGGAAGGAGAACAGAGAGAAGGAGGGGGGGAAGAGAAACCGTCCACAACAAGAAATTCAACTTTATTGATTGGATGATTTTTGAAGACAAACAGAAAAGAAAAATTGCGACGAAATAAAGGTACAAGATCGGAGGTCTCAGACCTCGGGGGCGGGGGGTGGAGAACTCGGCGTCCCCGGCAAGGGGGCTGCGATAGCAGTGGCGACTGGCGAGGGATCGGTCTCGTCTTCAGACTCCTCGCCTAGGAAGCTGAGGTCGAGCTCTGGAAATTTTCTGGCCACCTTTTCTTGGCAGAGCTCGAACCCCTTTATGAATGCTTCCTGGCCAAATTGGACCTTCAGGTCTCTCATCTCCGCGGAGGCCTTGAATTCCTCTACCGTAAGGACTCTGGCCTCCGAGACCAGGACCGGAGTTTGCTCGATCAAGTTGGCGATCTCGGCCTCCACCTTTCTCGTCGATTCCTCCAAGGTCTGCCTCTCCTCCTCCCGGGCTCGTTTCTCTCTTTCCAAGGCCTCCTGGAGGGCGACTACTTTGGCCGTCTTTGCTTGGAGGCGAGCAACCTCGGCTTGACAGCGTTCCTCCACCTGGAGGACGTCCCTCCTCGCATGGCTCGCCACCTCGATATAGGCGAGGAGCTGGTGCCCAATCTGCAAGGGCGGCTAGGGAATTAGAATAAAGACCGAATAGCCATGAAGATGAAGATTCGCTTACCTCAAGGAAGGACCCCAAGGAGTCCCAGGCCCGCTGCTCAGGATCGGCGCGGTCGATCCTCTCAACGACGTCAGGCAGAATGCAACCATCGATCAATCGCCTGATCAAGTCCCTATCATTGAAGGGATTCTCCGACCCCTCTTCGGAGCAGAGGGACTCGTTCGCAGCAGTTCGGCGGCTACTCGCCCTGCTTGCCACCGATTTCCTTCTTTTCCTCTCGCTATGGGCGCCTCCGTGGGGCGGACCCCCGAAATGGGGGCCCCAGTCGGCGGACTCCTCGAGGAGGCCCGGGGAGCCGTTGGCTCGGCATCCGAGGGAATGTCGATGGTCGGGGATACCTGGACGGGTGCAGCTAAGCTCGACTCCTCTGCCCTGGCCCTCTTCACCGATCCGGAGGTCGCAGCACCCTTTCTCTTGTGGGCCCTAAGGCCCATGGCAAGCATCCGCGCTGCTTCGGCGTCCATTCCTAAAAAAAAAAAAAAAAGAGAAAAAGAGAGAGAGAAAAGGAAAGAAGAAAAAGAAGCAAACCAATCAATCAAGAGTCAAAAAAAAAAGAAAAAAAGAAAGAAAGAAAGAAACGGAGGGGAAAAAGAGAGAGAAGGAAGAAGAGGTAAAAAGAGAAAGGAAAAGGAGAAAGGCATGAAAAGAGAAGATAAGGTAAAAGATGAATACTCGCTGGATCCTGAGGACTCAGATCGATGTTGAAAAGAAATTGCTCCCTCAGAAGGTTGGAAAGGGAAGGAGCGGAGTAAGCTAGAAGCTTCCGGACAGCCTGGAGGTCATCCTCCCCCAGGCTGGGGGCCCGGCGGACAGAATCCCTCAGAGAGCCCCAAGGGGGCAGGCCCAGTCTCAAGGTCGGGCAGTGGACGAAGAGATATTTTCTCTTTCAATTGTGGATTGAAGAAGGGGCGCCTTTCAGCAACCCCTTCTTGCCGAACTGGGGGGAGAAGTACCACCAGTCCTTCGCCGAAGGATGGCACTTAAAAGTGTAGAAGTGCCTAAACAGGAAGAGGGACGGTTGGGCCTCGACTACGTGGCAAAGGGAGAGAAATCCTATCAAAAACCTAAAAGAATTCGGGGCCACGGAAGCCAAGGAGATGTCTAAGAAGCGGAAGAGGGCAACAACAGAGGGAAGCGGAAGCCGGAGTCCGGCGCGGAATGCTTCCTGGTACAGACAAAAATGATCGGATGGGGGAGTGCTGGCCCGGTCAGAAGGGTCAGGCAGCTCCAGGTCCCGGAGGAACTCCATACTAAACCCTTATCAGAAGGAGTTCCTCCGAGGTCAGGGAACATGGAATGGCGCCCGGTGCAAAAACCGGGTGGAGCCCAGCCCCAGACGCAGGTTCGTCTACAGAGTAGGGGACCTGGGGGTTTGAGGCGGAAGAGCTCCCGGAACTGCAGGGAGCGGAAGAGCCGGACGACATTTCGGGTAGTTTCGAAGGAGGGCTCTAAAGGTCCCTAAGAAGGCGGATGGGATGGGGGATGAGAGGCCACAGGAAACTAACTCGGAGGGATGCAAAAAAATAATGACAGAGAAGAAGTCCCTAGGCGGTGGGAAGAAGGTTGAAGGTGCTGGAACTAACCTATATCGCTCTGAGGGACCAGAGGGACGAAGACAGGGACGATTTGGAAGACACCTACGGCTCGAGAAGATGCCCACTGAAACAGGGCTCTCGAAGAGAAGGCAGACACTGATAGAAACTCTGGAATGGAATAGGGCACCTAAAGGTGGGAGGACGGGTTTAAATAGACCCTAGGATCCGGCGCCATAATGATCACGAATCCCCCCAAGCCAGTCCACACCCAGCACATGTCCCACTCCCCCCGATAGGCGGCTAAAAGCGGCTGATGGATCAGCAGGGCCATTATGGCATCGTACCTGGGCCAGTGTACCGATGAAAATTTTGAAGGGTCCCTTCGTATCACCCCGATCCGAAAAGACTCCAGCACGCGCACATTTAATTCCAAAATATCTGGGGGCGGCAGTGCGCAGGATTCGAGGGGACGGTTTCGGCTGTGCCCATCTCTCTGTACATTCTTCATTCGAAATTTAAACTCGGAAGTAGGGGGACTGGTGTTGGGTATAAAATACCCACAGCCGAAGTCCTCAGCAGAATCAACCCCAAGGGGGACTTCGCCCGGACTCCTACGGGAGCCGGACTTCGCCTTTAACTTTAATTGCAGGAAGACTCCGCCCGGACTCCTACGGGAGCCGGGCTTCGTCCTCGACTCCAACGGCTGCAGACAGACTTCGTCCGGACTCCTACGGGAGCCGGACTCCGCTGATAACTTCAACCGCAAGTAGACTCTGCCCGAACTCCTACGGGAGCCGGGCTCCGTCCTCAACATCAACTGCCGGTAAGCCTTGTCCGGACTCCTACGGGAGCCGGACTTCGCCTTTAACTTTAATTTCAGAAAAACTCCGCCGGACTCCTACGGAGCTGGGCTCCGTCATCAACATCAACTGCCGGTAAGCCTTGTCCAGACTCCTACGGGAGCCGGACTTCGCCTTTAACTTTAATTGCAGGAAGACTCCGCCCGGACTCCTATGGGAGTCGGGCTTCATCCTCGACTCCAACGGCTGCAGACAGACTTCGTTCGGACTCCTACGGGAGTCGGACTCCGCCAACAACTTCAACCACAAGTAGACTCCGCCCGAACTCCTACGGGAACCGGGCTCCGTCCTCAACATCAACTGCCGGTAAGCCTTGTCCGGACTCCTACGGGAGCCGGACTTCGCCTTTAACTTTAATTGCAGAAAAACTCCGCCCGGACTCCTACAGGAGCCGGGCTTCATCCTCGACTCCAACGGCTACAGACAGGCTTCGTCCGGACTCCTACGGGAGTCGGACTCCGCCGACAACTTCAATCGCAAATAGACTCCGCCCGAACTCCTACGGGAGCCAGGCTCCGTCGCCAAATTCGACTGCCGGTAAGATCCGTCCGGACTCCTACGGGAGTCGGACTTCGCACCTGACTTTAGTTGCAGGGGACTCCGCCCGGACTCCTACGGGAGCCAGACTCTGTCATCAGCTCCGACCGCTGCCGAACTTCAGCCGACGGATCTGCACTCCCAGGCAGGCCACAATAACGGTCACGATCCTGCTCCACTTTCTACGGCGGATTCCGCGTAGCTCCATCACTCCCTGACAGGCCGCAGTAACGGTCACAGCACTGCTCCACTTCCTACGATGGATCTCGCGCAGCTCCACTACTCCCTGGCAGGCCACAATAACGGCCACAATCCTGCTCCACTTCCTGCGACGGATACCGCGCGATTCTCCTATCTGCTGGCAAGTCACGACAACAGACGCCGCTCTACTCCCCGCGGCAGACTCCACGTGGCACACCCCGGTGATAGCCACGGGTCCACTCCACTGCCCTTCGCAGCAAACTCCGCCTGATCCTGGGCAGCCCACTGCCAGACGGTTACAGATGTCGCTATCAGGCTACTGCCCCCTCCGCCTATAAAAGGGGGCTCCAGATATGTTATTCGATAAGCTTTCATCTTTCATCTAAAAACTCTGCTAAATTCTCCGTTCGAGCACTCCATTCTTGTTGAGGCAGAGAACTGACTTGAGCGTCGGAGGGTCTTGTCGGAGCAACCCCACCTCCGGTTTAGACTTCCTTTGCAGGTCCCGGCGGCGACCGCGACTTCCGCAACTCCAGCTTCTCCGGCGCAAGCGGATTTTTGCACCAACAAGTCCATTTTTAATCTAACCTTAGGTCTAACCCAATTAATGGACCTAATTTTTACTAACTCATTAACCCAATGTGTTATGGTTTGTGTCTTAGATTCTTCAATTCACATTCCTATAACCTAATCAAACAACTTCTTAATTCTCAATTAAGTTTTGGGCTGAGGGTTGGGGTTCGGCTTTTCGAAAATAATTTTTATGTTTGTAAAATATTATTACAATATGATTCTTCCAACCAAGTTGCATGTTTGATTCATAATCAAAATGCAAGTGAAATAAGCATGAAACTACTTTAAATCTAATCTAAACAGGTTTATGTAATTGAAACAATTTCAACTTTAAACTACGCAAATTTTCCAAACAAATATATTATGGTTTTTTATGCAAAAATTATTAATAAAGAAATTTTATTTTAGATTTAAATATCTTTTAAATCTAATAAATTATAAATTTAATCTAGATCACATCTAACAAATTTATGATTAAAAATAGATCAACACGAACTAGGACAACCTTTGCACTGTAAGGGGTAAACCTTACAGCAGGACAACCTACAGTTTGTGATTGATCTAAAAATTTTAATTTTAGATTTAACAATCATATTATAAATTAGATCTGATCTAAGAAATAATCTAAGTATATATAAATAATCATATAATAAACAACCTTGCTCTGATACCAATTGAAGGAACCAAATCTACAATTTTAGGATTAGATTTTGAAACTTTTTCAAGATCAGACAGCAGAAGACTAAAATAAATCAAAATTTATCTTATAAAATCAGAGAATCTCTAGATCTAAGATCCTATTACATGATTATTACATGATATTAAATCAAAAATTAAAATATAAAGAGCAAGAACTACATGTTGATCATATCAACATGTTGCTATACTACATCTAATGTATGTAAAATATAATAGATCAGATCTATTACCTTGCAAGTTAGATGTTTTAACTTTGCTGATCTGAACTTGAGGATGATATTATGAGCCGCACATACATCCGACCTCTAAGAGTCATCCACATGAGCCCATGAATCACGATTAGAAGTCCTGATCCAGAAAATCAGCACAGTATGCTAGTACTGTGCTGATCCTTCTTCAATGGTCGATCAGATGCCTCCTTCTTCTTGATTTGGACTCTTCCAAAGATGAGAAGTAGGAGAAGGAGCTTTAGATGTGAGACACTCTCAGAAAACTCATAGATAGAGGAAGGAAAGAGGTGAACTCAGCAACCCTAGAAGAAGACCCTCTTCTTCTTCTCTTTGCTCTAATCCAGACACTTAGTTTTGTGTCTATTATATCTCTACACCCCAAAACTCTTTCTCTCTAATTTTCACATGCCCCAAAGATCTCTCAATGCTCTATAATCCATGAAAATCTCAAGAAGAAATTTATCTTAAATAATGAGATATGAAGAATTCTTGTCTAGGTCAAATATCTAGTCAAGAAAAATCCAAACAGGGCAAGACAAGGGGTGCCCAACTCATGGGCACCCCCTCTTTCTTTTTCTACCATGGATCACCAGCAAAGGGTGCACAATATGTGCCATAAAAGCTATAAAAATCTTTAAAAAAATTTAGATAAAATCAGTGCCATAAGGAAAGAGTTTTTGGTTTCCTAAAATTCTATCTCATAGAATTTGAAATCCAAACTAATTCCTACTTTGACTTGGTCCACAACCACATTCTATGCAAGAGAGAAAAAATGGAAAGCTTTGGGTGTGCATGAAGGTTTGGGAGAGAAGGTTTTGTCACACAAAATAAGAGAGAGTGGGCATAGGGGGCTAATGTGGCGCAAGGTGGAATCCTAGTCTTACTAGGATTCAATCTATGACTTGTTCAAATTTGGTTTCTCAAATCAAATCAAACCAAAATCAAATCAAACCAAAATCAAATCAATCCAATTAAAATAGATCTTAATCTAATTAAAAATTTAATTTAATCAAATTAAATTAGATTTAAATCTGATTTAATTTTTTAATCGAATTAGAAATTAGGTTGATCCAAGTCCTAATGGACTAGGACTAATTTTTCCTTGCACTTGGCTTATCCAATAAATCAATTGAATTTGATCCAATCAAGTCCAAACCAAATTTAATTAAATCATATTCAATTAGACATAATTTTAGTCTATTGGATCAATCAAATTAAGCCAATTAGCAATTAAATTGCTAATCGATCCTCCTGCAATACTTGCACTAGGTTAAATGTCAATCGTATTGATCGTTTAACCCTAGAACGATTCTTAATCGTTGATCAACCATCCGATCAGATCATGAACTCTAATGTGTGTAACCTCATAGGTCCAAATCTAAGCCGATAGCATAGAAATAAATTTTTATACCAATCGAAGTGACCATCTAGCAATGGTACCCGACGGCTGGATAGGTCGAATGTGTAGAACAACATCCTTAGAACTCATGCAGATATAGTTTCCATATAATTCATCCCCTTGACCAAAATGCTCATAGGATACCTCAGAGTTCAATTGTCAACTCTGATCAGGTTGTCCACATTGTATTTCAAAATATCAAATCCATCTGATGGATTACTCTGGTCAAGGTTTTGCTAAATTGAAATACAGTGACTCATTCTTCTCCAACTCTTGGAGTGGTCAATCCCATTTTGATCATACTCTGACTTCGCAAGTACTTGATTGTACCCAAAAGTTTTTCATCACTGAATTAAAAATTCAGTTAGTCCAGTACCAAAGCACAGTGAGTTGCTTGCAAGTCACTAAGACGATCTCAGGTCTAAGGGACACTTATACCTATATCCCATCAGAGACATTCTCAATAGCAGAATACTCTGGAGTTGATCACGTTCAATGGCGATGTACCCTTACATCTCACCTGTGTGCCATACCAGTGTCTCCACACTCTTTGGTTAAGAGGACAACCAACCATATGGCCTACAGTGACCTATGCTCGATAGAAGCTGTCGTCCTTATTAACAGCCTATCATTTGGTCGTGAATAGTTTTAAAGACTATTCGATAAATCCTCTGTTTATCGAACTTAAATAGTCCTAAGGACTTCATCACAACAACAGAGTTCATTAGAAGATGAAAACTTATGATAAAAATGCTAAAAATATATTTTATTTATTAATAAATCAATTATAGTACATAGTTGCTCAACCATCAACAGGTTGACGATTGACTTTTGGGACATATTTCCCAATACCAATGAGCCACACGGACGCTTTCATGGCCCTACGATGACCGCACTGGGCCACCGATGGCCTCCGACATGGATCGACACTCCCCCTCTCCTCCTTTCTCTCCTTCTCTTTTTCTCTCTTTCTTCTCCAGCATTGACATATGCCATTTTCCACATCGTTTCGATTTTCCATCGGTCTGGTTCGTCCCATTTTGAATCGTTCGGTTCGAGACGATTCCAAGAACGCTGCTTTCAAATAATTTTTTTTTCATCTATTGAAATTTTTAATTTTTTAAATTTCTCTTTTAATTTAGTATTTTCTTCTATTAAGGATTTTTCAAATTTCAAAAAAAAAAATTCTTCATCTACCATTTTCTTTTCTTTCAAAAGATCTTCTTTTTCAATCAAAATTTTATTTTTCTCTTCAGCCAAAGATAGATACTTCTTGAGTTCTTTATTTTTTAGTCCTATCTTTTTATATTCATCCATAAGCTCATAAAAAGTATCAAGTAATTTTTTAAAAGTAAATTTGAAAGAGTTTTCAATATTTATCTTATTGTTTTGAGCCATGAGGCAAAAACTTGTAATGCTTTCTTCCTCATTTTCCTTTTTATTACTTTGCTCCCCCTTAATCGATGCTTTCTTTTTTCTTTGCTTCTTCTTCTTCTTCTTTTCATCCTCATGAGCCATGAGGCATAAGTTGGGATGAGCTTTTTTATCTTCTTGAGATCTTGATTTCATAAGTCATTTTCAATTTTTCTCAAATTTGACTTGCTCTCTTATAAGTCATTTTTAATTTTTCTCAAATTTGTTTTGCTGAAATGCAAGAAAAAATTATGTTAAATTCATTTTTATCTAAAGAGTAATAGAGCATATTCATAACCTTACCATTCAAATAGACCACTTCTTTATTATTAATCATTGCATTGAGTGTGTGTGAGTCATTGACTATAATTTTTCATATAAACTATAATCATGTGCTTGTATAAAAATCTTCATTCTAGCTTTCCAATAGATATAATTAGATCTATTAAAAAGGAGAAGTCGATCTATAGAATGGCCTTCAATCAAACAAGATTCAATTTGAATTGCCATGATCTTTAACTCAAGACTGCTAGGTCAACAAACAATATTAGAACATTTACTCTAATACCACTCATTACCCAAAAAGATAGCAACCCAAGAAGGAGGGTGAATTAGGTTCCCAAAACTTTTTAGCCAAATTAAATCTTAAGCAAGATGTGCTTTAATTTAAATGTAACTTGAGTGATTGTGAGATAATTACAATATGTAACAGTGGAAAAAACTTAATGAATGCAAGATATGAAAGTAAAGCAACTAAAGCAAGCCACACTACAAACATAAATTTATAGTAATTTGGTGCAATCCACACCTACGTCCACTCTCCAAGCTTTCCTTGAAAATTTTACTATAATCCCTCTGATTACAGTATATTTATTTTTTCAGACTCATAAATAAATTCAGTTGATTTTTTGAGATCATGAATCAAAATCTTACACCGATAGTTTTTCGGACTCACTATCAACTCAGTTGATTTTCTGGACTCACTAACCAAAATCTTACATAAATATTTTTTGAGATCATAATTAAACTTAATTAATTTTTTGGACCAACTACTAAAACCTACAACATCCAATTAAGGCCTTGGACGAGCCTTAACCCCAAGTTTCTTTCTCCCAAAGAAACTTGTAAAGAAACAAAAATGCAAGTATAAGAAATTTCAGTACAAAACAAAAATAGAAAAATGAACTCTTTAGATGTGAAGAAGAAGCTGAATGATTGGCTCTTTTAAAGCTTGATCACTTTTTTTTGAAGCTTAAGAGGATGCTAGAGATGGTCGTGAAGATTGCTCTTGAATGCTTGCAGAAATGTGTGCACAATTTTTCTCTCTTTCTTTTTTTGGATATTCAATGAAACTCCCATAATTTCTAAATGATTCTCTATTTTTAATCCACTAGCCTTCTTTTTCTTTTGATTCTCCACCTTTAAATAGGCTTGACAATGGCTGAAGAATAAGTTTGGACCGTTGGAGGGCTTGAACTAGCTATTGGAGCCAAAATCTAGCTATTAGAGAAGTACAGAAAACTAACCGTTATAGCTTGTCCCGTGCTTCGAGTCGACTCAATTTTTTTTGAAGTCGACTCCATTTGGCCACGAGTCAACTTGAGTTCCTCATGAGTCAACTCGGCTATAGGACCTGAAAAATTATTCTCTATCTTCTGAGATCGAGTCGGCTCAGATTTTTTTCGAATCGACTCGCCTGTGTGCCATCGCATTACCTACGTGCCAGAATCGACTCCTTTTATCTTCGGATTTGCTCCACTAAGTTAGAAACTCAAAAATCCTTCTTTGATTTTTTTGACTTAGTGAATTTTCAAGAGATCTTTTTCATGGATTATTTCTTCAATTAGAACATCTGAAAAGATCTACATTCATTCTTAAAATATATGGTTATATCCATAATTATTCAATATTTTATAATCATCAAAATCAAGCATAGAATCAACAGATAGATCTCTGATGACTTTTTCTTATCAAAAATCTTTTGTGGCAACCTCAGATGCGTACTTAGCACAAATTTTGCATAGATGATGAAACCAACATTTAAGTGGTATTAAAATTTAAAAATATATGGATAAGACCAATGATGTGGAGCCTTTCCTTTCTTTTTTTCTCTTTCTTTGATTTTTGAAATTCTTTCTTCATCCCTTACCAGAGAAATTGGCATCGCAAGCTAACAAAAGAAACACACCTCCCTATTCTTCATGGCCCTATCCCCCCTCCACCCTTTCTTCTTCGACTCTCATATCTCCACCTCATTGAACTCTCCCCACATCCACCCCCTCCTCAAATCTCTCATCTCCCATCTCTCTTCTTTTCATTCCTTCAAAATCCCAATGGAAAAAGAAGAGAAAGAAAGAAAGCCCCTTCCCCTCTATGCCCCATCCTCCTCCCCCAACCCTATCTTCTTTATCTCTCACCACTCTATCTTACTGAACTATCTCCATCCACCCCTTCCTAGATGATCTCATCTCACTTTTTGTATGGCCCAAAATCCCAATGGAAAAAAAAAAAGAACGAAGAAAACCCCTTCCCTCTATGGCCCTGTCCTCCTCGTACCCCCTCCCCCCTCAATCCTTTCTTTTTTATCTCCTATCACTCCATCTCGCTGAACTCTTCGGACCCACCCCCTCTCCAAATCTCTCATCTTCCATTTCCCTTCTTGTCATTCCCCAAAACCCTAATGGAAAAAGATGAGAAAGAAGAAAAGCCCCTTCCCTCGATGGTCCTATCGTCCTTCTCTGCTTGGCTCTTCTCCTTCACTCATCTCCTATCACCTCCTCCCAACTCCTCTCATGGCACCGACGTAGATTTTGTCGTTTTCTCCTTCCATTCCAACTCTCATGTTCTCAAATAACAATTCCTCTCAACAAGAAGGAAGAAAGAAGAGAAGTCGAAAAATAATCAGAGAAGAAGAAAAGCAAATAGGATTGGAGAAGAAGAAAAAAAAATATTTCCAACATCGTTGTTTTTATCACATCAATGATATTTTTAAATTTTAATGCCACACAACTATCACGTACACACCGATGGTTGCTATATCAAACTTTCAATGAGAAAAAGCTGTCGGAATTGCATCTGAGGACGATATTACAATGATTCAGATAGTTCAGGGATTAAACTTTAGATTTTTATAGTTTAAAAATTTTCTAAGAGTATCCGACTTAGTTAAAATATCAAAAATATAACTTATCCAAAAAAAAATTATCTATATAAAATAATAAATATCACCATAAATATACTGCTTATGAAAGATTTTATTTCAGTGAATCCATTGCCAACTCTAACTCTAACCCGGACTCTGCCAATGAAACCAAACGATCACCGAGCAAAGGTAACCCCAGTGGACTCGCTGCGACTCCAGCAACTGGTTTCGAGCTTCCTTGTCAGCTTTCGGAGTTCCGTGGGTGGATGAGTAAAATATTCGGGACCACCACTAGACCAAGCAGCTTTATTCCGACAAAATTATGGCGACCCTCTCTTACCGGAGATGCTGGCTCCGCAACATGATCAACAGGTCCCGGCCACAAGACGGATTAAATTCTTGAAGCTGATGTGTGAGCCAAAGGATCATCGACAAGAATGTGTCTGGCTGCAAATATCCAATCAAATATTTTCACTCGGGTGGCTCAAAACTCCAAAACCAGCGTCCATCACACAAGGCAGGCACCCGACTACAGGGCAACAGTGTGGACACGTACACCCTCCATACACCATATGAAAACAACGGCTCCCCAGCATGCGCTTTCCTTCCCCACCCATCTCCCTACCTGCTTTTGCTTCCACGCGCTACACTATAAATTAAGTATCATTAGTGGCCTTTCCGGGCCACAAGCTCTTGAAACAAGAACCAAATAGCAGCAGCAGTGGAAAGAGGATCCAATGCCAGCACCAGAGAGTATTCAATTGGAGGATCTGAGGAAGCCCAGTGGCCGTGATGCAGCTTCAGAAGATTCAAGTGGAGAGAAGGCACGGTGCTCGGCGTCCGAAAAACGCCAGACGGACACCTCAAGTTACCAATCTGGCTGGGAAAAATGTGGACGAGAGAGGCTAAGAGGGCATAGGTTTGAGATGGCCAGGAGTATTTGTATACCAGATACTTGGGGGCAGGAGGGGCTGCTGAAGGATGGAGAGATTGCTCAGCTTCAGTACCTCCGTCCCCAACGGAATAGAATCAGCCCGTGAGGCGTTGGTTGAGGAGTATCGAAGGGCAAATTCTGGCTGGTTAAAAGTAGAGAGTCGCTGTTGAATTGGAGCTGTGAGGGCCACCGATATGGTATCGATTTTAGGTTATTTTTACTGGATGTACATTCTAAAAACTAATATAACATATATTATAATTTTTTTAAGATATATTTTTATATTTAAATTATTAATTTATCAATAAAATGGGTATTTTCTATCTATTTTTATGTAATATATCCAAGAATCATCCAAGAAATTAATAACTTAAGATGCTGCTTGGTAGGGGATGATATTTCATATCACCTCAGCAACGTGAGTTAGATGGTATAATCATCTTATTTAGTATTGTAAAATTCCATCCAGTGATGAAAGATCTAGTGATAAATTCGATAATAGCATCATTGCACAATACAATGATGCTATCGCCACACATACTCCAGGTGATAGCACATCTCGGGCACTGTACTGAAATAATTTAGGAACAAAAATATCCCTAGTTAATAAATTGAAAAAAAAAATTCTCCTCATCTTTTTTTTTATAGATGCTTATTTACTAGATATGTTTTTTATTTTTATCAGTAGGTTTAGTTAAATGATATAGATATCTTTTATTTATTTATTAGACACTTATTTTATTTTTATAAGTAGATACGGTTAATTAACATGAATGGATCATTGTAAATTCTTCATGCTTTTTTTTTTCTCAATTTATTTTGATGGGCTAAATCATTCCTAATGGACAGCTCTGATATTGATGGTCAAAATTGGCTGAGCCTAGTCAAGTCTGATTATATATAATATTATCGTAATATCATTTTAATAGGTTTATCAAAATAAATATCTATAATAATAAATAAATAAATAAATAAATATTATTATTATTACTACAGCTACATATTTTTGTGAGGAGTTATAAATAAAAAATATTTAATCAAGTTGTAGAGTAATTATTATGTACTAATATATAAGGCTATTTACGATATTTTATATATTATCACTATCATTATTTGGTGATATACCAAACACGGTGAAATTTTATTTTCAGTGATATACAAAATAAGCTGATTGTATATTACCTCAGTATTTGTGCATCATCCCAGTGATCAGATCACTCTAGTGATTATACCACCAATGATATACCAAACAGCACCTAAAGATATATATTCCTAAGAGTTGAGAATTAGAGACATATGTGATCAATTTTTGAATTGCTCCCGATCGATGGATGATCATGAAAATAATGATTAATCTAGTTAGATCGGCTCATGGATCGCTTCTTTGGGGATAGATGAGTCTTTAGTCTACAATGTGAAGAAACTGAGCAAGAGTGCGGGTTGTTGTTAGAGAACATTAGTATTGAGTGAGACCATATGAAAGATCATATGAATATTTACTCACTCATCAATGATCTTCTCGATGCTGTAGTAGTATGAATGGTTCTTTGACCTACGATGTCTGGGCTGCTCACAGTAGGGTTCTATAGTTTGACTGTACAAAAATATGACCTCTTAACCACTTGAGTTCTTGTAGTGTATGGTGGCTGTAGTAGGTTTATTATAGGAGTAGGGTGCGCACCTAAATGGGATCTATTGATTTTAGTAGATAAGAAGCAGTCCTATGGGATTTGAGAAGCTAAGTCCTTAAGTCTGTGGCCACAGCAGGATGGTTGACGGAAAGAAGTTTTCATAAATATCATGATTTGAACTTAAGCTAATCGAATCTTTTATATGATGGATGCTCGGGTTTGACGAGTCTTCCATAACCTCCATCCTGATCAAGACCACGATAGAGGAACTAAATCACATGATAATTATATCTAGGAGTTCTATTTATTCTATTCTGTTAAGTTACCATCATATGCTGCTAGATGTCACTAATGAATTATAAGAGCTCATTAGGATCATTCTGCATTGATGATCTTTGTTGGATGAGAGTTGGAATTGTTCCAACCTATTGAAAGATATTTCAATGATACTGTGATAGAGATTATAGTATGTCTCACATCAGACAAAATAGAACTTATGGGGTCACACAAAAAAAAAATTTGATTAGATCAAACTATTGGATCATGATCAAATTATCAATATGATTGATGATTTGGATCAATTTGTAAAAGTTACAAGTAAAGGATCAACTAATTATTAGCAAGAAGAACTCAATTTGATATGATCAAGTTGAGGATCAAGTTCTAAATAATTAAATCAAATTTAATTTATTTGGACTTGATTTAATTGAGTCTATTTGGGTATTTGGATTTCAGATTTGAGTTCTAATTGGATTAGAACTAAATCTGAATCGAATTAGGCTTGAATCAAATTCGAATTGAATTCGAATTGAATCTTAATCAAAATCCAATTGAATCAGATGCCAGAGTCCCATCCACCTAGGACACTCTCTCCTCTTTGTCACCCAAAGTGGATGCCAATACCAGACTGGCGTCACACTTGAGGATGGGATAAGGGAGAGGGTGCAAGTTCAAGTGTTGTCGCCCCTCCTTGTTCCTATCCATTTGCCACGCCACCTCTTCATGTGTTCATCTTATCTCCACACCTATTTGGATGAGGATCATTCAAATAAAGATAAGGATTAAGTTCATTTGAACTTGAATCCTTATTTGATAAGGATTGATCCTTATCTCCCCTTGGTCGCCATCTATAAAAGGGAGGGACTTTTGGGGGTGGAGGCTTAAAAAAAAAAGAGTGAGAGTTCTCTTGGGCGTGTGAGTTTTCTTGGAGAGAAATCAGATTGGGTGTGGGATCTCATCCTCTTGGGTGTGAGGCTTTGTGAGAGAGAGATCCAAAAGGGAGAGAGAAGAAGAAGGGAGAAAGTTCTCTTATCACCTATCTTATTTCTTCAATCCTATGCGAAAGGAGTTCACACGTAGATCCTCAAATTATCTTCTATGAGAGTCGAAGAAGAAAATCCAATTTGAAAGAGCAAGATCTATAAGAGAGCTAGCACCTCAATGATCTCGGATGTTTTCAATCTACATCAGATCTGTGTGGATATCCGTAGAGGCTGAACACATGTGCAGCTACATCAGAACTTGTAGACATCCTCAAATCTAGATTTAGAAGAAGGAGTTTAGCACTATAAGTAGGTGATCTGATCATCGTTTTATTTTTGATTTTGAAATCAGATGCATGCTTGTCTTATCTTCATCATATGAACTAGATCTCTAGGTATTAGATAGATCTATGTATGTGTAAATTAAAATAGTTTTAGTCTAATCTTCCACTGCATATTTCAAAAAAAATTAAAAAATCTGCATGCATGACATCTCGAAATCCAATAGTGGTATCAAAGCTATGGATTTATATGCATAAGAATAAGATGAGATCTGATTTCTAATCAAACCTAAAATTAATATATTTATTGGTCCAACATTGGTATGATATGAGATTTTCCTAGCATAATGTTTACCCATTACATTAGAAAGGTTGTCCTATATCGATCTTGGATGATTTTAAAAAATATTTTCAAAGTTTAGATCTGATTTTTATTTATATATGAGATGTATGAATATTTGTTTAGATCTAAAAAGTAATTTCGAGATTATAACATGTTATTTCATACAATTAATTTAGATCTAAAATTTAGAATTTAGATCTGAATTTTAATTTTATGTGTGAGGGATTGGCATGGGTGGATCAAATTGGGTCTTGATTACACTTAGGGTTTTAGATTTGAATATAATGGAACCAAATAGTGATGAGCAGTTGATCAAATCGAGTTAAGAGTTCAGTAGGATTAGGTCAAGATTGCTCAGAATCAAATCAATAGTTGTAGTTGGTCAAGTCGATTGACATCCATATGTTAAATCGATTAACCCAAAGATTTAATTCGACTCAGTGGCTCGAGCCTGAATCACTTAAGCTAATCTATTTGAAATCAATTGACCAATTAGTGTCTTAGGCAAGTGCCTGATTCATAGTTAGTTAATTAGGACCCTTGATCCTTCAAGGAGGTCCCCCCTCCGATCTTCACTTATCTGACTAATTTGATAGATTGTATCTTGAATAAAGTTGTTTGGTGGTTTGATTTAGTCCATACTAATTAGGCTAGTCATTATGGTGACTAATT
The DNA here is from genome assembly GCF_000442705.2 of Elaeis guineensis. Taxonomy (NCBI): domain Eukaryota; kingdom Viridiplantae; phylum Streptophyta; class Magnoliopsida; order Arecales; family Arecaceae; genus Elaeis; species Elaeis guineensis. The sequence goes on along the minus strand of NC_026000.2, from coordinate 110,583,164 downwards.
AGATGAGACCCAAATTAAAATCTTCTCACATAATATTAAGTCTAGCGGTCTTCCATCGTTGTAGATGTATGGATATGTTATTAGTGTTGATTGTCCTCAGCTAGTCACAATGATTCAGTTGCATCAAAAAAATGCAGCCACTCTATTAATAAAGGGTTACTGTAGAGTGAAGATTGGGTTAGACCCAATATCTATCAAATTAGGGACCCAATGATGGCTTCACATTTGCACTTGAGCAGTGGGTCTGACTTAACTAAAAGTGTGGCCAATATCTATTACGTAAGCCCACATGACTTAAAGACCGAATCGCTGCAATATACTTGGAGAAGCATTGAATAAAAATTATCCACTCATCGATATGCATGTTATCAATATCTGTCAGTGAGGTACACGTACATCGGTGGGATCTAGCATCCATTAGAAATCCATGTTGCATTAGGATTTTTGTTTCTCCACCTGAGAAGTGTGAGCGATCCAAAAAAAAATAGTGAGAGCTTATTTGTTTCTAAAAGTCCATAGAATAAATATAAAATTAAGTACAAATGTCTAACTCGAATATCTACTCTCATAGTTTAATCATGTCAACTCCAAACCCTTTAGCTTGTATCCTAGAGGCCAACTGTTTGATCGAAATTAACTTCAAGGACTGGCTCAAAAATCTCAAGATAGTCTTGATTTCAGAAAAGATAGGATATGTACTTGACTAGGACCCTTCTGCTTTGCCAAGCCATCCTAGTGCTGAGCAGAGGGTAGCACAAAAAAAATGGATAGATGATGATAATCGGATCAAGTGCTACATACTGGCTTCGATGATCAATGAGTTGCAAAGCTAGCATGAGCACATGCCAACTACCAGGACAATGATCACTCACCTACAAGAGTTGTATGGTGAGCAAAGCTGTACTACATATTTTAAAGTGTCGAAGAGACTTTTCAATTCCAAAATATATGAGAGGCAATCAGTCCATGATCACTGTTTAATAATGATCAAGGATTGGAAAAGCTTGAGAAGCTCGACTTGACGATGCAGAAGGAAGTGTAGGTAGATCTATTTCTGTAATTCCTTTCTAGTTTATATAGTCAAATTATAATAAATTATCATATGAACAAGTTGGACTACATTTTATCTGAACTCCTCAATACGTTGGTTACTACTGAAAGGACCTTGGAGAGTTCAAAAGGCTCTATTCTTGCCGTAAAGTAGGCACCTTTCTTCAAAAGAAAGTCTTCTTGGAAGAAGAAGAACAAGCCTGTAAAAAAATAGAAGAAGGAGAAAAGGTCGAAGAAGAACACTTCGAAGAAAGCTGCAGACAAAAAAAAAATATTTTATTGTAATACTGACAGCCACTGAAATAGAATTGCCCACTGTACTTAGAAAGCTTGAAGACCAAGAAGGATGACACACCTTCAGAAGGTATGTTTAGTATACTTGTTATTGAATCTAACCTAATAGTTTCCTCTACTTCTAGTTGGATACTAAACTCAGGTTCAAGTGCTCGTATATGTACTTCTATACAGGATCTGATAGAAAGTAGAGGGTTGAGGCATGGTGAGATGATCCTTCGGATTGACAATGGAGCAAGAATTGCTGCAGAAGCTGTTGGAAGCTATCCTCTTCAATTACCGTCAGGCTTTATATTAGTATTAAAAAAATATTATTATGTACTTGTAGTTAGCCAAAATTTGATTTTCATATCTGTACTAGCATAGGAGGAATTTGTTTTCAATTTTAATAAAGATTTTGTTCAATTTTTTTTCAAAATAAATTAGTTGCATGTGATCTTTTGATTGACAGTCTGTATCACTTACATGTTGATGCATGTGTGAACGTAAACGAGCAGATAGGGAGTGCCGTAGGTCATAAACATTTAGAGATGATATTAACCAAAAGTATATGTAGCATCTTAGGTTGGCTATATTGGAGAGGATAGAATAAACAAACTGAAAAATAATGGCATCCTTGGCTCATTAAATTTTGAGTTGTATCCGGTTTGTAAATCTTGCCTTCAAGAAAAAATAATTAAGTTACCCTTTGTAGGACATGAAAAAAGATCCACTAAAATACTTACCCTAATACACCGACGTGTATAGCCCATTTGATGTATAGGCCAAAGGTGGTTATCACTACTTCATTACTTTTATCGATGACTTCTCACGGTATAGGTATGTATTTCTGATAAGACATAAGTCTGAAGCTCTTAAAAAGTTCAAAAAATTCAGAAGTGAAGTACTAAAATAAACACAAAAATCTCTTAAGATTCTTCGATCAGATCGAGGAGAAAAATATCTTAATGGAGAATTTTTGAGTTATCTTAGGAAAAATGGCATAGTCTCATAATGGACTCTTCCTGGTACACCTCAACTCAATGGGGTATCCAAAGAAAAAATAGGATCCTATTAGACATGGTCCGATCCATAATGAGCTTCACTGACATACTCATAAATTTTTTGAGATATGTCCTACTAACGTAATTTACTTATTAAATAGGGTTCTCTCTAAATCTGTTCCTATCATACCGTATGAGATATGACATAGTTAGTCATCCAAGATTTGGAGATATTCACCTATATCAAAAGACAAATGGCAGATAAGTTGGAGACTAGGTTTATCAAAGCTCACTTTATAGGATATCCTAAAGAATCAATAGACGATCATAATGTGATTATGAGTTAACATGCCATGTTCTTTAAAAAATAGTTTATCCAGGATGATGGCAATGGGAGGTTGATTGAGCTCGAAGAGAGTCCCTAAAGAGCAATGAGTTGTAGAACCTGTCGAACCTATTAACACTGAGTCAGTAGTTATTGTTCCTCCATCTCATAGGTCAAGTAGGGTTTCTCATTCTCTTGAAAAATACTTGGGTACACTTACAGAGGATATAAAGAAAATATTCTTCATAGGTAATAAGAGTTATGGAGATGATCTCAAAATCTATGATGAGATGATATCAGATCTCAACTTTGAGAAATAGTTGAATACTATGAAGTTAGAAATTGACTCAATGCATTCGAACTAAGTATGGACCTTAATGGATCCACCAGAGGGTATAGTACCCATTGAGTATAAATAGATCTAAAAAAAAAAATAGGTGCAGATGATAAGGTAGAGATCTATAAAGCTGGCTCATGGGAAAGGTCATCGTCAACGTGAAGGCATTGACTATCAGGATACCTTTTCATCTGTGGCAATGCTTAAATTTATCCGCACATTGCTTGCCATTATAGCTTTTTATGATTATAAGATATGATAAATGATATGAAAACTACATTCCTAAATGGATATCTTGAGGAAGATATCTATATAGAGTAATCTTTGAGTTTCACTTTCAGTGATAGATATCACAAAGTCTGTAAGCTACAAAGATCCATATATGGATTAAAGTAAGCTTCTCGAAGTTGGAATACTCTTTTAATGACGTAATGAAATCATTTGATTTCATCAAGAATGAGGAAGAATCTTGTATACATAAAAAGATCAGTGGAAGCACTATCGTATTCTTTGTACGTGGATGCATACTCCTTATTAGAAATGACATTCTTATGCTGATCTCGGTCAAAAGATAATTGTCCAAAAAATTCTCCATGAAAGACTTAGGGGATGCTCCTATATTTTGAGAATGATGGTCTATAGAGATAGATCACAAAAGATGCTTGGCCTTTTATAGAAAATGTACATAGAGAAGTGCTGAAGAGATTCAGTATGAAAAACTCTAAAAGGAGACTCCTACCCCTTAGACAGAGTATCACTCTCTCCAAGAAGATGTGTCCAAGCATATCAGAGGAAATTGAGTATATGAGCAGGATCTCTTATGCTTCGGCTATAGGAAGCCTCATGTATATCATGTTATGTACTCGACCTGATATTTCCTTGCTGTGAGTGTTACGAGCAGGTATTAGTTGAATTCAAGCGAAGAGCACTGATAGCTGTGAAGAACATCCTTAAATACTTGAGAAGAACTATGAATATGTTCTTTATCTTTGAGGGAGGATTGGAGTTATAGATTGAAGGATACACTAATTCAGACTTTATGTCTGATCCTGATGATAGAAAGTCTACATCAGGGTGTATGTTCATATGCAACGGTGGTGCTACTTATTGGAAGAGTTTCAAGCAACCTATCATTGCTAATTAATGATGAAAGCTGAGTATATTGCTGCCTCGATGCTGTAAAAGAAGCCTTTTGGTATAAGAAATTCATCGTAGAACTTGATGTAATGACATCAAATACCATCACACTGTACTGTGACAACAACGATGCTATAGCACTTGCTAAAGAGCCTAAGCCTCATCAAAGGTCCAAGCACATCAAGCGATGGTTTCATATTATATGCGACTACCTCGAGAAGAAATACATCGAAATGCGAAGAGTAGATTCTATAGGCAATGTAGTAGATCCACTGATAAAGTTGTTGAGCAAGTAAAAGACTGAAGTCCACCTTGAGAAGATGGGCCTTAGGTTAATGGCCAATTGACCTTAGGTCAAGTAGGAGATTATTAGATGTATGTCCTAGAAGCCAATATGGCAGACACATTGTAACTTTTTAGGATATATTTTTATACTTAAACTATTGATTTATCAATAAAATGAGTATTTTCTATCCATTCTTATGTAATATATCCGAGAATCGTTTAAAAAATTAGCAACTTAAAGACACATATTCCTAAGAGTTGAGAATTAAAGATATGTGTGACTAATTCCTAAATTACTTTCGATCAATAGATTATCACGGAGATGATGACTAATTCAATTAGATCGGCACACGAATCGCTTCCTTCGGGATAGATGACTCTTTAGTCTATAGTGTGGGGATACTAAGTGAGAGTATGGATGGTTGTTAGAGAATATCGATACTGAGCATGACTATATGAGAGATCACATGGATATTTTACTCACTTGTCAGTAATTTTTTCGATGTTATAGTGATGTGAATGGTTCTTTGACTTACTGTCATGCCTCCGATCCGAGATTGTGAATCAAGGGTCATGGCAACCACCGTATACTCATAGAAAACTCTTTTCATAAGCATACAAGGTATCTTATCATGCTATCCTGAAACGACAGGAAATAATTAGATAATAATTTAAATCTAAAATATAATGATCTAATTTTTTTTTTTAATATCTCAATAAATTCAACAATGATTCATAGACTTTATATCAAATTCAATAAGTTTTTTAACCTAAAATAAAAGTATGAAGATTCTGCTTCTGATCACTCTTCCATTCATATCTTGTATCATCTTAATTCCTCAACATCTGTAAAAATAGTAAAATAAGAGGTAATGAGCTAGACAGCCCAGTAAGCAATGATCACTTTCAACAGATTTCATCAGGCATTAAACTAAATAATCATTTATAGAAAATAAGCATATAGAGTTCATTAATTCGAAATTAATTTCGATTATGCAACATAATTCATGCCAAATTCATTTCTTTTTCAAAAATTTAAATTTCTTTTAAAATTTTAATTTCTTTCATTCTTTAAGTTTTTTCATCAACCATGAGCTATGACCATATTTTTTTTGTGGCAGGGTCATAACACCGCATATCATCTTACGGTGAGCTGCGAATCATCTGGCAGCAAAGTCCTTTGAAACTACTGGTCTCTCTGATGATTTATCGCTGGTCTCTCTGGTGACATAAACCCTCAGGATAAATCAATTGCCAACGTATATGCCCCATGACGGGGTCCTTTACATAGTCAGGTTGTCAATTCATATTATTCTTATATCAAAATTTTTTATAAATCATATTTTATATTCTAATTTTGATAATAAAATATATAATCATGTAGTATCAAATCAATCAATATAATGCATCATGAATTCAATATGTTCAATCATGCTTCATTATAACATTTCAAATAAGATATTTTTATAATAAAATATCATTCATCCAATTCATGCATCATTTCATAAATCATATCAAAAAATATATTATAATTTATCATAAATCTAGAAAAAATGAAACATTACTTACCTCGAATGCATTCCAATAAATCCACATTATTCTATAATTTTCTTTCAAAATTTTCAGTTCATAAACCATATCACAATATTCGATTATCAGGTGTCAATGATACCTATACGAGATCAAATTCAATAATTAGAAAGAATACGAATATCATATTTCAACGGTTTAGATTGAGTCCGATCATCTAATTTTATCTAATCAAAATCTAATTAGGACATAAACGATCCAAAATTTGACTATCAGATCAAATCGGATTCGAAATGATAGGACCGAGGTTTCTTCATTGGTTTCATAAAATCAAGTAGAGAGAAAAAAATCTTAGAAGAGAGAAATAATCTAGAGAGAGAAAGTAGAGAAAAAAGTAGAGAGAGACTAGAAAGAGAAAAAAATTCTAAAGAGAGAAGAAGAGAGAGAGAGAGGAGAGAGTCTATATTTTTTTTTTTTTTTCTTCTTCTTCTTCTTCTTTTCTTTTTCTTTTTCTTTTTTTTTCTTTTTTTTCTTTTCCTTCCTTCTTTTTCTTTTTCTTTTCCTTCCTTCTTCTTTTCTTTTTCTTTTTCTTCTTCTTCTTCTCGTGGGTTGCTTTGGGCTGAAACAGGGGATCTTAAATCCTTTCATTAGTGTTCGATCGATGGTGCAGCTGGCATGGGGCGGCCGTCGACAGGAGGGGGCGACCCAACGATAAGAGGAAGGCCAAGCCGGTGGCTAGCGACGGCCACCGATGCCCAAACATCCAACGAAACCGAAAACCCTCCCTTTTTCTCAAAGAAATCCAGCGACTCCGGTTGCCGGCGAGCATGCACACCGGCATGGGAAGGAAAGGGGAGAAGAGAGGAAGGAGGAGAAGGCTCACCTTCGATGTCGGCGAGGATTTTCGATGAGAAAATTGGATGGGCACAAGTCGGTCTTCTGCGATAGTTTTCCGACGATTGCCATCGACTAGGTCTCGGGTCTCCGGTGAGAGGGAGGGAGGAGGGTTCTCCTCCTTAAATAGGGTCGGAGGGGGCCTCTTTTTCCGATTCCATTTGGGAGCCGATGAGAGGAGGAAGAAGACTCCCTTTGGGAGTCTTCTCTTTATTTTTTATTTTTTTTTTCATTTGGGCTTTGTGGGCTGGGATTCGTTACTCGAGTCGGGCCATCACATTCTTCCCCTCCAAAAGAAATTTCATCCTCGAAATTTTTCTTGCTTGAGTCTTCATAGGAGTCTTCTTCTTTGTTTTCTTTTTTTTTTTTCATTTGGCTTTATGGGCTGGGATTCGTTACTCGGGTTGGGCCATCACATTCTTCCCCTCCAAAAGAAATTTCATCCTCGAAATTTTTCTTGCTTGAGTCTTCATAGTTTCTTACTTGAATCTCATCCACAAATATTTCAATATTCTAATTCTTGATATAAATTTATTCTTAAATCATTTCATAAGAAAAAATCGTACATCAAATATCGATCTGAAATGAAACTATTTATTTTTTTATTTATCAAGACCAACATCTCAAAGATTTTTAATATTTCAAGATTTCAAAATTATGCTCTCATTCCCTATAAAATAATGTTCAATACCTCATGACTAGATCAAAATCAAATCTATCTCTTGTGAATAGAAAAAAATTAATATCTTAATTCTTGAATAAGAATTTTATTTTTTATCATCATTTATTTATTTTTCAAAATATTAACCATTCTTAATTTCAACCCATTGGGAAAATATACTTCTATGAATCATTTGATGAATCCTAATCAATCAAAATTCAAAAATATTTTTTTTATTCATACTTTCAAAGGTTGAAGATTTATCATTTCAATCTTATTTCCAAACTTTTGATATTTTAATTCTCGATGCAACTTCATCATTAAGTCATTTAATAAAGATTAATATCACTAATGTTGATTAGAATCAATATCACTATTTCTAGTTATCAAAATTTTCTTACTCAAATCCTCAAACTCTTAAATATTCTAATTTTTGAAGCAAATTTTATCATTAAGTTTTTCCATAATAAAAATCAATAACTCAAAAATCGATCTAAATCAAAACTATTATTTTTTCTTATAATCAAAATCAATGTCTCTATTCTAAGTATATCAATTTTCTTTATCTAAACATTAACTACTCTTAATTAATCGATTCATTATCAAATTAAATTATAAATAACTCCAATCCATCTTTTGTAGAATAATCATCAATATCAATAGATAATCTTAATCTTTTCTATTCAGTCAGAGAAATAATAATGATCAAAAGAGTTCAAACTTTAAATTTTATTATATCCTGGAGATAAATATTTGAGTATAATAATCTAAGATCAAAATTATTATTCAATAAATAATCTCAAATTCTTTTTAAAAATAGAGAATTCAATTCTAGGATAGAAAAAATTATCTCTAAATATTCTAATCAAAATCAAAAATCAAGGATCCACTCATCCCAGAATTAGGATGCTATTTTTTTTTTTGGCATAGTAGACGAAAGTGCTATTTTTGAAAATCACATTAGGGATATCCAAAAATTATTCTTTTCAATATCAATGAATTTCTTGTATCAAACCATATCATCTATCATGATTCTTTGACTCAAAGAATCAACATTCCTGACTTATTCAAAGTAATCCAGATCACCATGCTTCCGCTGCACACTCTGTTCTAACAATCAAAATTTTTTAGGTTCATCAAAAATTTTGATCAAATTATTTCTTTATCTTATCAATAGAAAAGATCTAAAATTTTAAATTTCAATTGAAGTCAAAGATTAACTTTCGATTCTCATTCATACTTTTATTGGTGTACAATAATCTTGATTAACCCTTGAGTCCAATATCATATTTAAAACCATCATATAGATTTACTATAATCAATATGAATCAAATCTTAATTCTCATATCAATTCAATTTGATAATTTTCAAATCAAAATCTTTATAAGTCAAATCAACGAAAAAAATCCTTCGATGCTTCACCAAATTTGGATATAATCAAAATATATAAGAATTTTAAATCATTATTTTTTTATTTCTAAAATTTCTATCATCAAGATCTTCAATATCTATCAAATATTCTTTTATAACAATTATACAAGCTTCAAAAAAATCAATTCTCTACTTAATAGATTCAATCAGAGACCTCATTAACAAAAGTAAAAAAAACTCCATATCAATTTTTAAATCCAAAATTTTTAAATTATAAATTCACATGGGTCCCATAGTCTGAAATAAATATAAATCAGATCTTTTTATCTTAATCTAAAGATATCAATCTTTCATTAACAACCTCAACAATAATATTAGAAAATCTCTTGATCAACTTAGATATGAAATCTTTAAATTGAAATTTTATACACATCATGTAGTCTCCAAGAGACATAATAAGATCCATTATTTAAATCTAAGGATGATGATTAAAGATTCCAATACGATGAATATCCTACAATCTCAAAATTAATTTTATCAATAAGAAATAGACTTCTTTGCAATATCTCTAAATATGCATTCATCCTAATATGCCACTTTATATATGATCCACATACCAAGTTCAATTTCGATAAATATTTCAATCAAGCATCATAAAAGACTTTCTTAGTCCATTCTGAAACAACATTTTATTATCAAATCTTTATCTTGCCAATAATAGTCAACTTCTCAACTAGAAGTAATATCATGTATTATTCCACATCGAATTTGAACTTACGATTCACTTGAATAACCAATGATCAAATTAATAACCATAATGCACAATAAAATTTTATGTCAATCCTTTTGTGATTACTTTCGATCAAAATCTAACTAATCATATCATGATCTATAGATTATCCATCATATTTCAAACTCCATATGTCATAATCTCTTATGATCTTTTTATACATAATCTCAATATTTAATAAAAATTATAAAGATTTCTCCCACTACAATCATCAAAGATCTACACCATAATGTCTCTAGTGTCTATCCATTTACACCCATTCTATATCTGATTCTATATTTCATAATTTATCCACTTATGCTCTAATACCACTTTAATTGTCATGCCCCTGACCCAAGATTGTGAATCGAGGGTCATGGCAACCACCGCATACTCATAGAAAACTCTTTCCATAAGCATGCAAGGCATTTTATCATGCTATCCTAAAACAACAGCGAATAATTAGACAATAATTTAAATCTAAAATATAAAATCTAAATTTTTTTTTTAATATCTCAATAAATTTAACAATAATTCATAGGCTTTACATTAAATTCAATAAGTCTTTTAACCTAAAATAAAAGTATGAAGATTCTACTTCTGATCACTCTTCCATTCATATCTTGTATCATCTTAATTCCTCAACATCTGTAAAAATAGTAAAATAGAAGGTAATTAGCTAGATAGTCCAGTAAGCAATGATCACTTTCAATAGATTTCATCAGGCATTAAACTAAATAATCATTTATAGAAAATAAGCATATAGAGTTCATTAATTCAAAATTAATTTCGATTATGAAACATAGTTCATGCTAAATTCATTTTTTTTTAAAAATTTAAGTTTCTTTCAAAATTTTAATTTCTTTCGTTCTTAAGTTCTTTTCATCAACCATGAGCTATGACTATATTTTCTCTGTGGCAGGGTCATAACACCGCATATCTTCTTGCGGTGAGCTGCGAATCATCTGGCAGCAAAGTCCTTCGAAACCGCTGGTCTCTCTAACGATTTATCGCTGGTCTCTTTGACAACATAAACCCTCAGAATAAATCAATTACCAATGTATATGCTTCCATTGATGGGGTCCTTTACATAGTCAGGTTGTCAATTCATATTGTTCTTATATCAAAATTTTTCATAAATCATATTTCATATTCTAATTTCGATAATAAAATATATAATCATGTAGTATCGAAATCAATCAATAAAATGCATCATGAATTCAATATGTTCAATTATGCTTCATTATAACATTTCAAATAAGATATTTTCATAACAAAATATCATTCATCTAATTAATGCATCATTTCACAAATCATATCAAAAAAATATATTATAATTTATCGATAAATCTAAAAAAAATAAAATATTACTTACCTCGAATGCATTCCAATAAATCCACATAATTCTATAAATTTTCTTTCAAAATTTTCAGTTCATAAACCATATCACAATATCCGATTATCAGGTATCAATGATACCTATACGAGATCAAATTCAATAATCAGAAAGAATACGAATATCATATTTCAACAGTTTAGATTGAGTCCGATCAACTAATTTCATCTAATCAAAATCTAATTAGGACATAAACGATCCAAAGTTTGACTATCAGATCAAATCAAATTCGAAGTGATAGGACTGAGGTTTCTTCATTGGTTTCATAAAATCAAGTAGAGAAAAAAAAATCTTAGGAGAGAGAAATAATCTATAGAGAGAAAGTAGAGAGAAAAAGTAGAGAGAGAAAAAAATTTTAGAGAGAGAAGAAGAGAGGGAGAGAGAGAGGAGAGAGTCTATATTTTTTTTTTCTATTTTTCTTCTTCTTCTTCTTCTTTTCTTTTCCTTTTTTTTTCTTTTTCTTTTCTTTTTCTTTTTCTTTTTTTTCTTTTCCTTCCTTCTTTTTCTTTTCCTTTTCTTCTTCTTTCCTTTTCTTTCTTCTTCTTCCTGTGGGTTGCTTTGGGTCGAAACAGGGGATCTTAAATCCCCTCATTGGAGTTCCAACCAGCAGTGCAGCCGGCGTGGGGCGGCCGTCGGCAGGAGTGGGGCGACCCAACGACAAGAGGAGGGCCAAGCCGGTGGCTGGCGACGGCCACCGACGCCCAAATATCCAACGAAACCGGAAACCCCCCCTTTTTCTCAAAAAAATTCGACGACCCCGATCGCCGACGAGCATGCACACCGGCATGGGAAGGAAAGGGGAGAAGAGAGGAAGGAGGAGAAGGCTCACCTTCGATGCCGGCGAGGCTTTCCATCGAGAAAATTGGACGGACACAGGTCGGTCTTCCGCGATGATTTTTCAGAGATTGCCGCCGACTGGGTCTCGGATCTCTGGTGAGAAGGAGAGAGGAGGGTTCTCCTCCTTAAATCGGGCCGGAGGGGGCCTCTTTTTCCGACTCTGATTGGGAGCTGGTGAGAGGAGAAAGAAGACTCCCTTTGGGAGTCTTCTCCTCTATTTTCTTTTTTTTTTTCGTTTGGGCTTTGTGGGCTGGGATTCGTTACTCGGATCGGGCCATCACACTTACAGTGCCTCGATTGCTCATAGTGGGGTTGCTGTAGTTTGATTGCATAAAAATATGGTCTCTTAACTATTTGAGTCTTTATAATATATGTTGGCTATAGTAGGTTTATTATAGGAGTAGAACATACACCAAGATGGGATCTATTGACCTTAGTAAACAAGTACTCCTATGGGATTTGAGAAACTAAGTCCTTAAGTCTGTGGCCACAGTAGTATGATTGATGGAAAAGAGTTTTCATAAGTATCATGATTTTGACTTGTTAGGTTCCAGCCATACAGTAGAAAATAATTTTTAAAATTTTTAAAATAAACAAATCAATAGCTTTATTAAATAAAACTATCGAGCTAGAATTCAAACCCTAGAATCACCTTATCGATAATGATCAAAACAAAACAAGCATGCAAAACAGATAGAATTTTTACTTTCATCAAAAAGGATAAAGTGGCACATTGGTGTGCTCTATGAGACTCCAAGGTAGAAATCCTCTAATGGTGATCCACACGAAAGTTAGCCAAGATTCTTCCTAATCGATGCGTCGTCAGAGCCTTATCTTCTCAAGAATACTGTCGGCTTTGAACTTATGGTACGATTGCGCCAAAGCCCAGTCGCCTCCAAGCTTGCCACCAAGATCACACCAAGAAGACACTCTTCAGATGTCTCACAACCTAGGGTTTGATTTTGGGCTTCAACATATGAAAAAATCAAATCTTAGAGCACACAAGCAACACTTGCTAAAAATCTCACCACCCTTCTTGCAACTTTTTCTACTCAATTTTTTTTTACCTTTTTCTCAGATTTTTTTTAGATTTATTTCTATGATTTCTATGTCCCTTTTCTCTAGTTTTAATCTAAAATCATAGCAGGTAACCATGTGGGACATCCCAAAAATATAAGGGATCAAAGGATGTGTCATGGGATGAAGGGCCGTCAACCTTTGGTGCTCCATCTTCTCACATGGTGAATAAATTCATCGTGCATGAATTATGGCACATGAGAAACTTCTTACAAAAGGACTCTCCTTTTGCTACATGTCATAAAAATCTCACATTAATTTGGCAACAAATCAAAGGAGATCAAGTTGAGAAATAAAGGAAACGCGTAAAGACAAGTTCCCTCATTAAGAAGGACTCTCCAACTTCACACGGTAAAGTGAGGTGGCCGGCATTTATTTTTGGTGTGGCTTTTGGTGGGTGCAGAGAAGTCCTTCTTCACTTAAAACTATTTCAAGTTAGATAAGGATACAATCTAAATTGACCTAATCCAATTAGGTCAAAGGCAATTGGTCTAGGTTAGCTAAAATACTTTGATCTAAACCAATTTAGGAAATTTGGGTTAATACAATGGGCTAGCATATCAAATTAATCCATAGAATTTATATTAAACTCTAATTAAATTAGATCAAAGTTAAATCTCAAAGTGTGTGATCCATTGGGTTCTAAATCTAGCCAGCAGTAGACCAAGACTTTCGACGTAACCCTGATCCAATGAGATTAGATCATCCGAAGAGTCCCAATCAACTTGGACTCTTCCAAATTAATTCTAGAATTAAACTCTTTTAATTTTATCAAATCTATAAGTCAAAATTGACATCTAGCAATATATCATAACTATCTGAAAGATTTGAAATTTTGATGAAAAATTATCAAAATATCTTTCAGTGGTAAGTTCCCATGTAATTCAATCCTTTAGTCAAACAATATCTCAAATGAGCTGTGGACATAGAAATATGTAAAATCCAATTACTTATCTTTATGTATTTCAATCTGAAGGTGATGATTCAGTTGATGATATATTAAAAATCTTTTTCTAATTATCTTCCTACTTTGGCCAAAGACTTTCGAATCATCGACTTATGAGATCACATAAGATGTTCGCTCTCCTTATTAGGAGTGACTGATCCTTTATTGATACTCACAACCTCCATGCACTCTTCACTATATCCAGAATACCCATATAAGGATCAAAGAACCAAGTTAGGAAGTGAACCAAAGCGTGCATTCAAGTACATAAGATACTATGGTGATCTCAGGTCAAAAGATCACTTACACAACTCTCACTAGAAAATTATCAATTGACATGTAAATAAGACTTCCTCTGATATTCTCTAGCAGGTCTATTCAGTAAACTCATTCTCTAATGAGCACCCATATCCTTGTATTAGTGTCACCACACAAGTGGTTGTGAGATCAACCACCCTCATTTTTGAGCATACATAGGATATGTCAGTTTGACCGGTATCATTGATCTCCAACTCAGTATACTAACGACTAAAAATATTTTAAGTCATGACTGTCAAAGATTTAGATCTCACTGACGTGATCTTATCACAGCCTTAAAATTATTGTCCAGATCTATGGGGTTCATTATAATCTTAAGAACAATAAGATACAATATATAATGAATCAAAAATATCTATTTTATTAATAATATAAATATCAATTACATGAGTCTGGAAGATAAATTACAATAAATATCCTATCACATCCCATATACGATTGGCTTATAGGGCATTATTCTTTCAATCTCCCACTTACACTAAAGCCAATCGCCCCTATACTTGATGCTCATGCTATCAAGGTGGCGATCAAACTACTGTATTGACAAGACCTTAGTGAACGGGTCCACTATATTATTCTTGGTATCAACTCACTTCACAATCACATCGCATCTTTGGACTATCTCTCGAAGGAGGTGGAATCGTCTTAGGATGTTCTTAGATTTATGATGAGATCTTGATTCTTTGGCTTGAACAACTGCCCCAATATTATCATAATAAAAAAGATACTAATTGTTCAATCTTTGAAACCACACTCAACTCTATGATGAATTTTTCATCCAGACGGCCTCTTTAGTAGCCTCACTAGCAGCAATATACTCAGCCTCAGTGATCGAGTCAGCAACCGTTTGCTGTTTGAAATTTTTTTGACTTACTGCACCACCATACAGAGTGAACACATATCCAGATATAGATTTGCTATTATGTGGATCAGATTAAAATTAGAATAAGTATAATCTTCTTGTTTTAAATCAGATCCACCATATATTAGAAAAATATCTCTTGTCTTCTCAAGTACTTGAGTATATTTTTCATAGCTTTCCAATGATCCTCCCCGGGATCAACCTGAAATATGCTTGCAATGCCCAAGATATAAGTTACATCAGCTATGGTACGTAACATAGCATACAGAATTGATCCTACAGTCGAAGCATAAGGAATAGAACTCATTTTATTTCTCTCTTCAGGTGTCTTAGGAGATATCTTCTTAGAGAGTTATATGCCATGACCTATGGGCAAGTAACCTCTTTTACTTTCCTCCATGTTGAACCTTTTCAATACTAGGTTAATGTACCTAGACTGAACAAGCCAAGCATTCTTTTTGATCTATCTTCTATAGATCTTTATATCAAGTATAAAGGACACCTCATCCAAGTTTTCATGGAAAACTTTTGTGATAGCCAAGTCTTGACCGATTGCAACATTGAAACATCATTCTCAATGAGTAGTATGTCGTCCACATACAAGATCAAGAAGATAATAGCATTCCCACTATTCTTCTTATATACACAAGGTTCATCCATATTTTTGATGAAGCCAGACGATTTGACTGTCTCATCAAAATAGATATTTCAGCTCCTCGATGCTTACTTTAATCCATAAATAGTTTTATTCAGCTTGCATACCTAATTTGCTCTCCCACTTGAGATAAATCCCTCTGGTTGAGTCATATAGACTTCTTCCTCAAGATTTTTATTGAGGAAGGCAGTCTTGACATCCATTACCAAATCTCATAGTCATGGTATGCTGCAATAGCAAGCATTATCCGAATAGATTTGAGCATGGCTACTGGCAAAATATTTTTTCATAATCAATATCTTATTTTTATCTGAAATTTTGCCACCAATCTGATCTTATAGGTCTCTACCTGGCCATCTGCTCCAATCTTCTTTTTGAAGACCTATTTACAGTCTATTAGGGGTCACACCCTCAAAGCATCAACTAAAGTCCATACTTGGTTGACATACATGGAGTCCATTTCAGATTTCATGATATTGAGCCATTTGTCTGAGTCACTACTCATGACAGCTTTCGAATAGATCGTGGGATCATCATTCTTAATGATGTGGGATGTGTTGTCATTCTCAATGATAAATCCATATCTGAGTGGTACATTATGCATTCTATTTGACCTTCAGAGAGGAGGTGTGTGTAGTGGCTATGCCTCAACAATGAGCATATTTGGTTGAGAAATATTTTGTGAATCCTGGATAGATTGTAGGTTTTGAACTTCGTCAAGTTCAACAGACCTCTCACTGCCTCCTTCTTGGATAAACTCTTTCTCTAAGAAAATGACATATCTACTAACAAACATCTTTTGTTGAGTAGAGTTATAGAAAGAGTATCCTATACTCTCCTTAGGATAACCTACAAACCTATATTTTTCTGATCTAGCATCCAGCTTATGTCCATCAATATTTTTTACATAAGCTGGGCAACTCCAAATCTTAAGATGCTTAAGATTGGATATTTTGCTTTTTCATATTTCATATGGAGTGCTAGAAATAAACTTAGAAGGCACTTTATTTAAAATATATGCTACGGCCTCGAGAGCATATCTCCAGAAGGATATCGAAAGATCTGTGAAACACATCATGGATCGCACCATATCTAATAAGATGTGATTCCTTCTTTCCATAATTTTATTTAATTATGGAGTATAAGAAAGTATCCATTGAGAGAGTATTTTATTTTATTTTAAATAATCAAAAACTCACTAAAAAATATTCTCTTCCTCGATCAGATCGAAGAGTTTTAATATTTTTATCAATTTATTTCTTAACCATTCTTTGATACTTTTTAAATTTGTCAAAGACTTCAATTTATATTTTATTAAATTCACATATCCAAATCTAGACCTATCATCAATAAACATGATGAAGTAAGAGTATCCATCTCTGGCTTGAGTTGATATTGGACCACACACATCAGTATGTACAAGGTCCAAAATGTCACTTGCCCTTACTCCATATCCTGTAAATGAAGTCTTGATCATTTTTTTCATGAGGCAAGATTCACAAGTTTCATATGATTCATAATCATAAGGATCAAAGAATTTATCTTTGTTAACTTGTTAATTTTTGACTCATTTATATGGCCAAGTCGGCAGTGCCAGAGGTATGTGACATTCACATCTTCTCTTTATTTTTTTATATTATCAATATGAAATACATTATCATTAATTAAAGTAACATAAGACCATTATCAACATAAGCATTCCCATAATATTCATTAAAAAATATATAGAAAACCATTGTCCTTTACATTTATTTCAAAATCTTCTTCTAATAACAATGATATAGAAATAATATTTCTAACAATATTAGGGATATAATAACAAATCTTTAATTCTAAAACTTTGTCCGAAGGCAACTTCAAAACCCTGATTCCTATGACTTTGGTCTGAATGAACTCTCCACTAGCACCAAATAGCTCGAAGTCACCTTTCTTCAGACTCTTTATTTTTTATAGATCCTGCAATGATTTGTAAAGGTGTGAGCCATAGGCGGTATCCAATATCCAAGAATCTGACATTGAAGTACTTAATAATAAATTAGTTTGTATCATATACAAACTTTTAGCAATATTTATCGATTTCACGGTTGCAAGGTACTCCTTGCAATTTTTTTTCAGTGGCCCTCCTTGCCATAGTGATAGCAAGTACCTTTGATGGAGATCTTTTTTGCTTTCTTCTTGAGATGCCAGTCTTAGGGTTCATCTTTTTCTTAGAAATCTTCTTTGTCTTCTTCTTACCGATCTTATCAACAAGAAGAATCGGAGCTTTTTTACTCTTGAAATGGCTCCCTACTATTTTTAACATATTTAACAGTTCTAGCAGGCTGATGTTCAGTTTATTCATATGATAATTTATAACAAACTTAGAAAAGAAGTCAGAGAGTGACTGCAGGATCAAATCCTGACTCAGTTCACCATCTATGATAAAGTTCAGTTGTTCCAATGAGTGATCAAATCAATCATCTTCAGAACATGCGTTTGTACGGAGGTGCTTTCAATCATGCGGGCACGGAACAACTGCTTTGATATCTCATATCGAGCAATTTGACTTTATTTTTCGTATAACTCCTTAAGATTTAAGAGAATAGAGAGAACATCCATATCCTCATGCTGCCTCTGAAGCTCGTTGCTCATACAGACAAGCATGAAATATTTGATAGTCACACTGTCATCTTTTCACATCTTACATATGGCCCTTTCCTTCTCGAAAGCATCTTCTCCAATGAAATCTAGTGTAGGTGTATCCAAAATGTAGGAGATTTTTTTCTGAATGAGAATAATTCTCAAATTTCTAACCAGTCTATGTAGTTAGGTCCAATCAATTTGTTTGCATCTAGGATGCCTCAAGTGATAGTGAGAATGCCATATGTATAGTTAATCTACAATAACAAGAAATAATATAAGCGGATGATTCATGATGACAATCACAACTAGACTAGGACTTTTATCTAATTGTGTCTTTCACTATTTTATCAAACTTCATAGCCTTCAAATATGAAAATCAAGAAACATACTAATATTTCTTAGTGGGGTTGAGATCTCTATTCTTCACAAACACCTTATGGATAATACAACAAGTATTCATGAGTTCAAGAGTAGGTAACTCTTTATCAATTGCACAACTACAGTTCTCAATATTTTCTCTCTGTCTCTAGATTATATATAGTCTTATGGATAGCACAACAAACTATAGTGTTCTAGTTAAGTTGACCTTTCAATTTCATATGATCATACTTAAATGCTACTCTTACGAATAGTACAACAAAGCAACACCATTCAAAATATATCATAAGCATCAATATACACTTGATCAATACCATATCAATTTCTATAGTAAGTCTTGTGGATAGCACAACAAGCTCACTAAGATCTTGACATACTCTATTGATCAAGTTTGAAGGAAGACCTTGTAATGTCTACATCACTAATCAATCTAAGTTCAAAATTCAATAAGATCAAATTGGTCAGGTCAGTAGGTGGGAGGCACCCCGTAGTTTTTCTTAGACACCAATAGAGTTGGTCAGGCCAGCATATGGATCTAATTAGAAAATCATCTTTCACACTTTCTTCGACATCAATTGATCTAAAGAATTTGATTTTTGAATCAAAAGTAAATCCCGATATTACAACTTAATATAATTTTAAGAGGGTCTTTGAACTGATCTTGATATATTCTAACTACAACTACATAAAATGTACTTACATATTATGCAATTTGGCATGTAATCACAAATCATACTAGCAAATACATAATAATGCCAAAAATCTAATAAGGGTGGAATTGAAGTCATAACGCATGACAAGTAAATTCAAATAATATAATAAACCCTAATCTAATTAGGCATGCATAAAACCCTTAACCATACATCCATTTAAGCATCATGCTACCATGATAATAAAAAATACTAAATTATCATAAATTCATAATTATAATAATTGATATTTAAAATCATGGTACACATAAAGTCAAAAATTTTTTTTTTGATATTAAAGATTAATGCTAAAAATCAATGCAACATTTTTGGCAGGATTTATGATCAATAACAATTCTATGTAACAATTTTGCACTTATTTGATCGAATCAGACAAGAGTGGCTCTGATACCACTATTGAGTTTCAGTCACATAGTGAAAAATAATTTTTAAAATTTTAAAAATAAATAAATCAATAGCTTTATCAAATAAAATTATCGAGCCAGAATTCAAATCCTAGAATCACCTTGCCGATAACGATCAAAATAAAACAAGCATGCAAAAGAGATAGAATTTTTACTTTCATCAAAAAGGATGAAGTGGCACATTGGTGTTCTCCATGAGACTCCAAGGTAGAAGTCCTCCAACGGTGATCCACACGAAAGTTAGCCAAGTCCTTCCTAACCGATGCACCGTTGCAGCCTTATCTTCTCAAGAACACTGTCGACTTCAGACTCATGGTACAATCGTGCCAAAGCCCAGTCGCCTCCAATCTTGCCATCAGGATCATGTCAAGAAGATACTCTTCAGATATCTCACAATCTAGTATTTGATTTTGGACTCCAACATATAGAAAAACTAAACTCTAGGGCATACAAGCAACACTTCCTAAAATTCTCACCACCCTTCTTGCAAATTTTACCACTCGATTTTCCCTTGCCTTTTTTTAGATTTTTTTTAAATTTTTTTCTATAATTTTCATGTCCCTCCTCTTTGGTTTCAATCCAAAATCATAGTAGGTAGCCATGTGGGACGTCTCAAATATATAGGGGACCAAAGGATGTGTCATGGGATGAAGGGGCACTAACATTTGGCACTCCATCTTCTCACATGGTGAATAAATTTATTGTGTATGAATTATGGTGCATGAGAGACTTCTCACAGAAGGACTCTCCTTCTTCTACGTATCATAAAAATCTCACATTAATTTGGCAACAAATCAAAGGAGATCAGGTTGAGAAATAAAGGCAACGCGTAAAGACAAGTTCCTTCATTAAGAAGGACTCTCCAACTTCACATGGTAAATTGAGGTGGGGCGGCATTTATTTTTGATGTGGCTTCTAGTGGGTGTAGAGGAGTTCTTCTCTACTTGAAACTATTTCAAGTTAGATAAGAATTGAATCTAAATTGATCCAATCCCATTAGGTCAAAGACAACTGGTCTAGCTTAGCTCAAACACTTTGATCTAAACTAATTTAGGAACTTGGATTAATATAATGTGCTAGCATATCATTTAACCTATAGAATTTACATTAAACTATAACTAAATTTGACCAAGGCCAAATCCCAAAATGTATGATCTATTGGGTTTCAAATCTAGCTAGCAGTGGATCAAGACCTTCGACGTAATCCTGATCCGATGAGATTAGGTCAACTGAAGAGTCTCAATCAACTTGAACTCTTTCAAATTGATTTCAAAATTAAATTCTTTTAATTTTATCAAATTTATAAGTCAAAATTGACATCTAGCAATATGTCATGACTATCCAAAAAATTTAAAATTTTGATAAAAAATTATCAAAATATCTTTCAGTGGTAAGTTACCATGTAATTCAATCTTTCAGTCAAATAATATTTCAGATAAGCTGTGGGTATAAAAATATGTCAAATCTAATCACTTATCTTTATGTATCTCGATCTGAAGGTGATGTTTCAATTGATGATATATTAAAAATCTATTTCTAATTATCATCCTGCTTTGATCAAAAACTTTCGAATCATCGATCTATGAGATCACATAGGATGTTCGCTTCCCTTATTAAGAGTAACTGATCCCTTATTAATCACTCACAATCTTCATACACTCTTTACCATATCCAGAACACCCCATACAAGGATCAAAGAACTAAGTTAGGAAGTGAACCAAAATATGGATCGAAGTACATAAGGTATCATGGTGATCTCAGGTCAAAGAATCACTTACACAACTTCCACTAGAGAATCATCAGTTGACATGTAAATAAAACTTTCTCTGATACTCTCGCAGATCTATTCAGTGAATTTATTCTCTAATGAGCACCTATATCCTTGTATTAGTATCACCACAAAAGTGATTGTGAGATCAACCATCCTCATTTCTGAGCATATATAAGACATGCCAGCCTTACCGGTATCATTGATCTCCGACTCAATATACCAACGACTAAAAATATTTTAGATCATGGCCATCAAGAATTTAGGTCTCACTGGCGTGATCTTATCACGGCTCTAAAATCATTACTCAGACCTTTGGGGTTCATTATAATCTTAAGAATAATAAGATGTAGTATATAATGAATCAAAAATATCTATTTTATTAATAATATAAATATCAATTACATGAGTCTAAAAGATAAATTACCATAAACATCCTATCGTATCTCAAATGCGATTGGCTTGTAAGATATTATTCTTTCAGGACTTAAGCTAATCGAATCTTTTATATGGTGGATGTTGGAATTTGATAAGTCTTCCATAATCTCTATCTCGGTCGAGACTCATGATAGAGAAACTGAATCACACGATAATATATCTAAAGGTTCTATTTATTCTATTCTGATTGGTTGCCACCACATACTACTAGGTATTACTAGTGGTTTGTGAGAACTCACTAGAATCATTCTAGATCGATAATCCTTATTGGATGAGAGTTGGAATTATTCCAACCTATTGAAAGGTATTTCGATGATACTGTGATGGAGATCATGCTATATCTAACTACTAGATAAAACAAAATCTATGAGGTCACACACAAAAGTAGTTTGATTAGATTGAATAGTTAGATCATGATCAAATTACCAATGTGATTGATGATTTGGATCAATTTGTAAAAGTTACAAATAGTAGATTAGCTAATTGTTAGCAGGAAGACTCATTTGATGAGTTCAAGTTGAGGAATAAGTCCTAAATAATTAAATCAGATTTAATTTATTTAGACTTGGCCTAATTGAGTCTAATTAGATATTTCGATTTCAGATTTGAGTCCTAATTGGATTAGGACTAAGTCTGGATCGAATTGGGCTCAAATCAGATTCGAATTGGATTCGAATTGAACTTTGGTCTGAATCCAATTGAATTAGATGCCA
Organism: Elaeis guineensis; assembly: GCF_000442705.2. Taxonomy (NCBI): domain Eukaryota; kingdom Viridiplantae; phylum Streptophyta; class Magnoliopsida; order Arecales; family Arecaceae; genus Elaeis; species Elaeis guineensis. The sequence continues at coordinate 110,560,404 of NC_026000.2, read as the reverse complement.
AAGTCCCATCCACCTGGGACTTTCTCACCTCTTTGTCACCCAAAGTGGATGCCAATACCAGATTGGTGTCACACTTGAGGATGGGATAAGGGAGAGGGTGCAAGTTCAAGCGTTGTCACCCTTCTTTGTTCCTATCCATTTGCCATGCCACCTCTTCATGTGTTCATCTTATCTCCACACCTATTTGGATGAAGGTCATTCAAATAAAGATATGGATTAAGTTCATTTAAACTTGAATCCTTATTTGATATAGATTCATGCTTCTCTCCTTGGTTGCCATCTATAAAAGGGAGGGACATTTGGGGGTGGAGGCTAAAAAAAAAAAGTGAGGGTTATCCTGGGCGTGTGAGTTTTCTTGGAAAGAAATCAAGATAGGTGTGGGATCTCCTCCTCTTGGGCAAAAGGGAGAGAGAAAAAGAAGGGAGAAAAGTTCTCTTATCACCTCTCTTATTTTTTCGATCCTGCATGAAAGGAGTTCACGCATAGATCCTCAGATTATCTTTTACGAGGGTCAAAGAAGGAGATCCAATTTGAAGGAGAGAAATCTGTAAGAAAGCTAGCACTTCGATGATCTCAGAGGCTCCTAATCTGCATCAGTCCTGTGTGGATATCCATAAAGATCGAACGTGTGTATGACTTCATTAGAACCTGCAGACATCTTCAGATCCAGATTTAAAAAAAAGAGTTTAGCGCTATAGGTAGGTGATCTGATCATCAATTTTATTTTTGATTTTGAAATTAGATGCATATGCTTGTCTTATTTTTATCATATGAACTAGATCCATAGGTGTTAGATTAGATCTATACATGCATAGATTAAAATAGTTTGAATCTAATCTTTCACTGTGTATTTCGAAAAAATTTTGAAAAATCTACATGCATGACACCTAGAAACCCACCACTTTTATAATCTTGAATGAGATCAAACCTCTAGGACTTTGCCTACATGTCTTGATTATGGGCAGTTAGTTTGGCTTTATGATGAGGAGTTAGTGAAGCTTGCAAGACATATATAGCTCGACAATTCTTATTAGATCATGACAATTATTAACAAACCTCGGTAATATTAACAAATCTATGTAATATGAACTATCAAATCTTTCTTTCTTTGGTGAAACATTCAGACCTCTCTCTCTCACTAACACACATACACACAACATAGTTACGCTCTTGAACTTTGTAAATACATTTATATTGAAGCTACAAAGAAGAATGAAGCGCTACAAAAAATATTTTCGGTAGGCCAACATAATCTCTCTCACACACACGTGCTCTACCCCAATAGTTCAGAGATACAAAATTGGATTCAAGCAAGCTTATCATCTGAACATCAGCTAAGTCAAGCAAAAACAATTTCTTTTGAATACATGATTAAGGATGGCTACCAGAAATAATTTGAGAGCATTGTGTGCTTGACACTTCAACTCCAGTGCAGACCCATAAATTAAATTAAAGATATCAAACATGGGCCTGCATGCAGTAAAAATAATCATCAGGGTATGAAGTATCACATTGATGAAGAGATTTTGGCATATTGTCCAATAATTCAAAAACTTTTCTTTTTGATGATAATTATGCAGCCCAAGAATTATAGAGCATCAATTAAGATATTCTTGCATATTGTGTAAGAATTTGAAAAATTTCTTTATTCACAAGAATCATGCAGACCAAGGATCATGAAAAATAAAGCTAAGGGATTCTTGTATATTGTGCAATAATTCAAAAACTTTCCATTACATTATGCAATACTCTAGGATAGTATACTTTATTTTTAAATTATTCTTTATTTTTTTCATTCTCTAGCATTGCCCTGTACAATATAGATTTATAAGCAATGGATGAATCATATGTGGCTTTTTATCTCAAATATCTAGCCTCAATAATTTCGTTAGCTTAAGCCCTTTGCTTAAACAAGCCAACAACTTAAGTTTTCCTCTCTATGGCTGAAGAAACCTCTTCAAGTGCTACTAATCCTATAATTGTATCCAACTTTCCATCTTCAAATCCAAACAATATTCTTGTCTCCATAAATGTAGCTGTGATAATCCGGCCCAATTGGGCCCAAAACCAGCTCACAAAGCCCACTAAGCCCATTAAACAAAAAAAAAAAAAAAAAAAAAAAACAGAGCAGGAAGACTCCCGATCGGAGTCTTCCTCTTCTCCGATCAAGAATCGGAGTCCTAGGGCCATTGAAAGACCCTAGGACGAGCTCTATAAGAACCCTTCCCCTCTCCTCTATGGGTAGACCCTTCAGTCGCCGCCGATTGCCGGAGATTTTTCTCCGATTTTTCCGTTTGAAGCCGCGACTCCTCGACCCGTGTTCGCCGTGATTTCTCGCCGGTGGGGGTCACCGGAGGTTGTGGTAAGGTCTCCCTCCTCTCCCTCTCTTCTCTCCCTTCTTTCCCGTGCCTGTGTGCACGATGGCCGGCGACGGGTGTCGCCAGATTTAGTTGGAGAAGGAAACCCCCTGTTCGCCGCCTCTTTCCTCTGATTTTCCGGCGCCGACGGTCATGCCGACCGCCGGCCCTGGTCTCTCCGAACCCGGGAGAGTCGGCCGTTGCCGCCGGCCACCTCCGGCCATGAGATGGCCGTGATCGGCCGATCAAGGCATGGGGACCTCTAGGTCCCCTGTTTCGGCCCAATGAAAGCCAGGGAAGAAGAAGAAGAAAAGAAAAGAAAAAGAAAAAAAAAAAAAGAAAAGAAAAAGGAAAAAGAAAAGAAAAAGAAAAAAAAAATATAATAATAAGAAAAGAGAAAAATTTTCCTCTCTCCTCTCTTTTTCCCTCTTTCTCTCTCTTTCTCTCTCTCTATTGTCTCTCTCTAAAAAGAAAAAGAAAAAAAGAAAAAGAAAAAGAAAAAGAAAAAGAATATATATATATAATAAAAAAATATATATATATATGTGAGAGAAAGTTTCTCTCATTTCTCTCTTAAGTCTTTCTCTCTCTAGAATTAGACTTTCTCTCTCTAGAATTAGACTTTCTCTCTATTTTCTCTCTCTAAATTTTCTTCCTATTTTCTCTCTCTAGACCTTTCTCTCTCATTATGGATTTCATCTCTCTAGAATCATTCTCTCTCTGATTACATCACAGATCCTAGGATAAACTTGAGATGAAAATATGATGATCTGGGACTGCTCCGAAATTCGTGCAGTAGATCGAATTCCGATCCGATTCTTTTTCGAAATTGATAATATCGATAAATCCATATTAAGTCATCCTGATATAACCTCTGACGATCTCAATCATGATTGCCACTTTTAAAGGATACGAAGATTCTCTCTCCACTTTCTCTCTCTACTTTCTCTCTCATGACCGACTTTCTCTCTCTAAAAAAAAAAGATCTATGAATCCTGTATCGAGTCATGCCTTCATCTTTTAGAAGCTTATATTGACTCTATCAAGATGATCTGAAGTTGCTTTGATATTCGTGCTGTATGTCAACCTCATCTGATCGTATCAAAGATCTTTCAAATTTATTATTAAAGAACCCTATTGATTGATCTTGACTTTAATTCGATCTGTGCCTTACGATTTCTTGATCAAGTCACTTGAATCTGACCCTCAGATCAGAGATCCTGAATTTGCCCTGGTATCTGGATGGTTCGACACATCCGGACAACAGTCTTCTTTCCTTATGATTTAATCTTGTTATATTTATGGAATAGAATTTGATAATGATTTGATATTTTAAATAGGATTAGCTGATTCTTTTAACGAAGTCTAAAGATCTAAGATGAAAGAGGTAAGTAGTGTTTATTTTTACTGAATTTATCTGATAAATTATGAATTAAATAAATTTATGCATGCTTGCGATTGTAATTATTTATTGAAATAATTATTGAAAATTATTTATGATGAAAGTTAATTGTAGAAAATTATTTATGATTGAAGTTATTTGCTGAGTAATTATTATGATGATATATGATCTCAAAGAATGTTATAATTGATTTGACTCGAATATCAATTAATTTTATTATCTTGAAAATAATATATGAATTGGAATACAATATGAAATTGACAACCTGACTGTGTTGAGGATCCCGCCAATGGGGGCATATACGTTGGCAATTGACTGTCCTGAGGGTTTACATCGTCAGTAAGACCAGCGACATGTCGCCAGATAGACCAGCGACAAAACCGCCAGTTAGACCAGCGGTTCCAAAGAACTTTGCTGCCAGATGATTCACAGCCCACCGCAAGCAGATACGCGGTATTATGACCCTGCCACAGGGATAATGTGGTCATAGTCATGGTTGGTAAGAAGAATTTAAGAAATTGATGAATTTAAGAAGAAAAGCATAATTGAAAATTATGATGATTTGATTTTTATATATGATTGACAGTATGAATATGATTTCATGAAATTACATATTGATTTATTATGCATAGTATTATTTGCCTGATTATTCAGTTAAAGGTATACACTGCTTACTGGGCTATTTAGCTCATGATAAGTTTTATGTTTTTCTTACAGATCCAGAAAATTAGCATGATGCGGGATTTCGGTTGGGAGAGCGATTAGAGATGGAGTTAACTCATTGATTTAGGATTTTCTCAGAATTGATTCAGGACCTTTAGTTTTGTTTTTAGTATTGACTTTGTCAGACAGTTACTTTCTTTTGAACACTTAGTTTTGATTTGTTATTTGAACCAAGGTTTGATTATTGAATGAAGAAAAAATTATTTAACTATTTGTGAAGATATCATGATGAGATGCCTTGCATGCTTATGGGAAAAGTATTCTACAAGTATGCGGCGGTTGCCATGACCCTCGATTCACAATCTCGGGTCGGGGGCGTGACAATTAATATGGTATCAGAGCATAAGTAGATGAATTATGAAACATAGAATCAGATATAGAATGGGTGTAAGTGGATAGACACCAGGGACATTATAGTGTAGATCTTTAATGATTGTAGTGGGAGAAATATTTAAAAATTTTGATTAAACATTGAGATTATGTATAAAAAGATCGCAAGAGATTATGACATATAGAATTTAAAATATGATAGATGATCTATTGATCATGATATGATTAGTTAGATCTTGATCGAAAGTAATCACAAAAGGATTGACATAAAATTTTATTATGCATTGTGGTTATTAATTTGATCATTGGTTATTCAAGTGAATCGTAAGTTCAAATTCGATGTGAAAATAATACTATGATATTATTTCTAGTTGAGAAGTTGACTATTATTGACAAGATAAAGATTTGATAATAAAATATTATTCCAGAATGGGCTAAGAAAAATCTTTTATGATACTTGATTGGAATATTTATCGAAATTGAATTCGGTATGTGGATTATATATAAAGTGGCATATTATGATGAATACATATTTGAGGATATTGCAAAGAAACCTATGTCTTATTGATGAAATTGATTTTGAGATTATAGGATATTCATCATACTGCAAGTTTTAATCATCATCCTTAGATCTAAATAATGGATCTTATTATGTCTCTTGGAGACTACATGATGTGTATGAAATTTTAATTTAAAGACTTCATATCTAAGTTGATCAAGAGAATTTCTGATATTATTGTTGAGGTTGTTAATGAAAAATTGATATCTTCAGATTAAGATAAAAGATCTGATTTATATTTATTTCAGACTAAGGGATCCATGTGAATTTTATAATTTAGAAATTTTGGATTTAGAAATTGATATGGAGTTTCTTTGCTTTTGTTAACAAGGTCCTTAATTGAATCTACTATTAAATGGAGATTTGATTTTTGAAGCTTGTATGATTGTTATGAAAGGATATTTGATAGATATTGAAGATTCTGATGATAGAAATTTTAGAAAAAAATAATGATTTGAAATTCATATATATTCAGATTATGTCCAAATTTGGTGAAGTTTATGTAATAAGTTCAAACATAGAAGGTGGATGAAGATTTAATTTTGATGTGCTATGTCTAAGAGATAGTAATGACAAGGAAACCTTAAATTTTATCCTAAATTATATATGAAATCTGAAAATTGGATCTATCTCTGATTGATTTAATATACAAAGATATCTTTTATTTTTGATAGACTTAGATAATTTGGTAAGTTGAGATCAGAGTGCGCAGCAAAAGCGTGGTGGTCTGAATTGATTAGAAATATTAATCCTTTAAATCAAAAGATATTATGAAATATGTTAGTTGTAAAAAAAAAAAAAAAAAAAAGATTTTACTGATAATAAATGGATGCTAGAGAGAAAATCTATCTGATCAAGGAGAGACTCAAAGCAGTATAAGATAGACAGAAGAGTTGGGCAGATAGAAAAAGAAGAGAATTAGAGTTTTATTTTGATGATCATATTTTTCTAAAAATATCACCTACAAAAAGTGTCATGAGGTCTGGGAGACATGGCAAGCTGAGTCCGCGATAAAATGGACCTTTTGAAATTTTAAATCAAGTAGGAGATGTTGCTTATGAACTAGCCTTACCACCAGATCAGTGTGATAAAGTATGAGCCATTGAAAGTTCATGAAGATCTAACCTATGAAGAATTTTTCTCTCTGAATTATTGATCGAAAAGAGCAAGTTCTAAGACGACGTATCATTTCATATGTAAAGATTCATTAGAGTAATTATGAAGAGAGAGAGGCCACATGGGAGCTTGAAGATGATATGAAGACGAGATATCCACACTTATTTGAAAATAAAGGTATGTTAAATTTCGAGGACGAAATTTTTTTTAGGGGGGTAGAATGTGATAATCCGGCCCAATTGGGCCCAAAACCAGCTCACAAAGCCCACTAAGCCCATTAAACAAAAAAAAAAAAAGAAAAACAGAGCAGGAAGACTCCCGATCGGAGTCTTCCTCTTCTCCGATCAAGAATCGGAGTCCTAGGGCCATTGAAAGACCCTAGGACGAGCTCTATAAGAACCCTTCCCCTCTCCTCTATGGGTAGACCCTTCAGTCGCCGCCGATTGCCGGAGATTTTTCTCCGATTTTTTCGTTTGAAGCTGCGACTCCTCGACCCGTGTTCATCGTGATTTCTCGCCGGTGGGGGTCACCGGAGGTTGTGGTAAGGTCTCCCTCCTCTCCCTCTCTTCTCTCCCTTCTTTCCCGTGCCTGTGTGCACGATGGCCGGCGACGGGTGTCGCCGGATTTAGTTGGAGAAGGAAACCCCCTGTTCGCCGCCTCTTTCCTCTGATTTTCCGGCGCCGACGATCACGCCGACCGCCGGCCCTGGTCTCTCCGAACCCGGGAGAGTCGGCCGTTGCCGCCGGCCACCTCCGGCCATGAGATGGCCGTGATCGGCCGATCAAGGCACGGGGACCTCTAGGTCCCCTGTTTCGGCCCAATGAAAGCCCGGGAAGAAGAAGAAGAAAAGAAAAGAAAAAGAAAAAAAAAGAAAAAGAAAAGAAAAAGGAAAAAGAAAAGAAAAAGAAAAGAAAAGAAAAGAAAAATATAATAATAAGAAAAGAGAAAAATTTTCCTCTCTCCTCTCTTTTTCCCTCTTTCTCTCTCTTTCTCTCTCTCTATTGTCTCTCTCTAAAAAGAAAAAAGAAAAAAAGAAAAAGAAAAAGAAAAAGAATATATATATATATATAATAAATATATATATATATATATATGTGAGAGAAAGTTTCTCTCATTTCTCTCTTAAGTCTTTCTCTCTCTAGAATTAGACTTTCTCTCTCTACCTTCTCTCTCTATTTTCTCTCTCTAAATTTTCTTTCTATTTTCTCTCTCTAGACCTTTCTCTCTCATTATGGATTTCATCTCTCTAGGGTCATTCTCTCTCTCTGATTACATCACAGACTCTAGGATAAACTTGAGATGAAAATATGATGATCTGGGACTGCTCCGAAATTCATGCAGTAGATCGAATTCCGATCTGATTCTTTTTCGAAATTGATAATATCGATAAATCCATATTAAGTTATCCTGATATAACCTCTGACGATCTCAATCATGATTGCCACTTTTAAAGGATACGAGATTCTCTCTCCACTTTCTCTCTCTACTTTCTCTCTCATGACCGACTTTCTCTCTCTTAAAAAAAAAGATCTATGAATCCTGTATTGAGTCATACCTTCATCTTTTAGAAGCTTATATTGACTCTATCAAGATGATCTGAAGTTGCTTTGATATTCGTGCTGTATGTCAACCTCATCTGATCGTATCAAAGATCTTTCAAATTTATTATTAAAGAACCCTATTGATTGATCTTGACTTTAATTCGATCTGTGTCTCACGATTTCTTGATCAAGTCACTTGAATCTGACCCTCAGATCAGAGATCCTGAATTTGCCCTGGTATCTGGATGGTTCGACACATCCGGACAACAGTCCTCTTTCCTTATGATTTAATCTTGTTATATTTATGGAATAGAATTTGATAATGATTTGATATTTTAAATAGGGTTAGCTGATTCTTCTAACGAAGTCTAAAGATCTAAGATGAAAGAGGTAAGTAGTGTTTATTTTTACTGAATTTATCTGATAAATTATGAATTAAATAAATTTATGCATGCTTGCGATTGTAATTATTTATTGAAATAATTATTGAAAATTATTTATGATGAAAGTTAATTGTAGAAAATTATTTATGATTGAAGTTATTTGCTGAGCAATTATTATGATGATATATGATCTCAAAGAATGTTATAATTGATTTGACTCGAATATCAATTAATTTTATTATCTTGAAAATAATATATGAATTGGAATACAATATGAAATTGACAACCTGACTGTGTTGAGAACCCCGCCAATGGGGGCATATACGTTGGCATTTGACTGTCCTGAGGGTTTACGTCGCCAGTAAGACCAGCGACATGTCGCCAGATAGACCAGCGATAAAACCGCCAGTTAGACCAGCGGTTCCAAAGGACTTTGCTGCCAGATGATTCGCAGCCCACCGCAAGCAGATACGCGGTATTATGACCCTGCCACAGGGATAATGTGGTCATAGTCATGATTGGTAAGAAGAATTTAAGAAATTGATGAATTTAAGAAGAAAAGCATAATTGGAAATTATGATGATTTGATTTTTATATATGATTGACAGTATGAATATGATTTCATGAAATTATATATTGATTTGTTATGCATAGTATTATTTGCCTGATTATTCAGTTAAAGGTATACGCTGCTTACTGGGCTATTTAGCTCATGATAAGTTTTATGTTTTTCTTACAGATCCAGAAAATTTGCATGATGCAGGATTTCGGTTGGGAGAGCGATTAGAGATGGAGTTAACTCATTGATTTAGGATTTTCTCAGAATTGATTCAGGACCTTTAGTTTTGTTTTTAGTATTGACTTTGTCAGACAGTTACTTTCTTTTGAACACTTAGTTTTGATTTGTTATTTGAACCAAGGTTTGATTATTAAATGAAGAAAAAATTATTTAACTATTTGTGAAGATATCATGATGAGATGCCTTGCATGCTTATGGGAAAAGTATTCTATAAGTATGCGGCGGTTGCCATGACCCTCGATTCACAATCTCGGATCGGGGGCGTGACAGTAGCAATGTAATTACCGCTAAAACTCACAGTCATGAACTATCCATCATGGTGTACTCAATTCAAAGTGTTCCTTGTTGGCTACAACTTGATGGGATTTGTCGATGGAAATATATCCCCTCAGCCCATGACTGCTATTAATGATGGAAAAAGGAGCTAGAATTTGACTTATCTTCATTGGTTTTATGAAGACAAACGACTGCTTCATGCAATAATAACCTTCATTTCTGATTTAATCATGCCTCTCATCATCTCTGTAAAGACCTCGTACAAAGCATTGGAGAAGCTAGCACATTTCTTTGTGAACAAGACATGCTTGTGTCTTATGAGTCTAAGGGGCATCTAAGACTCACAAAGCATGATACTCGCGTGGTGGCTAAATACCTACAACTCATAAAAGGTATTACCAATGAACTTCCTCTTGCTAATATTCTAATTAATAAGGATGATTTGATTCCACATACTCTCGGTGGTCTAGGACTGAAATTCAAGGAAGAAAACCCTACTTTGTCCTGAGAGAGCTCTTGAAGGAGAGAACGAGCAAGTCTTACTAGTATATTGGCCATCTAATTTTCTTCTCCACAAATATGAAAAGCCTCCCAAATGGTTAGACTTTATAGCACTTTTTTAATATCAAGCAAGAATCATAGCAACTTAGATTGTGGTTGTTAATCCAGGTGGTTAGTATACTAGAATCACCTTCAATCCATATTCTCCATACATATAGTGTTGGGTATAAAATCCCCCTCAGCCGAAGTTCGTGTCAGGAGTGACCCTCCAGAGGTACTATCGGCATCCGACCTTCGACGACATCTTTTCGAACCCCTCCGGTGGCCAGCGTCCGCAACATTCCCAAGTTCTGTCGATGGAAAAACCCCCACCAACGTCGTCCGGAGGGAAGACTTCATCCGGACTCTTACGGGAGCCGGACTTCGTCCCCGACTTCAACTGCAGGAAGAATTCGTCCGGACTCCTACGGGAGCCAAACTTCGTCCCCGACTCCAACCGAAGGAAGACTTCGTCTGGACTCCTATGGGAGCCGGACTTCGTCCCCGACTCCAACCGAAGGAAGACTTCGTCCGGACTCCTACGGGAGCCAGAATTCGTCCCCGACTTCAACCGCAGGAAGACTTCGTCCAGACTCCTACGGGAGTCGAACTTCGTCCCCGACTTCAACTGCAGGAAGACTTCGTCCGGACTCCTACGAGAGCCGGACTTCGTCCCTAGCTCCAACTGAAGGAAGACTTCGTCCGGACTCCTACGGGAGCCGAACTTCGTCCCCGACTCCAACCGAAGGAAGCCAGACTTCGTCCCCGACTTCAACCGCAGGAAGACTTCATCCGGACTCCTACGGGAGCCGGACTTCATCCCCGACTCCAACCGAAGGAAGACTTCGTCCGGACTCCTACGGGAGCCGGACTTCATCCCCGACTCCAATCGAAGGAAGATTTCGTCCGGACTCCTACGGGAGCCGGACTTCATCCCCGACTTCAACCGCAGGAAGACTTCGTCCGGACTCCTACGGGAGCCAAACTTCGTCCCCGACTCCAACCGAAGGAAGACTTCATTTGGACTCCTATGGAAGCCAGACTTCGTCCCTGACTTCAACTGCAGGAAGACTTCATCCGGACTCCTACGGGAGCCGGACTTCGTCCCCGACTCCAACCGAAGGAAGACTTCATCCGGACTCCTATGGGAGCCGGACTTCGTCCCCGACTCCAACCGAAGGAAGACTTCGTCCGGACTCCTACGGGAGCCGGACTTCGTCCCCGACTTCAACCGCAGGAAGACTTCGTCCGGACTCCTACGGGAGTCGGACTTCATCCCCGACTCCAACCGAAGGAAGACTTCGTCCGGACTCCTACGGGAGCCGGACTTCATCCCCGACTCCAATCGAAGAAAGACTTCGTCCGGACTCCTACGGGAGTCGGACTTCGTCCCTGACTCCAACCGAAGGAAGACTTCATCCACTCTTACGGGAGCCGGACTTCATC